>NC_044564.1:30206538-30531851 GCF_007565055.1 Rhinopithecus roxellana
CACAGCTAACAAAAAGCTGACTGCTTTCTCATAAGATCAGGAACAAGGTAAGAGTATCCACGTTCACCATTTGTGCTCAACATCATACTAAAAGTCCTAGACAATGCAATAAGACACATAAAAGAAATAAAAGGCATTCAGATTGGGGAAAAGAAATAAAATTGTTCTTAATCCCAGTCATGATAATTGCCTATGTAAAACATCCTAAGTTGTCTATAACAAAACTTCAAGACCCAACAATTGAGTTTAGCACATTTGCAAGATACAAGGTCAACACATAAAAATAGTTGTTAATTTTCTATATATTAGCAATAAACAATCAGAAACAAATTTTAAAACATATGCCATTTAAAATAGCTACAAAAGATGAAGTACACAGGTAGAAATTTAACAAAATATGTACATGATTTTATATGACAAAAATTGCAAAACTTTGATGAAAGACATCAAAGACCTAAATAAATAGAAAAATACTATTTTCATAGCTTGAAAGATTCAACATAGTAAAGATGTCAATCCCCCCAAATTGATCTACAAATTTAACGTAACTCAAATCAAAATTTCAACAAGGCTTGTTTGTTTGTTTTAGACATAAATAAACTGACTCTAAATTTTATAGAGAAAGGTAAAGGAACTAGAAGAGCCAAATATTTTTAAAAAGAAAGTTGAAAAATCACACTATCCAATTTTAAGACATACCATAAAACTACATTAATCAGGACACTATGTACTCACAAATGGATAGACACTTGTCAATGGACAGTAATAGAAAATGTACAAATAAGCCCACACAAGCATGGACAATTGATTTTTCACAAAGATTGAAAGCCAATGTAATAAAGAAAGAATAATTTCACCAGATAGTATTGGAACAACTGGACAATTATATGTAAAAAAGTAAACCTCAGCCTAACACAAATTTAATTATATTTTATATAAAATATACCCCAAATATATCACAGATTCGTTAGATCATAGAACTAAATGTAAAACATAAAATGATAAACTTTTTAGAAGAAAACATAACAAAAAATTTTATAACTTAGGGTTGCAAAAGATTTCATGGCTATGAAACCACAAGCACAATCCATAAAAATAGAAAATTGATGAAACAGACCATCAAAATTAAAACCCTTATTTTCTGAAAGACACTGTTAGGAGAATGAAAAGGCAAGCCACAGATGCAGAGAAATAAAATCACATGTCAAAAAAGGACTTTTAACTGCAATATATGAGGAACTCTCAAAACTCAACACTAAGCAAACAACTCAATCCTAAAATGGGCAAAAGGCTTGAACAATCACTTCACCAAAGAAGATATACGGATGACAAATCATGGGAAAATGTTCAACATCACTAGTCATTAGGATTAAAACCTAATTAAAACCATGATACATTGCCACTCTACATCCATTAGAATTACTAAAATATAAAATACAGAGAATACAAGTCTTGGCAAGGATGCTGAACAACTGGAACTCTCATATGTTGCTGATGGAAATGCAAAATGACACAGCTCCTCTGGAAAACAATTCGGCAGTGTTTCACAAAGTTAAACATACACTTACCTACAGCCCTGTCGTCCTACATCGGTATTTACCTGAGAGAAATTAAAACTTAAATTCACACAAAAACCTGTACAGAAGTGTTTATAACAGCTCTATTCATAATCACCAACAATTGGAAATAACCCAAAAGTCCTTCAACAGCCGAATGAATCAACAAGCAAACTATTGATTCATACAACAACATAGATGAATTTCAAAGGCATTATATGGAGTAAAAGAAGCCAGTCTCAAAGGAGCCAGTGGCAAAATGTTATGTATTCT
The DNA here is from genome assembly GCF_007565055.1 of Rhinopithecus roxellana. NCBI lineage: Eukaryota > Metazoa > Chordata > Mammalia > Primates > Cercopithecidae > Rhinopithecus > Rhinopithecus roxellana. The sequence goes on from NC_044564.1 coordinate 30,208,368, forward strand.
GGTTCCACTTATATAATATACTTTAAAAGATCCCATCTGTAGTGATGGAGAGCAAATCAGTATTTTCCAGGGTATAGCAGTTATGGACAGGATGTACAAGAAGAGTTTTGTAGGTGATGAAACTGTTCTATATCTTGTTTGCAGTTGTGTTTACATAAATAACGTGTTAAAATTCATAGAACTGTACACCAAAAATGAAGTTTACTACATGGTAGGTTTTCAAAATAAAATTAATACAAAGTAATATTAGTTTATGTAATGTTGGTTCAACTAATCCAAGCCAGAGAAAACAAGAGAGAGATCTTCCAACCCATTTTAAGAAACTTGTAAAACTTTTACTCAAAGCCCCGTAATGATAGCACACATAAGAAAAGCTTTCTTCTGAATATAAATGCAAAAATTTTAAGTAAAGTTTTATCAAAAAGAATCCTGCTTTGTAGCAAACGAATAAACCAATATATCCAGGAAGGGCTTATTCCAAAAATATAAGGGTAGATCATTATCAGGTAATACATCAACAGAACTAATTACACCAGTTGTTAAAGAAAGAAAAACAAACGATCATATCAAAGATGCTTAAAAACAGATTTTCTAAAATTCAGATCCTGTTCTTATTAAAAATTTTAAGTTAAATATGATTAAAGCATATTACTTCAAGGTAATAAAAACTACTATTAAAAGCCAACAGAAAATATTATTATAGATTCTATATATGTGATACATACATATCATGAAATATATAATTACCTGTGCACACATGCACATATACATGCACATATAGACATAAACATAGTTACACATATGCAGTAGTCCTCTCCTTATCCACAGTTTTGCTTTCCATGGTTTCAGTTACCCACAGTCCACTGTGGTCCAAAAATACCAAATGAAAAATTTCAGATATAAGCAATTTATAAGTTTTAAATTTTAAATGTAAGTTTTAAATTGCACTCTCTTCTGAGCAGCGTGATGAAATTTCATGTCCTGCTCCATCCCATGTGGGATATGAATAATACCTTTGTCCAGTGTATTTACACTGTACACACTACTTGTCTGTTGGTCTTGGGTTATCAGATTGACAGATCCCAAGAAAAGAAGGGTGAGGGTGAGTACAGCGCAAAATATTTTGAGAGTTAAACAGACTACTTTTATAAAAACTAGCATATTGTTGTAATTGTTCTGTTTCATTATTAGTTATTGTAAATTTCTTACTGTAATTTATAGATTAAGCTTTCTCATAGATATGTATGTATGTGAAAAAAAATAGTGTACATGGGGTTCAGTACTACTTGTGGTTTCAGGCACCCACTGGGGTCTTAGAACATACCCCTCCCAGATATGAGGGGACTACTGTAAATACATAATTTAAGGAGTTTTTTGGGGATTGGACAAAATGATCTTAAAATTGCCATGGAAGAAATAAATCTAAGTGAAGTTTTTCAAATAGAATGACAAGGGAGACTTGCCCTATCTGATATCAGACCATTCTATTAGCCAGTTGTAATTAAGTCGACATGTTGCCAGGCTAAGAATAGGCAAAAGATCATTGGTACAAAAAAGAGAATCCAAAATTAGATGCTAACACATTTGAGAATTTAATGGAGCAAAAGTATTATTTTACTTCAAAAGAGGAGATTATTTAAGAAATACTAGTCTTATTAAAAATTTAAGGACATAAAATAAAACAACTACAATTCTACAAGAAAATCTCGGATACAGGGCTATACGATCTAAGTGAAGAAGACCCTTTCACTAAAATTGGATGCTAAGAAACTGTTAAGAAAAAGAGAAACTTTCTGGCCACATTTTAAAAATATGTAGGGAGCCCTTTCCTCAGGCATCCAGGGTCCGCCGATTCCTCCTCCCTTGTTGCCGCGTCCTTGGCTGGCGTCAGAAAAATGGCTACAAACTTCCTAGTACATGAGAAGATCTGGTTTGACAAGTTCAAATATGACGATGCAGAAAGGAGATTCTACGAGCAGATGAACGGGCCTGTGGCCGGTGCCTCCCGCCAGGAGAATGGCGCCAGCGTGATCCTTCGTGACATTGCGAGAGCCAGAGAGAACATCCAGAAATCCCTGGCCGGAACCTCAGGCCCCGGGGCCTCCAGCGGCCCCAGCGGAGACCACAGCGAGCTTGTCATCCGGATCGCCAGTCTGGAAGTGGAGAACCAGAGCCTGCGTGGCGTGGTACAGGAGCTGCAGCAGGCCATCTCCAAGCTGGAGGCCCGGCTGAACGTGCTGGAGAAGAGCTCGCCTGGCCACCGGGCCACGGCCCCGCAGACCCAGCATGTGTCTCCCATGCGCCAAGTGGAGCCCCCAACCAAGAAGCCAGCCACACCAGCAGAGGATGACGAGGATGATGACATTGACCTGTTTGGCAGCGACAATGAGGAGGAGGACAAGGAGGCGGCACAGCTGCGGGAGGAGCGGCTGCGGCAGTACGCAGAGAAGAAGGCCAAGAAGCCTGCACTGGTGGCCAAGTCCTCTATCCTGCTGGATGTCAAGCCTTGGGACGATGAGACGGACATGGCCCAGCTGGAGGCCTGTGTGCGCTCTATCCAGCTGGATGGGCTGGTCTGGGGGGCCTCCAAGCTGGTGCCCGTGGGCTACGGTATCCGGAAGCTACAGATTCAGTGTGTGGTGGAGGACGACAAGGTGGGGACAGACTTGCTGGAGGAGGAGATCACCAAGTTTGAGGAGCACGTGCAGACTGTTGATATCGCAGCTTTCAACAAGATCTGAAGCCTGAGTGTGTGTGTGTGCGCGCGTGCGTGAGGCCCTGCCACGATTAAAGACTGAGACCGGCAAAAAAAAAAAAAAAAAAAATATGTAGGGAAAGAGAGCAAAACATCTATTAAATGAATAATAATTAATTTTTTAAAGCACATGCAATGGAAGGGACAGAGTGTTAATACCTGCAATATACATTTATCTTCCAAATTTATAATAGAGAGAAACAACTAAATAGAACTATGGACAAGATGGGACGCAGAGGCAATTGAAAGAAAAGTACAATAAAAAATATACTAAAATATGCTATTAGGTCAGAAAATTAATATTAAAATTGAGATGCTAAGCAAAAATGAAAAAGACTGGTAATGCCTATTGCTGCCAGGGACACACGGGGAAAGAGAGTACTTGCCCACATGACTGGTGAGAATATGAATGAATTTGTAAAGTCTTTGGAAAAAATAATCTGGCAATATCTGAATTTAAATTTAGAATCCTCGTATATTTGAAGAGAACCAATTCACTCTTAGGGAGTTCTCCTATGTAAATAAAAGTGCCATTAACAACAGGATATATGAGCAAGGCTGTTTATTGCAACACTGTACTAGCAAAAACGGGAAACCAAGTAAATACTAATCCACAGGGGAATGGTTGGAGAGCTTATGTACATCCGCACTGTAAAACTACCATAGAGTTATTAGAAAGAAATATCTGGCCACTTGTCAAGAGTTCTGCAAGGTAATGTCAAGTGAAAAAAGGCAAAATGAAGAAAAGGGTATCTATTATAACATAATCCTTTCAAAAGAGGGAAATGTTGACTAAAAACTGTGCAGGTATGTGTATGTTGCCTTTGTATATAATTATATGAGCGTGTATGCGCGTGTGTGTGTGTGTGAAAAAGAGAGAGATGTATTTCTCTATAAAAATATAAGCATAGAGAAACACAGAGGTGAATGCATACAAAGTTGTCAGGGTTCTTAGAGAAGAACCAGAGTAAAGTCAAGGTAGGGGGAGAATGGAAGAAAAGCTAAGCTAAAAAGAGAAGAAAAAAAGGAATAAAAGACTGCAAAATAAGAACTCCAGTATATATGATAATGTCACATTTATGTATTTCTGTAAAATGTCATATGTATATGAGTAGCAATGAAAATTCAATTAAAGAAAAAGAAGCCAGCAGGAAGAAGAGAAACCAGATGCATTTACCGTAGAAAACCACATTACTAAAGGGGGATATTCCAAAAGTTCCATCGTAAGTTTGTTGCTTGAAAGTTGAATATGATTTGCCCATTAAACATATACAGAATCCCACAGAACTCTGTTTTACCTTCTAATGTCCTTGGATCATATATAACAATGATTTCTGTAAAACATCTATAACAGAAAATTTAGCTCCATCGACGAAAGACAGGGCTAGCCTACGCCAGCTGCAGAAGTGACAGTGGTCACAGGGTGGTCCAATCCATACCTCCCTGCCACCAGAGAGACCAGGAGTGCAGGGCCAGGTGTTTTGCACAACTCCAGGGAGAACCATTCACATTATATTCTACATTGAGTGCTGCTTCCTAGTTGTACAATATGGGCCTCCTGGCCAGGACTTTTACTAGTTTCAACCTACGGATAATAATGTCTGGGACCAGAAGTGAGATTCTCACACAGAAGATTGTAGAGGGGGCTGAAGTGTGAGATGGTAGAATACGGACAGAGGTCCAGGGCAGCAGGGCAATGGCAAGGTGAGATGAGACAGCAAGGGTTGAGGAAAAGTGAGGCAAGTATGTGAGGATCACAACATGACCAGTTCTGCAAATCAACTATCTCTATCTATAGCACCTGACGAGAACATGAAATTTAAACATTATCATGCAGCAAAAATACAGGCCCAAGTCTTCACTCAACACTTGTTCTACATTCAAAATCCTTATCTTTAATCAAATTGGGGTTAAAAATGAGGTTGTGAGAACAAGCAAAAAAAAATTTAAGTTGACGTCAGTTTTTAGAGTCTCTATTGTGACCTGAGTCAGTTTTGACGGCTATCTTTTGAAGTCACTTTTATTTTCCAGTAACTTATTGGATGCTTCAGGCATCCAATCAGGTCCAAATATTTTCCTCTTGCAAACAGAACCGTAGTCTGTAATTATAGCTTACCACAATCTGCCCAATTTTACCCAGTGCTTTTTCAACTGTGTTTGTAAAAAGCAGGAGGCAATGTCTGTGCTCTGATTTCTACTCTTATCCGCAACATCTGAAAAGCCTCCAAACCCAGCTGGGAGCCAGGACTACATCAGACCTTTAAAAAAAAACTTTTTTTTGCAAACACTTACATTCCACCTTTCACCGCGCATCTCTCCTCTCTCTTCCCTCACAAACATGAATTCTTTCACATGGACACTGTGTCATATAATCAAACTCTGACTTAAAGGGCTTTCAAGAGTATTCATGCTCAACATAGTTTCCACAGTGAATCCTCTCCCGGAATTTAATTGCTAAGCTCTCTCTAAGCCCACAGCTGACACACATAAGAAGTGGAGACTCTCATTCGTGCAGAGCATCCTGTGGCCTAAGCAGGCAGCCATGTCACCTTCAGTGAAACCGAGACCATCAGGCAGGGCTTCTCTCGTATCATGGGGTTTAGAGGTAGGCTCATGATTCTATGTTGACAGCAAGACTTGCACATCAGCCAAGAGTCTGACCTAGAAGAAGAACTCAAGTACAAGCCAAGGGTTATTTACAGCCTTCTAGTATTCTTAAGGCAGCCTGGCAAGAACTGCTAGTAAAGCAATCGATATTTTCTCTTGTTTGTGATTCTGTCCAACCAGCAGATGAGTCACATAGCTATAGCCAAGATTACCTGCTCATATTTCCCCCTTGACACAAGTTAATCAGGACAGTGACAGCAGAAAGGGCCAAGAGAGAGGAAGATTCAAATATCCAATTGCCAAAGGGAACGTGGAAAGAGGCATAGTGAGCAAGCAGACAGAGCTGGTAGTTGAGTCAAGCCTCTCTGAGTTGGCAGAGAAAAACAAGTGGTTTGTACTTACAACTTTATTTTTTTTTTAGCTGGTTGGAATTGTCTGGTTCAACAGCTTAAAAAGAAAAGTTTGGCTAACCTCCATCTAACAGGAAACTCTATCAGCACAACCAATTGATTTGACTGTCAAAATGGAAATGTCTTGGTTGGACTATTGTTTGAAAGTTCATTATTGTCAATTCAGAGAAGCAGAAATGAACACAGTTCACAAATGTTAGCCTGGTACACATTGTCAAAAATCATCAACTTTAATTCTTCTAAGAAAGTTTCTCCACTCCAAGTCCTACTTCCTTGCTAACCAATTGCTATAAAGCCTTCTTGAAAAATTGCTTATTTTGGAAATGTCATTTCCCTAACTTATGCTGATAGCTCGAGCAATTAGTCCCTATGAAGAAAATAATTAAAAATAAAAAACTCCCTGATTCCCAGAGAAGCGTAAGTTATACATTTCAAGCAACTATAATACTGTGATTTGGGAAATTATCAAGTGTTGCTTTATAAATGTATTTAGGAACCACAAGGGTTTTTTCAGTTGGTCAGGACATTTTCCTATTTAAACATTGATTTAGAAAATTTGCCAAGTAAACCAGGAAATCAAGAGAGCAAAATTATGCTGCACATAAAGAAAGCAGCTGCATTTTTCCAACCCCAGTAATTTAACCAGTCATTTCTTTAAACAAAATGAAGAGGGGGAAAAAAGAGAAGCAAATCTGGCAGCACTAATCTTATTTCATTACATTGGCAAACCAAAATATCAGTCATCAAACATATTTGATGGAAAACATTTGTCCATTGTGTTGGTATTCTTAAAAGTGAAAACTACAATATGGTATAGGAATTTAATATCAAATTACATTTGAAGGGCCATTTCAGTAATTAAGTGAGAAAATGATTTCTAGCAGATGCCTTTTCGTTTAAAAGCCTTCCCCAGGCAAAATTCCTCAGCATTAAGAAAGATCAACAGTGTCACAAGATTCAGAAACCTCACACATATATGCACACAAATGTCAAGACACAGAATGTATGTACACCTTGAACAGTGAAATAAATAGATGAGAAGATGCACTTTACAAGAGACAGATAAAGCAAGCAAGGTAAGTCTTCATCTAACATAACTACAAAAAGAAAATGGAGAGATCCTTGCCTAAAACTCTATTGTATGACTTGCATGCTGCTGTGTGGTTAGATATTGGCCCCATGTTTATGATTTCAAATTACATAAATGAAATTTTTTGTAGATACCTGCTTAGTCTCCTGGTTAAACCCAAGTGGGAGAAACTTGCTAAAAGCTCTCCATAGGAAGGAATTATTCTCAGAATTATCATATTATTTAATTCACATTATCCCTTTATCCGAATTTTTGCAAAGAGAAGACGTATGTACACAAATTATAGTCAAATGGGTTTGATTGTCTAATAAAGTTTTGAACATCAGTAAATAAGAACAAGAACTTCTGAAATTACTGGTGTTTCAGTAGGTTCCTATTCCATCCTCCATCTGACCAGGCTACACCAAAAGGTCATTAATGTCTTGAAGAAGAAGCAGAACATAAATTTATTAAATCATAAATAATATTGATGACCCTATAATTTAAATGATCTTTCAAGGCTTTACAAAGAATAGAATTTCCTAGATTCTTTGCTCATCTCCTTTGGTTCCAGGAATGTGCCATGATTACTAACTTCTGTCTTAGAGACTCTTTTTAAGAAAGCCAAAAGATTGCCATTTTAGATTCACCAAACAATCCTTGTATTCGTGTGCTAGGGCTGCCATAATGAAGTTCGACAGCCTAGGTAGCTTAAACAATAGGAACTTGTTTTAGCCTCCTCACATTTCTGGAGGGTAGAAGTCCAAGATCAAGGTGTCAGCATGATTGATTTCTTCTGAGACATCTTCCCCTTGGCTTTTAGGTGACCACCCTCTTCTGGTGTCTTAACATGGTCTTCCATCTATGTGTATCTATGTTCTAATCTTCTCTTCTTATAAAGACATTTGCCATAGTAAATTAAGACCCACCCATATGACCTCATTTTAATTACCTCTTTAAAGGTTTTTTCTACACATACAGTCATATTTGGAGGTATCAGGTGTTAGAAATTTAATATCAGAATTTAGGGAAACACAGGTTATCTTATAAAAACTTTAAAAAATGCAAGAGAAAATTTTTGTAAAATTCTTAAATCTATTAATGCGATGAAAGAAAGAAAAACTCTTTCAAAATTTAAAAATTAAAATCTAGAAGTATCTAGAGGTATTTGCCTACCACTGAGGCTGACTTCCACCTGGAGAGCACTGGCCCAATAATACAGGTGATCTTTACCTTTGGTTCTCAAGGTCTTTAGGACACCAAGAACAGAAGACATATCACAGAGCATGCCTAAGGCAAGGAGTTTAATGAGAGTTGTTAACTTCCCACAGCTTCATAAAACTGAAATTCCAAAAAAGAAACTTGAGATCACTTCCCAACGTACTGTAACAAAAATTGCCCATACCAATCCAGATGGAGTATAATCTTTTATCATAAATATGTTCAATAAGTTTAAGTACATTTTTAAAAGACTAACATATGAGCAAGAAACTAGTTTGAATGACCAAGAAGATTTAAAGAAATGAAAAGAATTTCTCAAAATGAAAAATGTAATAATTGAAACTAAACACACAGGGGGCTGATTTAACAACAGATCAGATGCAACTAAAGAGAGAATTACAGAACTAGAAAATATTTCTGAAAAAATTATCCAGAATGCAGCACAGAAAAAAGAAACAGAAAATAGAAAAAAAATTTATAGAGAATAAAGTTGTAATTTCTAACATGTATCTAATTAGCAATTTGGCATGTTCAGATGGAGAGGAAACAAAAAGTAGACTGAAGCAAAAGTTGTATTGAGGAGAATATTCCAGATCTAGCTAAAAAGCATCAATCTAAATATTTTTAAATTTCAGTAAAACATAAACAAATAAAAATAAATCTATACCAAAACATACCATAGTGAAATTGTAAATATTGGGGCTCAAAGGATGATACCCCAAAGTATGGGGCTTTGGCACGCTGATTGCTCTATAATTAAAGGAAAGTAGGAGACCTCAGAAGCTGCCTCAGAAGAAAAGGACTTCCTAACCTTCTCTTGCCCCACCTCTCATCCCAAGTGCAGAAAGGCAGTCTGTCTGGAAGGTCTCTTATTTTCCAAAACTTCTTCCTAAAGAAATGCAATTATTTTAAATCCCTCCTTCTAGGAATCTCATCAAATAACCAAGAAAAACTAACCAATAGAGGAAAAACTAAAAATTGTCACCAGGCCCAGACAAATTTTTCATCTATTCTTCCGAGGGCAGTTCCACAAGATTAACTGGAAGACTTCATCTGCATAATAAGACAATTTTTGTTCACAGAAAAGTCCCACCCCTCATGTTCCTGCAATCTGTTGTCACCTCCCCCAGAGCTCAGAGGAACTTTGTCCCAAACCATTGTCTGTTCTTTGGGTCCATTCATTTCCCCTAAAATTGCCTACATCTCCTCATCTCTCTCTTTCCTATGAAGAGGGTACTATTTAAGCTTCAGCCACCTGGCCCTTCTTTGAGTTTTGTATTTTGTATGGCTCTCATGCACACTCGCACATTAAAATTTTGTATGCCTTTTCTCCTGTTAATCTCTCTATGGTCAGTTTATTTCAGAGAAACTTCAGAGAGCAGAGGGAAACTTTTCCCTTCACCCTAACATAGAATACTGCCATCAACAAAAGCAAAACCAAAGAAAAAAAATTAAGCCGACAGGATGATAGGAACCAGAAAGATTACCTTCAAAGAAATGACAATTTAGAGCAAGCACAGTGGCTCACACCTGTAATCCCAACACTTTGGGAGGCTGAGGCAGGTGGATCACTTGAGGTCAGGAGTTCAAGATCAGCCTGGCCAACATGGCAAAACCCCATCTCTATTAAAAATACAAAAATTAGCTGGGCATGGTGGCATGAGCCTGTAATCCCAGGAGGCCGAGGCAGGAGAATCACTTGAATGCAGGAAGCACAGGGTGCAGTGAGCCGAGATTGCACCACTGCACTCCAGCCTGGGCAACAGAGTAAAACTCTGTCTCGAAAAAAATGAGAATTTGACTGAGAACTGGCTTCTTAACAGCAATATTAAAATCAGGAGATAGAGGGAGAAATTTCTTACAGATATTGAGAGAAAATAATTATCACCTGGAATTCTATACCACCAGGAGTGGGACTTGTGGTTTAATTTGATGCAACACAGAAAACCTTACCTGGCCTAGACATAGACATGATTGACAGATTAAATGGCTTGTATGAATGATGTTGATATAAAGACATTTCAGACAAATGAAAACAGTTTTCTAAAAGCAGTTGCTAGTTAAAAGAAATTTTAATGGATATTCTTCAGATGAAAGAAAAGGTTTTACAAATGGAGAGTCTGAGATAAAGAATATAAAAAGCATAAAAAGAGCATTGAAAGTGCTAACTACACGGATAAATTCTAATCAAATGCTGACTACTTAGCACAGTAATAATAGTAATGTGTCATGAGTTTAAAAATACAACCTTTGTTTCTTTTTCTCTTTCAAGTAATGGAAATATGAACATACTCACTATTCATCCTTGTTTCGGCAGATGGACAATGCCATGGTTTGATGAACGAATTGGAAGAAACCCGGGCCCCTACATGACTGTATGAAGACACTTTGCCACCTGACCCACTCACCACAGAACTAGTATATAAAAGAGAAATCGACTTTCAATATCTTCAAGTCATTGTATTTTTGACATTAGACTGTACCCACATCTAAAGTACATACCCTAGCATTTAATTTTGATCACTCACTTCTAACTTACATAGTACTGTTGTGAACTACTTTAAAAAATGCCAGAAAATGTATATACTTAATAAGAAACTCAAAATTAAAAAAAAAATGACAGGACTACAAAGAGAAATAAACAAATGTTATACCAGGATGGAAGATTTTCACACAATTCTCTCTAGCATGCAAAAACAATTAATAAGGATGCAGATAATGTTACCAACACAATTAATGAGCTTGAACTAATGAACCTATTTAGAACATTAGTGCCAAAAATGGTGAAATACACATACTGCTCTGGCATATGTGGAATATTTATGAAAAATTACTACATACAGGGTCACAACAGTGTTGATAAACTTCAAAAGATTATTTTTACAAACTTTATGTTATGCATACAGTTCAATTAAGTAAGAAATTAGTCACAAAAATATGACTTAAAAAACCCTTACATGGCTGAACACAGTGGCTCATGCCTGTAATCCCAGCACTCTGGGAGGCCAAGGTGGGTGGATCACGAGGTCAGGAGATTGAGACCATCCTGTCCAACATGGTGAAACCCCATCTCTACTAAAATTACAAAAATTAGCTGTAATCCCAGCTACTTGGGAGGCTGAGGCAGGAGAATCACTCGAACCCAGGAGGGGGAGATTGCAGTGAGCCAGGATCGTGCCACTGTACTACTCCAGCCTGGGTGACTGAGTGAGACTCCATCTCAAAAATCCCATACATTTAAATTAAGAAAAACACCTCTCCCTGATGTGATTATTATGCATTGCAATGCCTGTACCAAAATATCTCATATAACCCATAAATATATAGACCTACATGTTATGTACCCATAAAAAATTAAAATAAAAAAAGAAATACACTTCTAAACTGATTAGACACTTACCATATCTGTTCGAGATAGGGTCATATGCATAGTTCTTACCCACAGATTGTGAATGAGAGCAATATATTATTTCCAATCTAAATCAGTTAAGACCAGCTGGGCTTCACATAGTTTTCTTTTTTCTTCAGTGACTTTCAAGACAATGTGTTAAAGATGGTAGCACTACAAGATAGAAGCAGCCTGGATTCTTGAGTCAACTTATTGCAGGATAGCTACCTTAGAGAGCCACCTACCAGGAATATCAGCATTGGTCTCTAAGAGCATGAAAAATAAACATTAATTGTTTTAAGCCACTGAGATTTTGGAGTTGTTTGTTATAGCAGCTAATGCAGCTTATCCTGTTCTCCTGACTGTCTCAACACTACTGAGATAGACGTCAAAAGATTATAATTAGAGATTCTTGTATTACTCCTTTCTCTCAATGGATGTACAGGACAAAATTTCCTCAAAAGCTAGAGGGGAGAGTCAATTCTTAAGTAAGATGAGTTCATCATGTTGCATAGAAGTTAAGCAGCTTAGCATTTGGAGTTAGACAGATATGAATTTGAATATTGTCATCACCATTTAATTGAAACAAGATCTTGACAATCATTTTTCTTCTTTCTCTGAGTTCATTTCCCCATCTGTAAAACAGCTATAGTCCTTTGAGTTTTAATAATTGTCTCAAGATTAAAGGAGAGAAAAGTAGGTAAAATGTGTAGCATGGTGTCTCCTTCATAGTAATTGCTCTCATTATTACAAAACTATTTTATTTAAAAGTAATATACCTCAATTAGAACCAATAATACAATCATTTTGTGAATGCTCTGCCCTCAGCCCTCCCCTAGTCTCTGCCCACAACTTTTTCTCTTCTGCTAACTTCCAACCCCATATGTGGTTACACAAGGTCTAAGAGAAACAAAAGTACACATATAGAGAGTGGATGCAGTTACATTAACAACCAAATGTCAACATGAAGTCCCATGACCTACAGCAGCTGGACTCCAAAGCCTCCAAGAATGCAGTTCCAGCCTAGGGAAATCCAATTCAATTCAGTTATGGCTCCTGCTCTTTGAGTAATGTGTAAGTTTCCTTTATCCTTCTAAATAAACCCCTATTTTACTTAGGCAAATTCAGGCAGCAAATTTCTGTTCCTTGCAACCAAGAAGTCTGAACTAGTACAACTTATTCACATAACTTGAGTTATTATTTTCTTTTTCACTCTAAAGTAGCAGATATTTTGTCTGCATGCAAAAGGTGGTGCATGACACCAAAACAGAAAGGTATAAAGGCTACACACCCTCAAGTTTGCTTGAGAACACATTTGATTCTTATTTTACTAAATCAACACCATTGCTGTGCTGAAGACAATGTCTGTAGCTTTCCCATAAGTGGAAATGAGCTCATTCCACCGCTCAATTCTCTTAGGGATTCTTCAATTCCTTTGGAATCTTATGCAAATAAAACAGTAGCCCCTTGGCAGCAACATTTAATCCATGTTCAAAGTAATTCAAGTGTCTTCATAGGTCAAAACTCCACAGACATTCCATTAAGTAAAAATTATAAATTATAATTAGTGTAAATATGAATAATGTAGACTGAGGCAGAGCACTAAAAGATGAAAGAGTTTGAAATAAAAACCCCAAATTAAATAGAATAAGTGAATTTTTTGGCCTCCAACCTTACTCAAAAATTTGCTAATGTTTTCATGAAAGCAAATATTTTTAAACTCCCCTCAAGACTTTTTATAAAAGTAGAAGCCCTGCCCAAAGGCACACACTGCATTTATGTAGGTCTCTGGGACCAAGGAATGTGTGGCTACTTCTGACAGACGAGGCTTTTATCAACTTGGGAAACTCATGCTGGAGCATGCAAACCCATACACTGTATGTGTTTTGCTTGAGGCAATTTGGAGTTGTTGCGTTTAATTACCTCTGATCCAATACTTTGATACCTTGATTAATAAATCCTGGGGGATAAATCGCTTTAGGAAAGTCAATTTAATTGTCAGAGACACTGGAACAGTCTGGCTCCTCAGCACTGCCATTTGTGATTAAGGAGGAAGGCACTGGAGATAGCTAAGAAATAGTACTCTCATCGTTGTAGCTCTATGAGGAAAGAGATGTCACTGCCAGTATTCCAGTGTGATTATATGAGTGGGACAGACATCAGCTACTGGGTGGGGCCTCTGTACTACTGGAAGAGAGCCAACCGAAAGGTTTAAAAGACCCCCCAATGTCACGTTGACACCATTAGATATGAAGGCCAACCCCTAAGAAAAATAAGAAAGAAAAAATTATCCTAGATTTCCTCCCTTTCAATTCCTCTACAGTCAATACCCATGTCCTATAGATCCTCCCTCTAAAATGTGTCTCAAACTTATTCTTTGCTTTCCATTCCTACTATCAATGCCTTCATTGAGCTGTCATCATTTCTCTACCACAGCCTGCTGACTGTACCCTTTATCCAAATATCAACCCCCTGCAAAACTGCTATATAATCTTTGTTACATAAATATGATCATATGACATCCTCTTTAAACTCTCTAAAGGTATCTTATCATATACTACAAAGTTCCCCATTTCGAGTTCCCCCATGAAATCACATGCAAATTTTGGTGCATATGTTAACTTTTTTCTGAATAAAGGTATCGTAACTTTCATCAGATTGTCAAATGGGTCATTGACCTGAAAAGCTAAGGCCAACTAGTCCACCCACCAAGTTCAAACTCTTCTGCTTTGTATACAAGATCACCCATGAGCTGCCTACCTTCCCCAGACATACTACCTGCCACTCTGCTGTGGGTTCTAACTATACAGAATGCTTCCTACCTCTGGGACTTGTACCTTGTAAGTAATTCCTTCTCCCTACAATATTCACTTGACTAATTCCTACTACTGTTTCATCACCTCTTCCTCTGTGAAAAATCCTTGAAGCTTCCATCCAATGACCAAACAGAGTTAATGATTTTCCCTTTTGTGTTCCTACATAGTCATGTTCACACTTCCATTAAAGCATTTATGCATTGACTAATTATCTGCTTAAATATCAGTTTTCCTACTAAGAGTGAGCTTCATGAGGGCAATCATTTCTGAAATGCCTGCCCTCCCAAGTGTGGGAATCTCCTTCTCTGAATATACTATTGTATTTTTTTTTTTTTTTTTTGAGATGGAGTTTCACTCTTATTGCTCAGGCTAGAGTGCAATGACACGATCTTGGCTCACTGCAATCTCTGCCTCCTGGGTTCAAGCGATTCTTCTACCCCATCATCCTGAGTAGCTGGGATTACAGGCACCCACCATCACATTTGGCTAATTTTTTGTTGTTGTTGTATTTTTAGTAGAGATGGAGTTTCACCATGTTGGCCAGGCTGGTCTTGAACTCTTGACTTTAGGTGATCCACCTGCCTCAACCTCCCAAAGTACTGGGATTACAAGCATGAGCCACTGTGTCAAGTCTATTATATTCTTATGTTATTTATTATCTGTATCATTAATTCTTCACTTTTTCCAGGTACAGACTCCTGTCAGCTGGAGTTGTGCAACTGCAGTGGAATTTATTTGCATAGAATGTACAATAACAGCTGTCCTACCTTCGATAACCTAAGAAAACCTATGGGTCTGCACTCCTAAATATGCATGATCACACATAACAAGATTTTACATCAACTATTAGGGGGTTCTATTTTCCATTTGTAAAGATTCAAGAATGCCAGGTTAAAAACTCTTATCTATAACAATAAAGTTTCTGTCATCAGAAAGAGACATAAAATGCATTCTTTTTATTTACCCTTGGTATTCAATCCCAGCAGCAGAACTAAACCTTTTCCTTAAAAAGAAAATAAATTTTGAAATCAGATAAAACTGATTTTGAAATTCAACTGAGTCCCTTTAACTGTGTGACCCTAGACCAGTTATTTAATAATTGACATCCTGGATCTTACCTCACCTCTACAATGGGAAATGAAAGCTGTCCAATGAGGTTGCATAAAGATTAAATGAAGCATCTCAAGTAAAGGGCCTAGCTTAGGCCATAAATGCTAGTACCTTCCTTCCCATCCCACTTCACTGTGCCTCTCAAATGAACTACATAAACCAGTTTTAAATGACTATGCAGACCATGTTTCTCTTTCCCTACCTGTCTCCCCCAGGTTAATATTCCTTCTGGTACTATTGAATGAAGAGCTTCTTTTCACTTCTTCCATCTTCACATACTGTTCTCCATGTCTCTCTCTGTTTTCATATGGCCATCTTCTTGTAAGGACACCATATTGAATTGGTCCCCACCTACTCCAATATATCTCATCTTAACTAATTACACCTGCAAGGGCCCTATTTTCAAATAAGGTTACATTTGGAGTTACCAGAGATTAGGACTTCAATATATATGTATTTTTGAAGGAGGTTGGGGAAACAATTCAGCTGCTAACAACTAGCAGATGTGAAAATAAAGTGCCAAAGACAGAAAAGAGAAGCTAGACAAGAAATGTTAAGAAACAATGGACAAGATTTTTCTAAAATTGAAAAGAATTATCAACTAACAGATTCAAAAGCTCAGCAAATTTAAATAGGATGAATACAAAGAAAGCCACACAGTGGCACATGGAAGTCAAACTGCTGCAAATATAAAAAAGAAAAAAATCACAAAAGCAGTTGGAGGAAAAAAGGAAAGAGAGATGTTAAATACAAGGTAAAAAGAGCAAGAAATACAGCTGACTTCTATGCAATAAGTATAGACGACACAGGACAATGGGACAATATCTTTAAAGTGTTGTAAGAAAAATAAACTGCCAACCTAAAAATCTATATCCAGCAAAATATATATATCAAAAATGAAGGTGAAATAAATCTGTTTTCTGATAAGCAAAACATGGGTATTTTTGCCATCAGCAGTCAGCGTTACATAAAGTTCTTTACAATGAAGAGAAATTATTCCAGATGGATGCACCGAGACAGAGGAAATATGGAAGAGCACCAGAGGGGTACATATGTGAGAAAATATTAAAAAGTTATTTCTAATATATTAAAAGGGTGCCTGCTATATAAAGCAATAACAATAACAATGTATTTAGATGTGTATAACATATATAAAAGTAAAATATATGACAAAATAGCACCAAGGAGTAGTAAATAGAATTATACTGTGGTAACAGTCTAACATTTGTGTGTATGTGTGAAGTGGTAAAATACTAATTCAAAGTCAACTGTGATAAGTTAAAAATGTATATTGTAATCTCTAGTCCTCAGATAAAAATATCCAAAAGTATAAGTAAAAGCCTATCAAAGGGATGAAATGGAGTCATAATAATAATTGATTTGTCACAAAACAGGCAAGAAAGCAGAACAAAAGGGAAAAAAGTGATATTTCAAATAAAAAACAAAGAGCAAGATAGTAGACATAAAACTAGCTAAATAATAAACTTTAAGGCAAGAACTATAACCGGAGATAAAGAGAATAAAAATGATTTTAAAATGTTAATTCAACAGTAAGATAAAAAAACTAAACATGTATATACCTAATAGCATAATTTCATAATTTAGTATGAAGTACACATTGACAGAATAAAGGAGAAAAATAAAATAAAGAGAAATCTAAAAATTCACAAATACAACTGGAAATTTAAGTATTATTATCTATCTAAGAAACAGCAAAAAAGAAAAATGATGGGAAGCAATGGAAATTTGTGACTCATTGTTAGAGAAAGAGATTCTCAGATGGACACATGAGCAGTTTTTTCAGAAGGCACTGAGGGTAGATCCACACAGAAATTTCAAGGTGAAAGTGGTTTGTGAAACTGCTGTATTTTGGGGAGGAGTGATTTGTTTGACTTTTTAACACTTCAGTTTAGTTCAAAGTGTGAAACAAGATCCAGGAGCTAAGCTACCAGTCCTTTATCTAGAGATAACACAATCCTAAATTCAAATAGGATTACTGTTTTATTAAACGCCTTTGTTTGCAAGCATTTTAAGACGTGAACCTAACATTAGGATGCACCATATGAAATTGCTGGTTCGGTAGGTCAAAACTGGTTGAACATCAACAATGTCATACATTTGACCTAATATACTTACATATGTGTATACTGTAATATAAAAATAAATTTCTCCTTTAGAGCTTTCACACATCAGAACACACTTAATGTTCTCACAGCATTTTTGAGTGATACAAACTGTTGTCGGTAGAAAGATAATCTCTAACGAGTAGAAAATACTCCATTAAACCCATCTCTCAGATAGATAGATTAGATAGATAGATAGGCAGGCAGAGACAGACAGGTATAGAATTCTAAAAGTGACAGTACATACTTTTAAATATTAGTATTACAAATGACATCAGAGTTCCCTACAGATATCCACACTGTGAAACGTTCATCCCCTTAAAATATGCTGTGTCAGGCTGGGCGCGGTGGCTCATGCCTGTAATCCCAGCACTTTGGGAGGCCAAGGCGGGCAGATCACGAGGTCAAGAGATGGAGACCATCCTGGTTAATACGGTGAAACGCTGTGTCTACTAAAAATACAAAAAATTAGCCAGGCATAGTGGTGGACGCCTGTAGTCCCAGCTACTTGGGAGGCTGAGGCAGGAGAATGGCGTGAAACCAGGAGGTAGAGCTGGCAGTGAGCTGAGATCGCACCACTGCCCTCTAACCTGGGCGACAGAGCAAGACTCCATCTCAAAAAAAAAAAAAAAATACGCTGTTTCAAATGAATCAATAGTCATTTCAGGTAAACAGAACCTTTACTGAGTTTTTGTCATTCGTCTTAATTCTTAACAAACTCTTTATGACTACTCCATGATCTATTCTCTGCCTGTGCTCTATCTTATTTTCTCCTGCTCTTAATCCCCTTCCCCTGGTGCTATAATCTAGCACCTACAGCCCCTATGACCTTATACTTCAGCATCTTGATTGAACCATTAGTCTCCAATTCATTGATCCATTTTAGCCACAGTATCTCTTTCACAAAAGGTTCTATTCTTATCAGTTGGCTTAGAGTCAGGCCTTAAACTGCCAAGCCCCCATCAATCAATGAAATGAAATTTTTTTTATTATTTATCTCATTTTTTTCCTTCAAGGAAAAATGTGGCTGTAGGTGCTAGGAACAAATTCCTTCAAGGAAAAAAAATCAATCAATGTCAAGGAAAAAATAACATCAAGGTGACTGAAAGATAATGATAAACTTTTTTCACCTATAGACTGTATTAATTATGCTTAAAACACTTTGTTAAAACACTGAACCCTATATTTAAAGGGTTTTTAAGATATGCTAAAGGTCAAAATATTATTATGGAATTATGCTTATAACTGCTAATGATATAAAAATAGTACATGAGAAGACATTCTAGAAAATTTTGACAAATAGACAAAATAAGTTTGTACTACACATCGTCTTACCAAAATTCTTACAGCCATTTCCAGGGTCAAACTTTACTAAGGCAGACTCACTAAAACATAAACCTCCGATAATAACTCATCCATGATGACAACTAGGATCGATTTGATGGTTAAAGGTGAGTCACTAAGGAAATACGAATTTGCTGAGGAGATTGTAAAGAGAATTACTAATAAGAAAGAAAGAAGTCACTAAAGCATCTATATTCACCAGCCTCCTAAACTCATACCCATAGAACCATCTAGGTCTATAAGAATAATTATTTCACAACCATGGAAATAATTTTTTCCCTTGGACAGATTTGTTGAAGCTAAGAAAGAGTTTGAATTAAAAGAGAATGTATTTCCCCTCCGAATCATGAATAAATACGAAAAGTAAAGAACAAAGTATACATTTAAAATGTTTCTTATTGACTTGGTTAAAAAGGCTTATAAATCTTAAGTTATATTAACATTTAACTAATGTAATTAAACATTTAACAAACACGTTTCTGTTTTTAAATAATTTTACTTTGTTATTGAATAAATTTTAAATGACTTAAATATTAATTACTTTACTTTCATTTGTGCCCATAAAGAATTAACTGTTACAGGAATTGCTGTCCCATTATTTACATTTAGAAACACACACAAGATATTTGAAACAACTCTTTTTAGACATTGACAACAGGCAGCACAGGAAATTAATTCCTGAGTGAAAGAAAACAAATTAAATAAGCTCCAGGATTGCTCCCAGCTTACTGCCTGGAAGCATTTGCCAGGTTGAAGCCCCGGGATGGGGACCTCATCAGTTCTTTCAGAATTAAGGAAACAAAGGTCAGGACATTCAGGGAAGTTGAAGCATCTAATGTTTGCAGGGCAGAGTACTGGAGAAGCAGCGGCTACATGGAAAGAGATCTCTGGAGACCTGCAGAGCGGTCCCTTGTTGTCTTTGCTGGAGTACTAATCCATGTATGCATCGGGTAAAACTTCATGAGGTTCCAGGAAGAACTACTAGAAATCAGTAGGTCAAACAATTCCCAGAGCTAAAACAAGGTGGGAAATGGTTTGCATCTCACCAGCCAGAGAGGAGAGACTTCATAAGATGTGGGGCCCAAGGCAGACTTATCAGAAGGGTCCTACCTTAGCAGTGAGGCTAAACTGTCCCTAAAATAAAGGCTACTCTGGAACTGTCATTACAAAGCTTAAAAACAAGCCTCAAAAACATAAAACTGATCCCAAGTTATGGGCCAGAACGTAGTCTAATACTCTTTAAAGGAATCCAACAAAAGCTAGTACTCCACAAGGTAGAAGTCTGAATGGTCAGCAACCAATGAAAAATTAGCAAGTTTGCAAAGGAGGAAAATATACCCTTATCCAGGAGACAAATCAATTAATAGAAATTGACCTAGAAATAATAAAAATGATGGAACAAAATCCTTAAAATCCTTAATAAAATAAGATAAAATCCTTAAAAATTCCTTTTAAAATCTTTTAAATCTGCCCATGGTTGTCAAGATACCAAAAAAAAGCCATATCTTAAATAAATACCAGTCATTTGGAGTCTTGATTATGGTGATTCTAATATGATATACCAAATATGTCCATGATAACCTTGTAAATTAGATACCATTAGTCAATCCATTCACATTCCCTTATATAAAAAAAAAAAAAATTCCTTTGGTTCCCCATTCCTTTCAAAAGAAAACCCAAATTATAGGGTATTGTTTCCCAAAGAAATGCTCTAGGCCAAGGCTCAGAAAACCTTCTCAGTAAAGAGCCAGATAGTAAACATTCTGGGCTTTACAGGCCGTACGGTATCTGTTGCAACTATTCAACACCGCCTTTGTAGAGTGAAAGTAGCCATAGACAACATGTAAACAAATAGGCATGGCTAAATTTGGTCATCAGGCCATTGTTTGCTAACCCTTGCTCTAGAGCTATCCAATACAAAAAGCCACTTGCCACACGTGACTACTGAATTGAAGTTTAAGTTATTAAAAATTAAAACGAGATTAAGTAGAATGAAAACTTCAGTTTCGCAACTGAGCATGAGGCACATGTGGACACCTCAGATACAGAACATTTCCATTACCACAAAAAGTTGTTGAAAAGTACTGCTCAATAGCCAATGTGAATGAAAATTACTTTATGTTATTTGTAAATGTAGATTTCTTCACCTGTCTAGGCATGTTGAACGAGACTCTCTCTAAAGCTGAAATCCAGATTTCTACAGAGTGAGTGATATGTGTACTAAATATGAAGAACGGCTGGTTAGGGTATGAGGTTCTTAACACAGTTTCATCACAGGTTAAAGGCTGTAATCCTAACTGCTTTATGCCTTTTGATTATTTCCTCTTGTATACCTGCCTATTATTATCACCCAATTTAATATGTCACACTTTATAATTGAACCATAAGAACTAGCACATCTGACTACGGTAATGAGACAAACAGAAAAAAGACTTGTTACCCTAAAGAAACCTGATTAGTGTCCTCTTTTATAAAATGCACTTAAAATTATCTCATTTTCTACATTAAATTATTTAGAAGGAATAAAAAACACCTGTCTCATTTTCCACAAATATTATTCTTCCTCCACTTGAGCTCTCTGCTTACTTGGGTGTGCCTTTTAGTAAATGAAAAGCTATACCTGCTTAACACAAATGGGAAAGGTAGTATGTTCAATGTGTGGGATCTGTAGCGAGACTACTTGGATTCAAATCCCAGTTCTACCAATAATTATCCTGTGTGAACCTGAAGCAAGTCATTCAAGCTCTCTGCGTCCCAGTTTCCTCATTTATAAATGATGAAAACATCTGTAGATACTGCATTAGGCTCTTAGAATGGCATAAGTCTGTATATGCGAGAAACTCAGGACAGTAAGCGTTATAAATACTGTACATGTTATTGTGATTTTTATTGTATCAGCATTAAGGTAAAATTTTACATCAATAACATTAATTACCAAATCATCTTATTATAAATCAGATACCTTGGACTCATTATAATTGAACTCCTTTAACATACATGTATGTCATGTATGCTATAAATAACATTACGGGATGTAAGCAATGTTGAAGCCTGAAGTATTGTTGAAAATAGGCATCTTTTTTCCGCGTGCATTGAAGACTCTTTCTACTTTTATCATTCCCTCTATTATCTTTATTTTTCATACAATTGAAAATACTAAAATGGAATTTTACTCAGCCTGAATACAGATGATCGCATTTATGTGTATACATCATTTAGGAGCAGAAGCTGAAGCAAAAGGAAAAGTATAGATTTGCAGATAAATCATAGCATGCTTATCCTTTGTGTGTCAGTTCTCTATTGCCACAGTAAACTGCATAACAAAGAACCACAAAACCTCAGAGCATACAACAATAAACATTTACATCTGTTCATGACTCTTAATTGGTTGGCATTCTGTTCAGATGAGCTGTGCTTGGTAGGGCTCACTTATGGTCAGCGGTGAGTTTGGGGTTGACTAGGCAGCTTTGCTGAATTTGACTGGGATCTCTCACATATCCAGGGCCTCAACTGGGGGAACTGGGCTGACTCAGCTCTATTCCATATGTCTTATGATCCATCAGACTAGCCTGGGAATTTTCTTATGATATAGGCAGAAGAGCAAGAAAAAGGGAGCCCAATCATTCATGTTTCCCATTAACCAAAGCAAGGCATTTAAGCCCAGAGTCAGAGTGGGAGAAGACCACAAAGATACAGGGCAAACAGCATGACATAAGGAAGCCGTTAACTAGGACCATTGATACAATCAACCTACTACACTCTGTTTCATAGATTTTAGCAATTCTTCTTCTTGAACTAAACTCACTATCTTTCACTGTCATATAATTGCCAGGGTTTTAAATTTTGCAAATGTTTCTTTCTTGAAATGTATGTAGTACACTTGTATCACTAAGTCACATATATCTTTCTAAAAATAATTTGAATTCCAGGGTCTGCTAGTGCTATGGTTTGGATGTGGTTTGTCCCCTCCAAAACTCCTGTGGAAATTTGATCCCCAATGTGGCTGTGTTGGGAAGTGGTGTTTAGTGGGAGGTGTTCGGGGCATGGGGCAATTCCCTCATGAATAGATTAATGTCCTCCCATGAGGATGAGTCGGTTCTAGCTCTCCTGGGGATAGGTTAGTTCTTATGAGAGTGGGTTGTTTAAAAAAAAAAAAAAAAAGTCTGGCTTCCTAGGTTTCTCTCTCTTGCTTTCTCTCTTGCTGTGTAAGCTCTTTGCACATGCCCACTCATCTCCTGTTTTCCACTGTGAGTTGAAGCAGTCTGAGACTCTCACCACATACAGATGCCCAATCTTGAACCTTCCGGCCACCAAAATCATAAGCCAAACACACCTCTTTTCTTTATAAAATACACAGCCTGGGTATTCTGTTATAGCAACACCAAACAGACTAAGGAACTAATAGATTTCCATTTTTCTATATTCTCACTCAATCCTACATAAAATGGATTATCTCTGATTAAATGTGCCACTGTCCAAATCTTGTCTTCTTAGAAAACATGAGAGTAACATTGATAATATAAAATAATCAAAGACTATATGATTTCCAGTAATTGTCCAGGTGATTAAACATCAATTTGGTATTATTCTGAGGCTTAAAAGTATTTTCTAACTTACCACTGTACCCATCTGCCTTCTTCATCTTGAAAACTTTACTCATTAGCTTATAATTCCTTGTAATAAAATTAGAATTGTTTCATTGCTACCAGCTATGCTATCAGATTGCACATAAACCTTTTGAGGTATGTTTTTTGAAATAGATAGAAAAACTTTAAAACTTTATAAGATTTCTATTTTTACTATTCTTCTAAGTAGATATTCAGGTACCAATAATAGCCAAATACTGTTGTTGTCATTGTTGTTGTTGTTTGAGATGGAGTCTCACTCTGTTGAACAGGCTGGAGTACAGTGGCATGATCTCGGCTCACTACAACCTCCACCTCCCAGGTTCAAGTGATTCTCCTGCCTCAGCCTCCCAAGTAGCTAGGATTACAGGCATGTGCCACCACACTCAGCTAATTTTTTATATTTTCGGTAGAGACAGGGTTTTCACCATGTTGGCCATACTGGTCTCAAACTCATGACCTCAAGTGATCCACCTGCCTCAGCCTCCCAAACCAAATACTGTTTTTGATACCCTAAAAACAAAAGTTAATCTAGGGCAAGTTATCATTCTATTCTCTGCACTCAGAAAGACTTTCTAAAGTGAATCTAAGTGATGAATTAGAGAGACAATATTCAATATGTTTATCAAGACTTTAATATTGTCACATCTTTATACAAACAATTTTCTTATCTCGAAAATTTCTACTCAAGTCCAACACAAGCACTCACTCAAGCACAAAGCAATATTATAGCTAAGAAACTGTCCATACAATGTCATGTACCTGGTAAACATGCCAGCCAAAAAAAAAGCTATCTGTTCAGGATAGTAAAGGGATGAGATTCTCTTGAAATCAGATGTCTTCCTAAATTTCTTTTCAATCCTAAATTTTACAGTACATAGTTCCTTTGAATTCAATTCTTATTGCTATGCAGCGTTTTTTCTTGGTAAATACATGGGGTCTGAAAGAAGTAAGAAAACTATAGCTTCCTTTATCTGTTCATTTTCATTGTTATCACTTCTTTTACTGCAGAAATATATGGATGCATACAAACTCCCTGCAAAGACAGGGTATACATGGCTTCTTTTTGAAACTTTGGCTTCTTTTTAAAATGATATGTATGTTATAGACACTGAGAGTACATTAAGTACACAGAAAATGCAACACATTTTCTTAACAATCCAGATATTTGTATAATTTATGAATCATCAATTTTGTGTCATGATTCAAAACTCTAATTGTCTTATGAGCATATGACTTGGAAGACATTTCTAATGATACAAACTAGAGGAATTATAGCCCTGTTTTTGGTTGGTCTTAACATAATAATTTTGATGCTATGAAAATTTAAGTTCCATGCCTACTGTCCATAAAACATTTAATGGCCGCTAAATGACAAGCAGCTTTTGAAATCACTTCCAACTGAATACATTTTTCTTTGAAAGGTAAAATGATGTCCAATATTTGCTTGTTATCAATGGGTTTTTTGGTTAAAAATCAAATAACAACTATTTAAATAATTCTAGCCATGCAAGACTTTACATCATGTCTAAGAGAAATTCTGAACCTCACGTTCTAAGAGTGAATTGTTTCTTCAAATAAAGAGATTATTCCAAAAACCAGATGTGATGATGGAATCTGATAAAGGAAGTTTACCTTTTATAAGTAATTGACAAATAATTTATATTTAATGCTTTTTGCCTTTAGAAGAAATAAGACAAACATGCTTTGCTCAATTTCCTAATCTTCAGACTAAAAAATGAAATATACAAGCTGTCAAATGTGAGACATCACTGCCAAACTGAAACCTATTACAAAATAAAGCGTAGTGTTGCTTAGTTGATATCATGATATTATTTTCAGTGAAGTAAGAGTATATTCAGGCAAGTTGCAAAATAATATGAATGATGCTTTTTTCTCTTATGCATGAGAAAAAATGAATAACACTTTTATTGCATGCAAGATTTAGAAAATTTATCCTTTCCTATTTTTCCTAGCAGTTACAAAGGTGTTTAAGAGACTGGGCTTTAGAATAGAAATGACTTAGTTTCAAATTCTTTTTCCTTTTTTTTTTTTTTAGACGGAGTCTCGCTCTGGTTCACGCCATTCTCCTGCCTCAGCCTCCCGAGTAGATGGGACTACAGGCGCCCACCACCACTCCCGGCTAATTTGTTGTATTGTTAGTAAAGATGGGGTTTCACTGTGTTAGCCAGGATGGTCTTGATCTCCTGACCTCGTGATCCGCCCACCTCAGCCTCCCAAAGTACTGGGATTACAGGCTTGAGCCACCACGCCCAGTCAAGCTCAAAGTATTACTATTATTTATGTATTTATTTATTTTTTTGAGATGGCGTTTCACTGTGTTGCCCAGGTTGGAGTGCCGTGGTGCAGTTTTGACTCACTCCACCTCCCGGACTCAAGCAATCCTCCCACTTCAGCCTCCTGAGCAGCTGGGACCACAAGCATGCACCATCAGGCCTGGGTAATTTTCTTGTATTTTTGGTAGAGATAGGGTTTCAGCATGTTGTTCAGGCTGGTCTTGGACTCCTGAGCTCAAGCAATTCCCCTGCCTCAACCTCCCAAAGTGCTGGGATAACAGGCATGAGCCACTGCACCCCACCGCTTTACCTTTAAACTTTTATTCTTTTTAAAAACTAGAGACTGAGTCTTGCTATGTTCCCCAAGCTGGTCTTGAACTCCATACTCAAGCAATCAACCCACCTCAGCCTCTCAAGTGCTGGGATTACAGGCATGCGCCATGGCTCCCAGCCATAGGTTCAAATTCTGATAATAATTTGAATCTGTAATTCATTTTGAACTAAGAGCAAGAAAAAAATAGATAAATTCTTAGAAACATGCAACCTACTAAGACTGAATCATGAAGAAACAGAAAATCTGAACAGACTCATAACTAGAACTGTAGCTGGTAAGGAGATTTTATCAGTGATCAAAAATCTTTCAATAACAACAACGAAAAAGCCTGGGACCAGAAGACTTCACAGGTGAATTCTACCAAGCACTTAAAGAATGACCATCAACCCTTCTACTACTCTTCTAATAAATGGAAGAGGAGGAGGGAACACTTTCAAACTTATTTTATGAGGCTAGTGTTACCCTGATACCAAAGCCAGACAAAGACACCAAAAAAAACCATCTACAGGTCAATATCCCTGATGAACATAGATGCAGAAATCCTCATCAAAATATTAGCAAACTGAATTCAACTGCACATTAAAAGGATTATACATCCAAGTGGGATTTATTCCTGGAATGGAAGGGTGGTTCAACAAAGGAAAAATCAATTAATGTGACATTAAGAAAATAAAGGATAAAACTCACTTGACCATCTCAATAGATGCAGAAGAAGCATTTGACAAAACTCAACACCCTTATATGAATCAAAAAAAAAAAAAAAAAAAAACAAGAATAGTAGACAATTACCTTAACATAGTAAAACCTACAACAAATACCATGGTCAATAGTGAAAACTAAAAACTTTTCCACTAAGATCAAGAACAAGGCAAAGATGCTCACTCTCAACACTTCCATTCAACACAGTAATGGACATCCTAGCCTGAGGAATTAGACAAGAGAAAAAGTAAAAGGCCTCCAAACTAGAAAGAAAGAAGTCAAATTATTTCTACTTAGAAATGACATGATCTTATATGTAGAAAACCCTAAAGATTCCACACAAAAACAACTGTTAAAACTGATAAAGTCAGTAATGTTGTAGGATACAAATCAATATACAATATTCAGTGGCATTTCCATATACTAACATCAAACAACCTGAAAAGGAACTTAAGAAAACAATTCCATTCACAATAGCAACAAAAAGAATAAAATACCTAGAAATAAACTTAACTAAGGATTTTGTAGATTGAACACTACAAAACACTGCTGAAAAATGCCTGTAATCCCAGCACTTTGGGAGGGAGGCTGAGTAGGGCAGATCACCTGAGACCAGCCTGGCCAACATGGAGAAACCCCATCTCCTAAAAATACAAAAATTAGCCAGGCATGGTGGCGCACGCCTGTAGTCCCAGCTACTCAGGAGGCTGAGGCAGGAGAAGCACTCGAACTTGGGAGGTGGAGGCTGCAGTGAGCCAAGATCACACCACTGCATTCCAGTCTGGGTAACAGAGCAAGGTTCCATCTCAAAAATAAATAAATAAATAAATAAATAAATAAATAAATAAATAAATAAATAAATAATAAAAAACACATTGCTGAAAGAAA
Organism: Rhinopithecus roxellana; assembly: GCF_007565055.1. Classification (NCBI taxonomy): domain Eukaryota; kingdom Metazoa; phylum Chordata; class Mammalia; order Primates; family Cercopithecidae; genus Rhinopithecus; species Rhinopithecus roxellana. The sequence continues at coordinate 30,236,054 of NC_044564.1, forward strand.
TTAAAGACACAAATAAATGGAAAGACTTACGTTCATTGGTTGGATGACTTAACATTGTTAAAATATCTGTTCTTTCTGAAGCAATCCACACATTCAATGCAATCACTATCAAAATTCCAATGGTGTTTTTCACAGAAACAGAAAAAACAATCCTAAAATATATATGAAACCACAAAGAACTCCAAATAACCAAGAAAATTTTGAGAAAGAAGAAGAAAGGTGAAGTCTTCACACTTTCTAGTTTCAAAACATATTGCAGAGCTACAAAATCAAAACAGTATGATACTGGCATAAAGACAAACATAGACCAATGGAACAGGATAGAGTGATGAGAAATAAAACCACACATATATGGTCAACTAGTTTCCAACAAGGTTTCCAAGAACACACAATAGGGAAAGGATAGGCACTTCAAAAAACGGTGCTGGAAAAACTATATATCCCACATGCAAAAGCACAAAATTGGACCCTTATCTAACATCATACATAAATGTCAACTAAAATGAATTAAAAACTTAAATGGAAGACCTAAAACTACAAAATTCCTAGAAGAAAACAGGGAGAAACCTTATAATATTGGTCTGTAAAATTATATCTTGGATATGACACCAAAAGCACAGGCAAAATTAGACAAGTGGGACTACATCAAAGTAAAAGGCTTTTGCACAGCAAAATAATCAGTAGAGTGAAAATGCAGTCTACAGAATGGGAGAAAATACATACAAACCATGTATCTGATAAGTGGTTAATGTTCAAAATATATAAGGAACTCCTACAACTCAATAAAAAACACCAAATAACCTGATATATAAATGGGCTGATGACTTTAACAGACATTTCTCATAAAAAAGACATACAAATGATCAACAGCTAGATGATAAGATGCTCAAATCAATAATCATCAGGGATATGCAAAAAAAAACAGAATATCACCTCACATCTATTAAGATGACCATCATCAAAAATAAAACAAAACAAGAAAAGAAAAGAAAATAACAAGTGCTGCTAAGGATGTGCAGAAATTGGAACACTAACACACTGTTGATGAGAATGTAGAATGGAACAGCCACCATGTTATATGGGGTGGATGTTTTACCAAAAAATTAAAAATGGAGCTACCATATCATTTAGCAATCTCACATCTGGGTATTTATCCAAAAGAATTGAAATCAGAATCTCAAAGAGATAACTGCACTCTCCTGTCTGTTGCCACATTGTTCACAAGAGCCAAGAGGTGGAAACAACCTAACTATCCATCAGTGAATGAATGGATAAAGAAAATGTGGTATACACACACAATGGAATACAATTCAGTCACATATAAGGACTTCCTGTCATATGCCACAACATGTATGAACCTGAGAACATTATGCAAAGTATATAAGTCACAGCAAGAAAAATACTGCATGATTTTATTTACATGAGGTATCTTAAGTAGTCAGTGTCATTAGAGCAGAAAGTAGCACGGTGGTTGCCAAAGACTGGGGGAGGGGAAAATCGATATGTTTCAGTCATGCAAGATTAAAAATTTTCTAGAGCTCTCCTATGCTACATTGTACGTATAGCTCACAACACTGTATTGTACACTTAAAAATATAAGAGGGGAGAGTTCATTTTATGTGCTATTTACTACCAGCACAACAAAAAATAATACATTTATGTTATCCTTCAGTTTTATCTATGCAGTTAGCAGTGCTTTTTAGTTCTGTGTGAATTGAGTTACTGTTTCATGCTCAGTGTGGATGGAGTCACATGTTTCAGCTTGAAGAATTCTAATAAGGTGAGCCTGCTAGTGATAAATTATCTCGGCTTTTATGTATCTAGGAATGCTTAATTTATTCTTCTTCATCATTTTTGAAAGACAGTTCTTCCAGATATAGAGTTTTTGGTTAATTCTTTCTTTCTTTCAGCACTTTGAATATGTCATCCCATTGCCTTATGGCTTCTATGGCTTCTGATAAGAAATCAGCTGCTCATCTTATTGATAATTTCTTATATGTGATGTGTTGCTTCTCTTTTGCTGCTTTCAAGATTGTCTCTTTGTCTTTCAACAACTTGATTATGATTTGTCTGGTGTGGATCCCTGAGTGTAACTTGGAATTCACTGAGCTCCAAGCTTCATGGATGTGTAGCTTAATGTATTTTATAAAATTTGGAAAGTTTCAGTCATTATTTCTTCAAACATTCTTTCTGCTCCTCTCTCCCTCCCTCCCCCATACTCTTTCCCCCCTCTCTCTCTCTCTCTCTCTCTCCCCCTCTCTGTGTGTGTGTGTGTGTGTGTGGTGTGTGTGTAACCTCCATTATGTATATGTTGGTAAACTTCATGGTGTCCATTGAGTTTCTGAGACTTTTAGTTTTCTCCATTTTTTTCTGCCAATAAACTTCATAATCTCAATTTATCTACCAACAAGTTCGCAGATTTTTTCCTCTGCCAGTTCAAGTAGGCTTTTGAACATATCTAGTGAAGTCTTTATTTCAGTTACCGTATTTTTCAGCTCCAGAAATTTTATTTTTATTTATTTCTATCTCCATTTGTTCTCTATTTGGTGAGACATCATCCTTATTAGTTTCTTTGAGTTCTTTAGACATTCTTTCCTTTAGTTCTGTAAATATATTTATAATAGCTGATTTAAAATCTCTGCCCAGTAAGCTCAATATCTTGGCTTTCTCAGGGACAATCTCTACTGATTTTTTTTCCTGTGTGTGCTTGTCTCCAATTCCATCCAGCTTGCTGTGAATACCATTATTTCATTCTTTTTATGGCTGAGTAGTATTCCATGGTATATATATGCCACTTTTTCTTAATCCACACATTGATTGATGGGCATTTGGGCTGCTTCCATATTTTTGCAATTGTGAATTGTGCTGCCATAAACATGTGTGTGGAATTATATATATGGCATAATGATTTCTTTTCTTCTGGGTAGATACCTAGTAGTAGTATTGCTAGATCAAATGGTAGATCTGCTTCTAGTTCTTTAAAAAATCCCCACATTATTTTCCATAGTGGTTGTAGTAGTTTACATTCCCTCCAGCAGTGTAAAAGTGTTCCCTTTTCACCACATCCATGCCAACATCTATTTTTTTTTAATTATGGCCATTCTTGCAGGAGTATGGTGTTATCACATTGTGGTTTTGATTTGCATTTCCCTGATCATTAGTGATGTTGAGCATTTTTTCATGTTTGTCAGACATTTGTACATCTCTTTTAAGAGTTGTCTATTCATGTCCTTAGCCCCCTTTTTGATGGGATTCTTTGTTTTATTCTTACTGATTTGAGTTCCTTGTAGATTTTGGATATTAGTGCTTTGTCAGATGTATAGATTGTGAAGATTTTCTTCCACTCAATGGATTGTCTGTTTACTCTGCTGACTTTTTCTTTCGATGCACAGAAGCTCTTTAGTTTAATTAAGTCCCATCTGTTTGGTTTTTTGTTTTTGTTTTTGCATTTGGTTGTTGGTTCTTGGCATGAAGTCTTTGCCTAAGCCAATGTTCATAAGAATTTTTCCAATGTTATCTGATAGAATTTGTATGGCTTCAGATCTTAAATTTAAGTGTTTGATCCATCTTGGTCAGGTGCAGTGGCTCACACCTGTAATCCCAACACTTTTGGAGGCCGAGGCAGATGGATCATCTGAGGTCAGGAGTTTGAGACCAGCCTGGCCAACATGGTGAAACCCTGTCTCTATTAAAAATACAAAAATTAGCTGGATGTAATGGCAGATGCCTGTAATCACAGCTACTCAGGAGGCTGAGACAGGAGAATCACTTGAACCTGGGAAGCGGAGGTTGCAGTGAGCCAAGATCACGCCACTGCACTCTAGCCTGGGCAATAGAGTAAGACTCAGTCTCAAAAAAAAAAAAAAAAAAAAACAAAAGTAAGAATTTGATCTATTTTGAGTTGATTTTGGTATTAGGTGAGATGAAGATCCAGTTTTATCTTCTACATGTGGCTTGCCAGTTATCCCAGCATCATTTGTTGAATAAGGTGTCCTTTCCCCACTTTATGCTTTTGTTTGCTTTGTCAAAGATCAGTTGGTTGCAAATATTTGGCTTTATTTCTGGGTTCTCTATTCTGTTCCATTGGTTTATGTGTGCATTTTTATACCAGTACCATGCTGTTTTAGCGACTATGGCCTTACGGTATAGTTTGAAGTCAGGTAATGTGATGTCTTCAGATTTGTTCTTTTTGCTTAGCCTTGCTTTGGCTACATGAGCTCTTTTTTGGTTCCATGCAATTTTTATAATTTTTTTTTCTAGCTCTGTGAAGAATGATGGTTGTATTCTGATGGGAATTGCATTGAATTTGTAGAATATATTTGGCAGAATAGTCATTTTCACAATATTGATTCTACCCACCCATGAGCATGGGATGTATATCGATTTGTTTGTGTCATCTATGATTTCTTTCAGCAGTGTTTTATAGTTTTCCTTGTAGAGGTCTTTCACCTCCTTGGTTAGGTATATTCCTGTGTATTTTATTGTATTGTATTGTATTTTTTATAGCTATTATAAGAAGGTTTGAGTTCTTGATTTGATTCTCAGCTTCGTCACTGTTGGTGTATAGCAGTGCTACTGATTTGTGTCCATTAATTTTGTATCCTGAAACTGCTGAATTCATTTACCAGTTCTAGGAGCTTTTTGTATGAGTCTGTAGGGTTTTCTAGGTATACAACCATATCATCAGCAAACAGTGACAATTTAGCTTTCTCTTTACCAATCTGGATGCCTTTTATTTCTTTCTCTTATCTAATTGCTTTGGCTAGGACTTCCAGTACTATGTTGAATAGAAGTAGTAAAAGTGGGCATCCTTGTCTTGTTCCAGTTTTCAGGGTGAATGCTTCCATCTTTTCTCCATTCAGTATAAAGTTAGTTCTGTGTTTGCTATAGACTGGCTTTTATTAAAGTATGTCTTTTCAATGCTGATTTTGCTCAGGGTTTCAATCATAAAGGGATGCTGGATTTTGGCGAACGCTTTTTCTGTGTCTGTTGAGATGGTCATGTAATTATTGTTTTTAATTGTTTATATGGTGTATCACATTTATTAACTTGGATATGTTAAACCATCCCAGTATCCCTGGTATGAAACCCACTTGATCATGGTGGATTATCTTTTTGATATACTGTTGGATTTGGTTAGCTAGTATTTTGTTGAGGATTTTTGCATTTATGTTCATCAGAGATATTGTTCTATAGTTTTCTTTTTTTGTTAGGTCTTTTACTGATTTTGGTATTAGGTTGATACTGGCTTCACAGAATGATTTAGGAAGGATTCTCTCTTTATCTGGTAGAATAGCATCAGTAGGATTGGTATCAATTCTTCTTTGAATGTCTGATAGAATTCAGCAGTAAATACATCTGATCCTGGACTTTTTTTATTGGCAATTTTTTAATTACCATTTAAATCTCACTACTTGCTATTGGTCTGTTCCAAGTTTCTATTTCTTCCTGCTTTAATGTAGGAGAGTTGTATATTTTCAGGAATTTGTCCATCTCCTGTAGGTTTTCTAGTTCATACACAAAAAGGTGTTCATAATAACCTGGAATGATCTTTTGTATTTCTGTGGTATCGGTTCTAATACCTCCTGTTTTATTTCTAATTGAGCTTATTTGAATTTTCTCTTTTCTTGGTTAATCTCAATAATGGTCTATCAATTTCATTTATCTTTTCAAAGAACTAGCTTTTTGTTTCATTTATCTTTTGTATTGTCGTTTCATTTCATTCTGCTCTGATCTTTGTTATTTCTTTTCTTCTGCTGGTTTTGAGTTTGGTTTGTTCTTGTTTCTCTAGTTCCTTGAGGTGTGACCTTAGATTGTTTATTTGTCTGGATTTAGCAGCCCAGCAGAGTTCCCAGGTTCCAGGCTGGTACTGGGGAATGTCTGCAGAGCCCTGTGATGTGATCCATCTTCAGGTCTCTCAGTTCTGGACAGCAGCACCTGCTCTGGCGGAAGTAGCAGGGGAGTGAAGTGAACTCTGTGAGGGTCCTTAGTTTTATTTTGGTTTGTTGCACTAGTTTTGTGTTGACTGGCCTCCAGCCAGGAGGTAGCACTTTCAAGAGAGTATCAGCTATGGTAGTATAGGGAGCACACAAACTTGCCCTAGGGTTGCCTGGATAAGTATTCAGGCCTGGGCATAGAACTCCCAAGAGATTATATCCTTTGTCCTTGGCTACCAGGGCAAGTAGAAAAAGACCACCACCAGCTGGTAGCCAGAATAGGCATGTCTGAGCTCAGACTCCGCTTGGACAGGGCTTGCTGTGGCTGCTGTGAGGGATAGGGGTTGGTTCTAGGCCAATGGAGTTATATTCCCAGGTGAATTATGGCTGGGTCTGATGTATCATACAGGTCGCCAGGGAAGTTGGGGGAACGCTGGCAGTAACAGGCTTCACCCAGTTCCCACACAGCCTGAAAGGTCAGTCTCACTCCCTGAGTGAGGAAAAAAAACTCACTGAGTTTATTTCCAGAAACCAAGTGAGCAGTGCTCCAGGATTCCCCTTTGGGAAAGCAAGCAGGGCTTTCAGGTTTCAGACCTCCCCACCTGCCACAGCTTCTGTGCTGCATCTGCACTCCTGGTTCTCCCCCTTCCCCAGATTCCATCCAAAAAATTTCACCCTCAGTCAAAATTGTTACAAAGTTCATCTGGAGGTTTCCTTCTCCCTGTGGTCTTTCCCCAATTCTACTGGCAGCCCTCCCCAAGAATCCCTGTGAAACAAAGTCAGAAATGACTTCCCTGGGGATCAAGAATACCCACAGGGCTCTTCCCACTGCTTCCTCCGCCCTTGTATTCCAGTTGGCTCTCTAAGTTCTTATCAGCCCCAGGTAAGGTCAAATCCTTCTCCCATGATCTGGACCTTCAGGTTCCCTGGTAAGATGTGTGTTTGTGGGCAGATGATCCCCCTTTCACACTTTCACACTTTGGACACTCAGTTTTTTGGCTATCTCCTGGAGCCTGCAGCTGTAATACAGGCAATACAGGTCTGTGGTTTCTCTCAGCTTTCCTGGTATGTTCCTGCAGTAGATCGTGGAGCAAAAGTTCATGATGTGAGTTTCCATACACTGCTCTGCCCATCCAAGTGGCAGCTGCATGTTAGTGCTGCCTCTTATCCACGATTTCTCCCCAATCTGAATTCTTATGGGTACTGCTCCAATTATTTTGCCCATGTCCATAAAGTGTTTGCCCATAGTGATTCTAGTATATAGATAATTCTCCTGCTATGTCTTGAATCCTACATAATATAAGTGCATTATCTGCATATCCAGATCAGCCGTAATTTTACTGGGTGAGGAGAAATTTCTGGGATGTCCTCAAAAATCCTTCTGCAATACATTGTATCTGGCAGTACTACTGTTAAAGTGAATCTCTATTATGTGCTCAGAGTGGGTCACAGAGAAGAAAGAGGTGTTCCTTCGATAATGGTCTCAAAGTAATATTTGAAAGTTCAGGCATGGCAAATGCTTAGAATTGCTATAAATTTCCACTACTTGAGTGGTTTTAGTACACTGAGGAAACTGATATTCTATGGTAGTGGGATTAAAGCTAACTAGATAGTACCGTATCAACAAGAAACTATAGTATTGTTTATATTTCTCGATCCTACCCTTATTGGTTCAGAGGAAAGGCATTCATGTTTCCCTTGAAGTAGCATCACTGGACATATTTTGGAAAGTAGACCTTTTGTTTTCAGATAATATTGGACATTAACTCTTCCAATGACTCTTTTCCCTGTAATATCTACAGGTGTCCTCATTTATGAGCTCTTGATTCTTAGAAAATAAAAGTCCTTTTGTTCCTTTTATTTCAGGAGCTAATGGTTCTATCTAAACAGCTGGAAGTTTATTTTGATTTCTAGCTTGTTTGCTTTATTGTTATTCTTTGAAAACGTTTACCACGTTAGACATTTTCTAAATTGGCAATTTCCCATTCCAATCTGTTTTGTCTTTCTGAGTCCACTTACAAAAAGAGAAGACAAGGTTCCTTTTACTTCAGCTGTACAATCTACTCAGAATTTTATTCGAAAATATTATTAAGTCTATTTTTAAATTAACTATCGACTTGTCTTTATTTCGTTTAAACTTTTTACATATTTGTCCAATCATTGCTTAAGGAAAAAGCTTCTAAATGGGCGTATGTAGCGCATTTTCTGTATTCTTATCCTCCCACATTCAATTTCTAAATTACGCACAATTTGCTTATTTAAATCCTGTCCTGGCCTTCCAGAGGATTTTTGCTTCTTTTAATCACGTTTCTCCCTGATTGAAAGGCTAAGAATATACGAACTAGGGGGTACAAATCTTTTCTTCTAAAACAGTAAGTACATTTTTAAATATCCTGAATTCTGCAATATACTTGTCTGTATTTCTGATGGTCGGTATCAAAGTGTACCTGGAATTTGTTTTAATTGGACATGAGAAGATATGAATGCAAAAATGATTGTTGTGAAAAAAGAAATTGATACACACAGATCCTTAGAAACAAGAGGCACAGCAGCCATGCAGGTCGTGTAGGGAAACAGCCAGGTGAGGAGGCAAAGTGGGAGAAAAGGGCACGGCCTAAAGCTTTTATTGGGGTTCCCAGGGAAGAAAGAGTGGGGCAAGATAGGTATGTTGAGTAACTTTAGGATTGGATAGTTAGAATAATTTCAATGCACTCTGGAACATAGGGGTGATCCCTAGTTGTCCACTACCTGGTCCTAGCATGATGTGGGGCCAGGTGATATTGACCTGGTGTGCAGGAATTTGATAAAGGAGATGGTTGGGGTATGGGCTCTAGATTGGTTTATTTGCATATGAAAACTGGGCTGGAAAGGAAGTCATTTGCTGTCTGTATGAATTAGCTAGCCCTGGTACAGACAGCCTTTCCAGGATCTAGACACCAAATGCCAGGGCATAAAAAATACAGAAAATAAGAAAATATAGTCACTACACTGATGTTTAAAAACATTTTCTAATATTTCTTAATGCAGCTCAAAATCAGTATTTAAGTTCAAGTTCTATATATCTGTCTTCTTGTCTAACAATGCAATTATTTCTTTCCTAAAAATAAAAAAGCTATATTGGCCAGGCCCAATCTACTTGAGCAAATCATACTGCTGATCTTAGAATTTTTTTTTTTTTTTTTTTGAGATGGAGTCTCACTCTGTTGCCCAGGCTGGAGTGCAGTGGTGTGATCTCGGCTCACTGCAAGCTCCACCTCCCAGATTAACACCATTCTCCTGCCTCAACCTTCCAAGTAGCTGGGACTACAGGTGCCCACCACCACGCCTGGCTTTTTTATTTTATTTTATTTTATTTTATTTTATTTTATTTTATTTTATTTTATTTTTAGTAGAGACCGTGTTAGCCGGGATGGTCTCGATCTCCTGACCTCATGATCTGCCCATCTCGGCCTCCCAAAGTGCTGGGATAACTTAGCTCTTTTAAGAGCTAATAACAGCTGATAACGTCATATAGATTGATCTTTTTGACAGGGTATACTTTCTTACTAGAAACCAAAATAATGACTAATGGTCATTATTACCATTAGTCCTGAGGCAGCTTAGAGATGATGTTCAGCATAAAGGAACAATATTGTCTACCACCCTTGAACTCACCCTGAGTAAGATGGGGATGCCAAAGTCCCATGCCATGCTGCCTATTTCATTTCCCAACAGTGCCCTTCTCATGACGACAAATGTATCAGTCACTCAGATGTATCAATCTGGAATTGAGGGCGAGAGGCCTGCCTGTCCAGAGATACAGATTTGGAAATCAAGCGAAATAAGTTCTTTAATATGTCCCCTGACCACCAGGCCAGGTATTATAGCTCTCCTGAATTCAGTTTAAGTGATGCATTGATGTCTACAGAAGCCAGACTGAGTTGTTTAGGAAATAATTGAGAAGAAACAAAGGCAAATCATTCAAGAAGTCTTTTGGTAACATGGTTTATGTATGACACCTTGAAAAATAAGGTAAAGGGAAGGGTGGTGGTTGCTGTCGACACTTTCTGTTCTTAAAAGGGGAGGAGCTTAAGGTAAATTATTATAGAATGAAGAGAAAGAACCAAGATCATCTAAGAGTCTCAAAATAATGACGGTACAAATAACTGATTAAACAAAGTCTCCAAGGGGCTTACAAGCGTATGCTATATATTGATGAAGGAAATCAATGGTAATCCGTATTAGGAGCCACGGTGGCTCACGCCTGTAATTCCAACACTTTGGGAGGCCAAGGCAGGTGGATCACTTGAGGCCAGGAGTTCAAGACCAGCCTGGACAATATGGCAAAACCCCATCTCTACCAAAAATACAAAAATTAGCCGATGGTGATGGTGTGCACCTGTTGCCCCAGCTATTAAGAAGGCTGGGACCCAGGAGGTTGAGGGTGCCACTGCACTCCAGCCTAGGCAACAAAGCGAGACTCTGTATCCAAAAAAGAATAAAAACGGGGGGGGGGGGGGGCTTTTATTAGGATTCCACAATGACTATTTCCTTACTTTAAGGTAATCTCAAAATTTTAATCCCAGGATATGTACAACTGCGCAAAACCACTACACACCTAAATTCTTTCACGTTTCTCATGGTAATGATAAAATTGTAATTCTATAAACTAGATACCGTGGTAAGTGCTTTGCATGCATGCACTCATTTATCCATTACAACATTTTATTAAAGGTTATTTATAAAAGAAGATAACCAAGGTTCACAGGGGTAAGTAACTTGCTCAAGAGGCACATATGGAAAGTGAAGTAACTGGGAATTGGTTGCAAGAATGTAATCCAAAAACCCACGCTCTTAGGCATTTTTTTCTCTACAGCATCAGAAACAAGTGGGAGTAAACATCTGTCATTTATTCATTTGCCTCACTCTCCCTCCTTTTTGGAGCCTTCCCTCAGTGTGTCTGATTATGGTGGGCTTGACTACGTGGGCCTTATTTTCTCTACTAAAGAATTGGGCAGATGAAGGAAGCTGGCCAATCATAGCTCTCCAACCCCTTTCCCCTAGGCAGGGTGGGATAGGACTCAAGCTGAGCCAGTCAGACAACTTCAGGGACCACTCAACCAGAGTATCAAGGACAAATATTTCCTTTCCCTTGAGGTTGCTAATATAGCAGTATTCGGCTCTTGAGCTGTCAGTCATATGGAGAAAGTCTATCTGACAAAAACAAACAAAGCCCTGATAACATAATTTAGAACTCCTGGATCCAGCTGTGCCTCAGATGATCTTCCTCAGGACTTACAAGGATCTATTAATTCCTTATTGTGTTTAAGCCTATGTAACTTAGGCTTCTGCCATCTAACAACTGAAAATTCCTAATAAAATACAGTGCAATAAAATAAGATTTGGAGTCACACAAATTAGGATTCACATCCCAGCTCCCTATTCTTCTAACTGTATATCCTAACCACATTCCTGAACTTCCTTGGATCTCAAAATCCTTGTCTGTAAACATAAGGATAACAATACTACATTAATGTATAAGCAAACAGGCTTAGGAATGGACTATGTTTAAACTGTGACTCCATGGCTAACCTGCTATGTAAGCTTGGATAATGTATTTGCACTTATTCTCTCTTCATTTCTTCTTTCCAACTTTCCTTCTTCCAAGCTATGTTTCCAGAAGAACCTAAAGAGATGTACAATAATTATTCATTCAACAAATATTTATTGAGAACTTATTATGTGCCAGAAAATGAGCTAGTGGCCAGGAAATTAAAGATGAGCAAAATAGACACCATCTCAGCACTCATGGAATGGGGACAAATATTACAAAATAATCACATGAATAGATGCAATCTATGTGGCAGCCGGGGCTTTCCATCCCTTTGGGATCCTGAACTGTCCCTCTTCACCCCCATGCCATGATCATGACTAACAGAAGTCTTCCCCCAAGATTTCTGCCAATTCTGTAGGGGAAAGGGGAAGCTCTCCAGTCATCTGGCTTTTGGGGCACTGATTTCCCTATGTGTGCCTTGATCAAGCCACACTGTAATTCCTCCATTAAACTGGGCCTGCCTTATTCCATTTCCACAATAAAATCATCTAACCCAAGCAATTGTAATATTGGTGGTCATTATTGATGGTTTCAGTTGGATCCCAAGAAGGGGTTGGTCCCCTGTCCATAGTACACAACCTTCCTCCAATCTCACCACTTTCTCCCTTGTCCCTTATTTTCCTCTTGTTTCAATTCCATTATTGAGTACAATGTATAGAATATGGAATGGCAAATATGATAATTCAGCAAGAATTCCATATTTTTCTCTATCTCCTAGGTCAGATATCGCCCCTTGCTGAGCCTATAGTACAGACCAATTCCAGTCCCTCAAGGAGCTTGCTTCAACTCTGAATGCACTCTGAAGCATTTTCCCAAAAGTGCTTTTCCTAAGGGGAATGTTACTGCGACCTGTGAAAGTAACAAGATTTTTCCACCTTGTGACATGGTTACACACTTTAAATGGCAACAAGAAAAGAAAGAAAACTGGAGTGTTATGACAGTGTAAAACAAGGGATGTGACTCAATCTAACAGGTGGAAAAAGTGCTGGACTGGATGCGGCATAAACAGACGTTAACCAGGAACAGGAGAGAAGGGGGAACATTTCAAGGAAAGAAATATGTACTTACTTTTTTTAAAATAAGGAAGACAATTAGAATTAAAGATTAATAAAGATAAGAACATAAAGATGAAGCCAGCTTTGTAGTACAGAAAATACATACAGCAAAGCCCTGATTGGATTTTACCAGAGTAATTGCCAGAGGTGAGCTACAGATTCTGAACTGAGGTTTCCATCAGCCAGTACAGGTAGAAAAGCATTACATGGTATAACTGAATTTGCCTACAATAAATGTGCACTAAGATGTGGCTGATGACTGATGAATAACAACAATGTGAATACACATTGAATGTTTACTTGTCTTATCTCATTCAATCATCACAACAAATCTAGATAGGAGACACAGTGATGACCATTCTAGAGCTGAAGTTTAGAGAGGTTACCTGAGCTGTGCATGGTTGCTCAGCTGCTAAGTGGCAGGGCCAGGATTCCAATCTCAGTCGGCTTTTTGGCTCTTGAGGTATTTCTCTTATCTACTGAATTACACTGCACCCAGGTCCTCTGGGTTCTCTGCTTTCCTGGGACAGTACTGACTGGCAAGACTTTAATATTTGCAACTCACGAGGAGCTACCCTTCCCTGACATCAGCTGGTCACTCTTCCCTAAAAGTGAAACACTTTGAAAAATTCCCCAAATTCATGAGATTTGTTCTCCATTTGGTCAAACCACGTTACTTTTCACTGTAGATGTATATAGAGCATTCTGTAATGTGTTTCCTGTGTTACTTTTTGGTTATTGAGAACTTTGGTGCACTAAATTTTTGTAGTTTGTGTAGAGGAATTCCTGGTTCAACATGTAATGTCCTTTTAATAATGGTACCGCCCATGCCAGATAATATATTTTCAATCACTGTCATGAATAAAAACTATAAAATGATCAGTAATCTAAGGAGCTCAGACTACAATGAGATCAGCAATGTGAATATGGATTTACACACCCAACCCTGACAAAGTCTATATGACAGAGTAGGTGCAATGCAGCCATTTCAGCCATTCACATAACCAGTGGGGGTCTTTGCAAAATCAGTTCAGATGTGGTCATCAAAAACTATGGAAAGACTGGAGGAAAGAACAAATTCAATTATCTAAGGCCTGGCCCAGCCCTGCCCTGCCCTGCCCTGGGATGGGAGGCAGCTTTCCCCTCTACTCTTTCCTTTCTTTTCATTCTTTAGTGCTTTTCTCTCCATCAAGTCATTCTTCCTTTCAGGTTGGGGATTGCCTGATAAAGAAAGCATTATAAGGCTGGATTGCCAAAGCACTGAATTTTTAAGCCCTCTAAATAGGACATTAGTTCATAGCTTGAATGTTTTGAAATCTGATCAACATGCCGTTTCTCAATACATTAAGCAAAGCAAGCAAAATTAGTCTGCTTTATGTCAGGTGCTTAGCACAAATCCCTTAATAATGTGCTTGACTGCAGAAACCATTAATAAATGCATAATTCCCTAAGACGGGCTTGATTAATTAAGTCATATGTGTATCCTTCTAATTAAAAAAAAAAAAAAAGGACATTAGGCAGATGAGTGGAATTTCTGAGTACCAAATTCAAAGGCTTCTTTTGAATGCCTTTTGCCTTTCTCTTCAAGATGAAAGGAATGCTGCTGGTTATTGTAGCTGCCAACAAACAGTTATAGCACAGGCACAAAGCACCCAGAACTCTGTGTCTTATTAAAAACAATTTGGTATTCATCTGCCAATTTGTAACTCAGTTCTCAATCAGGGGCCTGTCTGATTAAGTCAAGCAATTCAAATTTGAGGGGGCAGCTGGTGCTGCTATGCAAATAAACAGATGAGGAAAAAATAGGACCAATGAATCAACAAGCAGATGGTAAAAAGCCAAGGCCTTCAAAGGGCCCTTGAATGTTTTCTCCTCTCTACTTCCCATCACACTACATCTCACAGAATTTATATTCCAAGGGATTATAAAGATTATCACTTAGTTTAATGATCAGCATAGAACAGTTTCTAACATTGATCCCTTTAGCATTAAGGATTTACACAAAGAAAACACTGGTCATGGAATGCTAGATTAGATGGTCATCTGCTTCCATATTTTTTCATTTTTTTCTGAATCGATGAACCAGCTACATAATAGAATCACGACACTCTGACGTGTCCATCTTCATTTCCAACCAAGTGTTTCCCTGCAAAGCTGCAGCACTCTTCAAATGAGTAGAAAAGTCTTCCTTTCATCTCGTATAGGTTTGGAATTGTTTGGAAAGCTCCAAAAAAAGACATTGTGTCCTGAGTCTGTGTAGTACCACAATTACACTGTTCCTCCTGATTTGGGTCAGCAGCATATAATCCTACTAATTCTTGATTATTTTTCTGCAACGGTTTTAAGCATTATTCATTTGTCCTCATCTGAAATGGATTTATTTGGAAAATACTCACGGAGTCTACCTTTATTACGGGGCATCTCAAATTTCAAACACAATGTTTGGCAATCATGTTGTCTGAAGCCTCATCATAAACACCTTCATTAATTACAGCCTTTCATCTGCCAAAATCTTTTCTTTGGCTTGGATTCTTCGTGCTGGTATGAAGTAGACAGGGCCAAATCACGTAGATTGTGTAGGCAATATGATGAGAAGAGATGCAATTGGAAATTGTCGAAAGGTCTGAAACAAGCATGGTATTATTTGAAATACCTTTTTAAAATACAACATACTGGTTCTTACGATGACTTGGAAATTTTGGGAGATTGCTTTTAGTGCTTAGACAGCTGAGAAGACTTCCTTTAGAATATGGTTACAAGCCACTGGTTTTATAAAGAGGCAGGAGAGAACATTTTCATTTTGATAAGCAAATATTAACACAGGACCAATCCTTCACTTCAAGGAGTGTTGAATTCAAGGATGCTTTCCTTGGTAGTAACATACAAATCATAATATTTTTCAAATATTTGTTCATAGTAAATATTTTTGACCCAGGTTTTGGGGGATGAATTTCCTTTCTGCTTTCTTAAATATGAAGCACAGTGCAGTCATCTTGGAGTTCTGAATAGCATGATGCTGACTGCTTTGGGCCACCTTTATATCAGACAGGGCTTAAGTGTGCTCTTTTACGTCAAGCAAAGCAAGGCATAGGTTAATGCTACTTTCTCAATTATAAACTATTAAAAGATTCATGTAAGCCAATATAATCTGTGAAAGGATTAGGAACATGGCTATGCAACGTCTCTCTTTTCCTGAAATAACAAAAAGCACCAGAGACCAGGATAAAAAACCAATTTACAGAAATCTATGACCAACAGAGACATGTTCAGTTGTTGAAGGTGTTAGGAAGAGTCCACAAATGCAGTCGCTTGCACATATACGAATCTCAACTTGTACCAGAGTGCTATTTCTTTTTTTCTTTCTTTTGAGACAGAGTCCACTCTGTTGCCCAGGCTGGAGTGCAGTGGCATGATCTCAGCTCACTGCAACCTTCACTTCCCAGGTTCAAGCAATTCTCCTGCCTCAACCTCCTGAATAGCTGGGACTACAGGCATGTGCCACCACACCCAGCTAATTTTTGTATTTTTAGTAGAGACGGGGTTTCACCGTGTTGGCCAGGTTGGTCTCAAACTCCTGACCTCAAGTGATCCACCCACCTTAGCCTCCCAACGTGCTGAGATTACGGGTATGAACTACCACACCCATTCGAGTTATTTCACTTCAGGGTTTTTATATCTCCCCACAGTACTTCTTGTCTGCCTTCATCTATTACTCTACCTGTCAGTTCCAGCTCCCTGGACACTAATTCTACTCATAAGTTTTTTCCTGATTTTATATTTGATTTTACTTAGAAATCAGCTATTGGTTTAATTATTGCTACTTTAGCAATCTCCTGTTCTCTGCCTGCTTATAAGATTTTTCTAGATTAGATAGATATCTAAAGATAAAAATTTTTTCATTTATGCTGCTAAAATAGTACTTCTCGAATATATGGCTTAATGTCTTTAATTGAGTTGGAAATGTGTCGACCATTATCTCTGTAAATATTGTTTTTTCCAGTTTTCTATCTCCCTTCCTTCAAAACTCCAATTACAAGCATATTAGACTATTACCATATCTTCTATGTCTTTTGTCTGTTTTCTATATTTTCCATCCTTGTGTCACTAAATATTTCCATCTGGATATTTTCTTCTGACCTGCTTTCCAGTGTGTGAATTATTTCTTTATTTGGGTCTAATATGTTCAATACCCTATCCACTAAACCCACAAATTTGGCCTTATACCTTTAATTTTTAGAATTTCCATTTGGTTCCTTTTTTTTAATAGCTTCCTGCTTTCTGCAAATATTCTCAATCCTGTTTTTCATCTTCTTAAATGTAACAAGCATTGTTATTTTAAAATCTCTTTACGACAACTTCAGGATCTGTAGCCTCTGTGGGTTTGTTTATTTTGCCTGTTTCTTCTGCTGTTTTTGCTAACGTTTTATTGACTATTTAGGGATCTGGTTACTTTTTATTGTTTGCCAAGCATTTTATTTGAAAAATTATTTGTAGAAATAATTTGATGTGTAGGATGATGACATCTTCCACCAAAGAGAATTTAAATTCGACTTTGGCTTATAGCTAGAAGAACTAGCAATATGAATTCATTTCATTCTAATTTCAGAAACTGGTATTATTTACATTTGAGCTGCAGTCTCAGGAAGGTATGAATTCTCCCAGTTCCTTTTATTATTAGGGATCAGTTCTTTGATTCTTAACCCAAAACATTGAGGGCTCACCCCTATCCCAGCCCTTTGTGGCCCTGGACTCCAGTTCCTGCCCCTACCATTTGACATTTGAGCCCTGTCAAGCTTCACAGCCATTCCCTGGAAAATGAACAAATAGCCCCAGAAGCAAAGTAGCCAAAAGCTCAGCCCTGGGCTCTGAACGCCCTTAGATTCTAACACAGTTATTCTTCACTGTTTCGAGTTTTAGTTCCTTACCTATAAGAAGATGTTTTTAAATATTTTTCTGGCTATCCTGATAGGAAGAATTTGTTCATTAAATCAGCTTTGTTCTAAACTTTGAATCTGTGACTCCCAAATCACTCTCGATATATACTGATCCTGCCACAAATTTGTGGCAGACTTTATCCAAAAATTAATAATACATTACAGTTTTCACAAACCCACAGAAAACATACACATACTCTGACAAGCCACATTATCACACAGCAACTCACTATCAAAAGAAACTAATGATACAAATAAAGCCATCAAGTTTAATTTTGGGATCAGTTCAACAGGGCCCAGCCCATACTCACAATTCTGAATCTAGCTCACCTGTACTCAAATACACATTGGAACATATAAAAAGATGGCCAAAGACACTGGTCCACATCTGCCTTTCCCCCACACTGTTTCTTCTTCTCATGCTGTCTCTACCCTCAACTTCATCCATTTGGGTCAGTCTCTTGATCCCAGAGTCTCAACTGCCCCTTTGATTCACAGCTCCCTTGCATCCATGTTGACGTCAACACGTTGCTCAATGCAAAACCTCTGGCATTTTTCCTCTGGCCCAAATCCCTGATCTTGGATAAGAATCACCCCACAGGTAAAATTCCACCTGGCTCCATTAGATAAGACTATCAAATTAATGACCTCTGTCCCCCATACAATGCTGCCCAAGGGATAGGAGATAAATATTTCTATACAATTTCCAGATTATAGTGTTCAAATAATTCAATGTTTAACTCAAAAATTACTATTTGCTACAAATTATTCCAGATGTTTTAAACAGAAAGCTTTCTTTCTTCCTTCCTTTCTTTCTTTCTTTCCTTTCTTTCTTTCTTTCTCTCTTTCCTTATTTTTGGAGACAGAGTCTCCCTCTGTCACCAGGCTGGAGTGCAGTAGTGTGATCTCAGCTCGCTGCAACCTCTGCCTCCCAGGTTCAAGTGATTCTCCTGCCTCAGCCTGTCAAGTAGCTGGGACTACAGGTGTATGCCACCGCGCCCAGCTAATTTTTGTATTGTTAGTAGAGATGGGGTTTCACCATGTTGGTCAGGATGGTCTCAATCTCTTGACCTCGTGACCTGCCCGCTTCAGCTTCCCAAAGTGCTAGAATTACAGGCATGAGCCACCGCACCCGGCCGGAAACATTCTTTTTTATCCACATGATATTGAAGAGTAACAAAAGAATCCAAAAACATAGATAACAGAAGGAACTGGAGAAAGATTTAAGTCAAACAGAATTATAAGGACTTCAGACTCTGTGAAAGAGAGAGGAAGAGGAAGAGAGAGAAG
Source organism: Rhinopithecus roxellana (assembly GCF_007565055.1). Lineage (NCBI taxonomy): Eukaryota > Metazoa > Chordata > Mammalia > Primates > Cercopithecidae > Rhinopithecus > Rhinopithecus roxellana. The sequence continues at coordinate 30,254,862 of NC_044564.1, forward strand.
AGGAGAAATTTGGCTGGTTACAAGGAGAGTCGGAAAATAGTCCCATGCCCAGCACAGTTTGGGTACAGTTTTTTCAGTAGTATATCATTTTTATTCTTGAGTTATGTAATTAAAGCTCAAGCTACTGGTGAAAAACAAATAGCCCTGAACTTACTTCAGGCTTTTGTTTCCTTTTCTATAATTCTGTTTGGAAATAAGGCACTTTAAAAACTAAGAAACAAGTAATACTAATGAATAACCATCACTCCCTCCCACTAGTTTGAATGCCAAGTTTCCTCCCTCAAGGAAATCTGAGTTACAAATCTCTAAAAATAGGGGTTTCTCCTAACGGAGACAGAGACAGGGCAAAACGCAGCACTATAATTTGATAAAGACTTACTCAGTCAAGCCTATCATTTTAAATAGAGTAAAAGGTTTTAAAACGTATTTGTTTAGAAATGATTTATTTAGACCACCACTGGCGCCAGGAAGATGAAAGACAGCATTGGCTTGTTATTTAATTGGAGGTCTCTAAAAAGGAGGTGATAAATTTCTGACATACGTCTTACAATTGCTGCTCAGAGAAGAATTAGATCCATATTATAACTCAATTGCTTTATCAGCCCACCAGTAACTTCTTGTTGCCTGGGATGTCCTTCTGGTGACTTCAAAACTTGACAAAGACGCAACAATTATGTAGATAAATTCCAGGACCACCCCATCGAGAACCTCAGCCCCTCTGGCTTTTGTGAAAGTTACAGTAATTTATAACCTCATGCTAATGTCCCAAGGCTTTCTAAAGAACAGTTACATAAATATTTTTAATTGCATGGTCCTCAAGCACACAAACCACAAACCCATCTTAAGCATGCCAAGGTTATCCGTTATCTCCACAAAAGTTTTTACATGATGTGGCAATCTTAAAGACCTTCAGTTAAAACATCTCTGCAAGCTTAGGAGTTTCCAAAGGTCTCCTGCTGCTCCTGTGAACTACAAAGAATGCACTAATCTCCATGGGCATTTTACTTCTCCATGTTGCCTGTTGCTGTTCCATGGAACATGGAACATGTTGCCTGTTGCTGTTCCATGGAAAAATTTGCAAGTGATACCAAAGGTATGAATTAATTGTATAGAAGAAACTACAGCCCAGATGTTAACCCTCAATTTTATGTACACCATAGTTCTCCATACAAGGAAGATAATATAAGGTAAGTGCAATCCTTTATTACTGGGCAAAAAAAGTACCTTCTCCCTGCCCTTCTTTAAAAAATTAAAAAAAAAAAAAGCTATAGCAATACACAGCCACTGTGAATGAGGGTATGAAAAGACAAAGGGCAAACTGAAAGATGTCACACCTAGAACAAAATTATGGAGAAATATATAAGGAGTGTAAAGAAGAATATAAGCAGATGAATATAAGAAACTATAGAACCTGGCCTGGTGCTTTGGCTCATGCCTATAATCCCAGCACTTTGGGAGGCCAAGGCAGATGGATCAGTTGAGGTCAGGAGTTCGAGACCAGGCTGGCCAACATGGCAAGACCCCTGTCTCTCCTAAAAATACAAAAATTAGCCAGGTGTGGTGGTAGCTGCCTATAATCCCAGCTACTCTAGAGGCTGAGGCAGGAGAATCACTTGAACCCAGGAGACAGAGGCTACAGTGAGCCGAGATCACGCCACTGTACTCTAGCCTGGGCAACAGTGCAAGACTCTGCCTCAAAAAACAAAAGAAAAAAATTATAGAATCAATTGCTTCAGCAAAGCAGAGAAATTTTTTAAAGTAACACTATGCCTAGGAAAATTTGACACCTTCCCTTTCAAAAACTCTGGGATGTGTATAAAATCTCTATTTCCCACTGAAGAGAACAGAGAACATAAGAAGGGGATACCTTTAATCGATAATTAAAAACTTCAAGGCTTATGTGAGAGAGCAAATTTCACTGAACATTAACATTGCACTATGTCAAGTCCTTTTTTTTTTTTTTTTTTTTTTTTTTTGAGACAGAGTCTCTCTCTGTCACCCAGGCTGGAGTGCAGTGGCATGATCTCAGCTCACTGCAACCTCCGCCTCCCATGTTCAAGCGATCCTCCTGCCTCAGCCTCCCGAGTAGCTGGGATTCAGGCATGCAGCCCCACCCCCAGCTAATTTTTATATTTTTAGTACAGACAGGGGTTTCACTATGTTGGCCAGGCTGGTCTCGAACTCCTGACCTCAAGTGATTTCCCCCCGCCTCAGCCTCCCAAAGCGCTAAGATTAAGGCGTGAGCCACTGCGCCTGAGCCCAGTAATGCTTTTAAAATAAAGATAGTCAGTGCTATAGAAGTACTTATAAAAACTCAGTATTTGACCTATGAACTTCAGACAATTGCAGAAATAGGGACAATTGTTAATGAATATAAAAGCCCTAATATAAATCCTGTTTACTCCAACACAGACTGTCATTTAATATTTCCCACCATACCACATCAGATAGGCAGATGATACTGAACCAGTCTAAGGAAGTAAGAATCTGGATGTGATTATGACAGAGATACTCTCATACCACTAAGTGGCTAATAATTTCATAAATTCTCTAGGGAAACATGAGTGGTATTTTGTGGTATATGCAGATTATATACAAACATATTTTCCCACTGAAGTTAACAATGCTATAAATTCATACAGCATGTCATTATATAAATTCTATCACTCTTCCCATAAATGCATTAGTTGTCTACATAAAGCCTCATATTAAAAGAACTCTGCCAAATATTTTTAAATATGATTGCATCGGATATTCCTATTTGCCATTCAGCTCCATTCTCACCCATTCCCACCCTACTGTGTGGTCTGGGAGCCCAACTTCCACGGGTAGCAACAACAGGCTCTCTTATCCTCTGGTTTCCAGTTAGGACCAGTCAATGGGAGGTAACAGCACGGAAGGTGAGAGGAAAGAGGTTTGTGGGTATTTATTCCACTAGCTATTTCCCTGCAAGGCCTTGGGTTGGCAGCAGCTTTGGTCCACCGCTGGCAGTGATCATTCATGTTAATTCTTGCTGGGCAGTGCTTCTCTGCAGCTGTAGGAGACTGGTAACCACCTGCACCCCTTTCCCCTTCAGGAAGAATGAAGGGTGCATGTGGTAAGGGCTCTCCACTCTTGCTAACCTTGGGGTGCTTCACCATTGCTTGCTGCTTCCCTTAACCCTGCCTATGTGTGTCCAAATAGTCACTTCATTCATCTCTCTTCAACTTACCCATCTGAGTCTTCTGTCCCTCTCCTGACAAAACCTGACTGATAAGTTATCTTAAGTGAACGGAACTCAGTTAAGGAAGCAGCACCTTTACCAAATGAGAAGTGCTCTAATTTGGAAAATTCCTATCTCAGCAGCACATCCAGCCAAATTGGCTGTGTCATCTCTCTCCATAAGCTACAGTGACAGTATTTTCTGCACCAACCATTTAGACACACAGTCTCAGGCAGTATTTTTAATTTCTGATCTATGAATTCTGTTTACATGAAAGGTCTTACAGTGATATAAAAAATTAAATCATAGGTGCACATGAAAAGGCCAGTCCTTTTTCCCATAGCTAAAGAACACAAACAAGAGGAAACCCATAAAACTGAAAAACACTTGGTATTTTAAATATTTTAGGAATACAGTAACGAGATGATCTTTTCATAGCTTTCCAGCATTTACTATATTTTCATATACTGCTTGATTCATATCTGTTTGCACCCTTGGTATTCATTTCCTTTTTATATGAAAAGGACAAACCTTCTGTTAAAATATTTTGAATGTTTCTCATACAAAATCCAAATAATGTCTCCAGAGGAACTGAAGCAATATACAAACTAAAGGAGAGGATGAAACACAATAATAACGATTTGAAAGTACCTTTGACAAAGAAAGAGATTTCCCGAAAAGGAAAGGGCTGAGGCAGTTGAACTCCCTTTATCTATATCCTAACAAATAACACCTCCTGTGCCTTAAATATTTAATGTGAAATCTGTGGATTTATATAGCTTACAAAATGCCAGGGGCTTATTATCTTTACAGTTTGCATGACAGGAATATTCATACTGCTCAATTCCACCATCTAAGACAACAGGAATTCCTCCAGGTGCTAATGGCAGATAACTTTCACGTGGCTTCAATAATCCACTAATTATGGAACCCCTCAGGTAGAACAATGTCATTAATCTGATTAAATTATTTATATTGCTGGAAAGCTAAATCTTATTAGGTCTTCAGGATTTTATTTGGTTCTCCAGTATGGATATGCAAAAGGACAACACCATTTCTTTTCTCTACTACATTTTCATGCTGAGAAAAAAAAAAAAAACTAAGAAAGAAATAGCCTCCTACTGTGAGTTTTGAGGCAAGCCTACCACCTAAGGGCAGGGTCCACCCCTCTCCCAGGAACCTTCAAACTATGTAGAATTTTTCAAGTCCCTTTTGGAACTCTGCTTTTCTGACTGGGGACTTGTTAGCACGTTTCACTAGTAGGGCCATGAGCCATGGTAAAATTAAAGTTCTGTCAGAGTTATTTGCTGTTAGAGGTAGTGTCTAAATTAAAATGAAAAGGCTCATTTCTTCTGAACAGATCACTGAGAAGCTTGTGAAATCCTTAATGCTAAATGTGCTACCCAAGTACACTGAACAGACATCCTCTATTGGTTTTTTGGCTCTATACTAAACCATTTTCATATCTGTGCTGGTTTACCAGATGTTTAGGTAGACGGTTAAAGAAGGTCTGGAGACGAGATTAAACTTGCTGCAATTTGATGGGCTACTCAAACATGTATCATTTATCCAAGTACTCTGTGTGGGTAGCAATTTGTAAAATGCTTTATAACCTATAATTTTAAAATTTCATAGCTGGTCATCTATCATTTCCATTTTACTGAAAGAGGTACTCACTGTAGACATACTTTTATCAGAAAAAATATAAGGCCTATAAGAAAATATGCATTTTTTTAAATGGAAATGAAAATACAAAGTGTTGGAAGTGTTATATTCTATCAAATTAATTAGTTGACATGTTTAACTTTATTGACACTTTTCTGAGTCTCGTCCCATATCTACTTAAATGTCTACTAAGTTTCTCGCTTCTCAAATATTCTTCTTTCTTTCAAGGTTTCCAAGACACTGGGAGAAGCTGTGATAAGCCTTTCTCTTACAGCGCAGGGCTTTCTTTTAATAGATATGTGGTCAAAGACACACAGCCAGCCCAGCTCCTAGCTAAATATAAATCATACAATCCCAGGAATAGAATTCATAATCTTATGTTACAAAAACACCATCCTCTAATAGAACACCCAGGACTTCAAACAACTCTATTTTCTTCTTGGACCAGCAGCTAGGAGGCACCATAGAAATAAGCCTACGCTCAAATCCAGCCCCACGCAACTATGATAACTTAAAAGCAGACAAGGCCAGCAACTTACCCACTGTGTGAGTTTTCCAATTACATTCTTGAAGACAGGCTTTTAGGTCAACCGTGTCCTGAAAGAGTGAGACCACATAAAGTAAATCTTAGAGCAGCAGACCAGGCCCCTGCCTGTCTCAGGGCTTCCTAACCACAGAGTGACCGTATGTGTCCCTGTACCACCCATATTTCTCTTTAGGAATGAAGGAACTAGTCTGCTGCTGCTGGGAGTGCTGCAGGAAGACAGCTGTCTGCTGTCCTTGCCCCACAAGTATTGCTTCTGTTAAAGAGAGCCCCCACATTCAAGATCACCCCATTCCTGGGGCAGCCCGTGTCTGACGAACAGTTGTTATGATGCTGTGTCCAGGACAATTCTGAAGGGCCGTTGCAGCCTCAAAGTTCTGGCCAGGCGCGGTGGCTCACGCCTGTAATCCCAGCACTTTGGGAGGCCGAGGTGGGCAGATCACGAGGTCAGGAGATCGAGACCATCCTGGCTAACACGGTGAAACCCCGTCTCCACTAAAAATACAAAAAAATTAGCCGGGTGTGGTGGCGCCTGCAGTCCCAGCTACTCGGGAGGCTGAGGCGGGAGAATGGCGTGAACTTGGGAGGCGGAGCTTGCAGTGAGCTGAGATCCGGCCACCGCACTCCAGCCTGGGCGACAGAGCGAGACTCCGTCTCAAAAAAAAAAACGTTCCCCATGGGTTGGCTGAGGCTTCCATTGTGACTGCATTACAGTTCACTTCTCCCTCTGCACAGTCTCAATTTCTTTTCTTCCCTTCCACAGCTGCCAGTTCCTTAAATTTCACGAGCTTTCATTTCCACTCAGAATCTGTTTCCTGGACAGCTTCAGCCAGTGCTAAAGTTTACTCACCATATTTCCTAAGAGCATGCCAGCGTCTTCCAGTTCTTCTGTGTTAAATCAGAATTTCTAGGACTAAATTTTCCTGGATTCGTATAACAAAAGATAAGAAGAAATGGGTCCAGTCCCAGAAGAAGATAAACCAGAAAAATTGAAGAGACAGTGTTCTAGTGAAACTGCCATATTATTATTATTTTTTACAAGATGAACTTCTTTGGGGATACATGAAATAGGATTGTCAAGGGTGCTTAGTCTGTAATTAACTGACAGGGGAATGACTTAGTACTCAAATGTCACAGGCGTTTGAACCAGAGCGAATCCATCTTGAATAGGGGCTGGGTAAAATGAGGCTGAGACCTACTGGGCTGCACTCCTAGGAGGTTAGACATTCTAAGTCACATGATGAGAGAGGAGGTCGGCAAAGATATAAGTCTTTCTCTTATAGCCCTTGCTGATAAAAGACTGTAGTCAAGAAGCCAGCCAAAACCAAGATGGCAATGAAAGTGACCTCTGGTCATCCTCACTGTTCATTATATGTTAATTATAATGCATTAGCATGCTAACAGACATTCCCACCAGTGTCATGACAGTTTACAAATGCCATGGCAACCTCAGGAAGTTACCCTATATGATCTAAAAGGGAAGAACCCTCAGTTCCAAGAATTGCCCACTTCTTTCCCAGAACACTCATGAACAATCTACCCCTTGTTTAGCATATAATCAAGAAATAACTATAAGTATAATTAGGCAAGAAGCCCATGCCACTGCTCTGCCTATGAAGTCACCATTCTTTTATTCCCTTGCTTTCTTAAACTTGCTTTCACTTTACTCTGTAGACTCTCCCTGAATTCTTTCTTGGACCTTCTTGCACAAGGTCCAAGAACCCTCTCTTGGAGGTGGGGTGTGGATCGGGACCCTTTTCCGGCAACAAAAAGACCATTCGGTTTTCACTTCAAAGATTGAGGTGTTGTTAAGTATTATATACAGTGCCAATCCTTTTACCACTGCGATGGATCAGGCTGAAATTCAAAATAAGAACTTTATAGGTACATCTCATTCCTGGGAGCTGTCATTGTATCCTGAAATATGGTTACAGGGATATTAGCAGTTTGAGCCATTAAGATAATCTCTCAACTATATCATTTACAACTGCTCCCAAATTCTAAGTGTTCTAGGTCAGGTTCCCTAGGGACAGAGTCTGAGACAGGAAACATTGTGCAAATGACTGATTGAGGGCATGCTTGCAGGTAAAATCTGTAAGGGAGTGATGGGAGGATAGAATAGGAGAAAAACCTAGAGGAAGACGCAGGTTAAGCCAATGTCTACAGGAAATTTTGTAGCATGAATAGCACCACAGTCATCCCACTTTCTCAAAAAGCCCAGATGTTTTTATCCACATATTTGTCAGTCATTGGTTTGGACTTGCCCCCGGTTAAGGGTAGGCATGGCAAGAAATGTACCTCCCAAACACTTCTAGATGAGGCAACTTTCTAGGTCAACAACAGGGACAAGTCTAAACTGTCAGCAACCAATGCTCACAGCAGCGGCCAACAGGCACCCTGGCCTCATGAAAGGAATCTGAGAGGGAGGAGGACCAACAGTGACTATAACACTGAGCAAATACCATATGCCAAGCTGCTGTGCAGGTCAGAATTATAAATGCAAGGCTGAATCACAACAAGCATTGCCTCAATGGCCTCCTCTGTCCCCACAGCTATTCCAGGCAAGTCCTAGGCTTTGATCGTGTGGTAGGCTATCTCTTGAGAACAATTTCTGTTCTTGTCAGGAAGGACCCCTGCAGTGATTTCTGCAGGAGGATCCAGACAGGAGAATGGAAAAGAAAAGGCAGTGCTCTCTCAGTCATTTATCAAGCATTATTCTCTTACAGATTGACCATGTTGAATGATCCTTTTAAAAATTATGAACTTTAGTAGTGAAGTTCCTTCTTGGTTTACATGATTCTCATGAGTCAAGTCATCAGGAATATGTGATTACAGGAAAGCCAGAGTCCCCACATTCAGAAACAGGTTGAAAGAGGTTGATTAAATTCCAACTACAGAGTCATAACATTCTACCTACCTAAATCAAACATTTAGCTTAAAATGGAACTAGTCTCACCCAATACCTGAATGAGAGGCTCAAGAAACTATTTCTACTACCTTTGCATCATTGCACAACTAAATCCAATGCCTGATATAGAAAGGGATGGATCCAGTCATTAAGTCTCCATGTTGCACTGGGCAAAACGCTTCATCTCAACAAGCTTAATTTCCCATTTTATTATGAGGAATTTCAATTAAGTGGTTAATTTATTGAACAAATATCTCTTGAACACCTACTATGTGCAAGACAGTTTGCTAAGAGCCCAGGACAGAATGGCAAAAAGAGACACAGAGCCACTGCCCTAGTGGAGCTCACAATCAAGTAAGGTAGGGAACCAACACAAAGAAGTTCAAAAATATTAATTGCAATAAATGCTGTGAAAGAAACAGAGGCAATGAAATAAAACATAATGGCAAGGATCTACTTTGGATGCGATTTTTACAGAAGGCCTCTGTATAAAAGTAATATTGACAGCACTTTGGGAGGCCGAGACGGGCGGATCACGAGGTCAGTAGATTGAGACCATCCTGGCTAACACGGTGAAACCCCATCTCTACTAAAAAAAATACAAAAAAACTAGCCGGGCATGGTGGCGGGCATCTGTAGTCCCAGCTACTCGGGAGGCTGAGGCAGGAGAATGGCGTAAACCCGGGAGGCGGAGCTTGCAGTGAGCTGAGATCCGGCCACTGCACTCCAGCCTGGGCAACAGAGCAAGACTCCGTCTCAAAAAAAAAAAAAAGTAATATTGAAGCTGAAGCCTAAAGATGATGAGATAATCAGGTCAAGAACATTCCAGATAGAGGGGCTAGACTGTGCAAAGATTCTGATATAGGAGTGAACTCAGCATGTTTAGGAAGCTGAAAGAAAGATTAGGGTAGACGGAGTATAGTGAGCAAGGGGCAGAGACACAACACAAGGTTGGACAGAACCAGGTTGTGTAGTTCAGAATAAAAAGTACAGATTTTATCCCAAGAGAAATGAGGAGCCATTGCAGGATTTTAAACAGCAGCAGAATATTATCCACTTTACATTTTGGAACACACTAGCTGCTGTATGGAGAATTAACTGGAAGTGAGAGTAAAATCTAGGTGACCTGTCAGAGATGACTATTGTAGTCTAGCAAGAGATGATGGCAATCCACTTAGGTACTGGCAGTGACAATGAAGAGAAGTGGAAAGAAGATGTATTTTGGAATTGATGACATGTATCTGATATATCTGTTATATTGATTATGGTTTGGATGCAGGAGATTGCTAAAAGAGGAAAAAAAATTAAGAATGATGCCTGGGTTTCTAATATACACAATGAAATGATGGTGATGATATTTACTTTTGAAGACAGGTGAATGGGTAGGAAAAGCTTTGGGATAAAGCTAGGAATTCACTTGGACAAATTAAGTTGTTTAGGAGACATTCAAGATATGTCAAATAAACAGTTAAATATATACATTTAGAGATCAGTGGAAAGATCATTATTAAGCAAGCCATTTAAGACGTTAGAGAGTCAGTTTCTTCATAAACCAAGTGGGGCCAATAATATCTACTTTCCTAATTCATACAATTGTCATAAGGATCAAAATAAAATAATATATGAGTACCCACTTTGCAAACACACACACACACACACATTAAATGTATGAGTATGCATGTATGTATGAATAATATTTAGCATTTCAATGGAAAACATGAAAACCATTTCTTTTTTTTTTTTTTTTTTTTGTGCAGTGGTGTGATCTCGGCTCACTGCAAGCTCCGCTTCCCGGGTTCACGCCATTCTCCTGCCTCAGCCTCCTGAGTAGCTGGGACTACAGGCACCCGCCACCACACCCGGCTAATGTTTTGTATTTTTAGTAGAGACGGGGTTTCACCGTGTTAGCCAGGATGGTCTCAAATCTCCTGACCCTTTGATCTGCCCACCTCGGCCTTCCAAAGTGCTGGAATTACAGGCATGAGCCACCGCATCCGGCAGAAAACCATTTCTTTATACTTGAATTTCTACCAACTATATTCACACATTGTTGCCATAGATTGTGTTGATTATACCAGTTCTTAACAGTTAAATCGATGAGAATCCGTCCTTTGACTCTCGTGATGTGTAACTGCCTAAAAGTTATGATTTCTATGTGTCTGTTTAACCTGTGTGTATGATTTCTATGTGTCTGTCTAAGGAGGTATAAGAGGTATATATAAAAGTAGTTCTGAGCATAGAGAGAAAGAGGGCAACCAAAATTGCCAAAGTTCAGCAGTGCATGTCAAATATCAGTAATTAGTAAGTATTCAAAAGGTAGGACGTCCTTCAACAGATAACAAGAGTCTATAGAAAGATACTCTTCCTTGTACTTCCTTCACTTTCCTTATCATACTAACCCAAGAAATCATTTTCTCCAAAGAAACAAGAAATATTTTCCTGTTAAAATTTCCTGTGTATATAAAGGACACTCCTTTGGCCTCTAAGAACACCCTTCCAGTAAGATGCAAAGTGAGTGTTGACGTTCCAGTAACTTCTGAGGGGTTAACCCTATTTATACAGAGTTCTGTCTCTTTGAACAGACCTTCTGGAGTCATAACCAGGCTAATTGATCCTCTCCATGGAATTGCTCTGCCAGACAGAGTCTGGTGCCAATGTATAAAAATGCAGAGATAGACAAGAAAAGTACTGGAGTTTTATCACCAAATATCCTAAACTGACAACCAGATAAAGTGATCAAAGATAATAAAGCAAAACTTCTGGAAACCTGTCATGGAGCAGGAAGTATTTGTCTCAATGACCAATTTCTGCAATAGGCTTGGTCAGTTGAGCTTCTTTTTAAAGCCAGTTAAAAGATAAAATACATTACTATAGCTATTGTAAGTAGTGGTAGTGGCATTCTCAGACACTTATTAATCTTTATCTTTGCAGTAGGCTCTGAGGGTACCTTTTAGAAATGTAAAAATAAAATTGTCAATACGCTCTTTGAAATTATCAAATTAAGCTTTTTAAAATGTATGATGTTGATTGATTTAATTGCTTAAAGATAGTCAAGATTATAATCCTATCTAAATACCAATTGTTAGAATTAATTATTATGAAGAATATTGGGTGTCTTTAAAAAGGTTAGGTTGGCCGGGCACAGTGGCTCATGCCTGTAATCCTAGCACTTCGGGAAGCCAAGGCAGGTGGATCATGAGGTTAAGAGATGGAGACCATCCTAGCCAACATGGCGAAACTCTGTCTCTACTAAAAATAAAAAAATTAGCTGAGCATGGTGGCATGTGCCTATAGTCTCATCTACTCAGGAGACTAAGGCAGGAGAATTGCTTGAACCCGGGAGGCGAAGGTTGCAGCGAGCCAAGATTGCGCCACTGCACTCCAGCCTGGCGACAGAGTGAAACTCCATCTTAAAAAAAAAAAAAAAAGTTAGGTTGATGTGACTGGAATTTGAGATAGACAAGTAGAAGATTTTCTGAGTTTAGGGTGATGCAGTGGGATGGGTAGTAGAAAAGATGAATCTCTCTGTGGGTGCAGACACAATTTTTCTTGAATGTATTAGTAGGACAAAAAGGGGCCCATTTTAACCATCTTCCCTATTCTAGTGATCTCCTGATCTCCAGAGTGAATTCACAAGATCTTCTGTTTACATTTATTATTTCCTCCTTTTTACTGTATATATATATATTTGCACACTTTTAATTTTGTCCTGGTAATGAGGAATGATCCACATATTTGGAGACCCTTGCTCAGAATCTAGGGTATGACCTGTGAGGTTCTAAATACATGCATAAAGTAGCTTGCCCTGAAACAGTTTTCATGAGTATTGCAATCACTGTAAGGACTCTAATTCAAAACCAAACTCTTTCTGCAAACTGGAAATAAAAAAGCCCCTTCCTCCAAGTGGACCTGCTTGGGGAGTGCAGCTTTGAGAACTAAGCAGAGGCCGGATGGCAGCTTCACTCACTGCGCAGTGAGCAAACTGCACAAACGTCCAAACGCGTGGGCCCTGCATGTTCCACTTTCAGAGAATGTGCTCAGAACAATCACTCCCCCCACCTCCATCTGCCTAAACTTCTGGGCAGCCTCGCAAGATGGCAGTTCCTTTGTGGATTTGCTTGATCGCAGTTCAGAGACTCACTCTCAGCTTTACAGCCTCAAACGGGAAACAGATCCGTTTACTTTAACCCAAGTCAGGAGTTACCAAATTTAATTTTGACTCAAGAAATATGTGCCACAGAAACCAGAATTCTTTTGCAAGCAAAATGTGCACATCTCCTTATGTTAAGAAAAAGGATTTGCCTTCAGAAGGAAGGCATCTACCAAGTGAGTCAAAAGCAAAGAGCCAGTGAATCAAAAGCAAAGAGCATCAGATAAAGATGCCCAGGTGTCTGCAGCTGCCAGTAAAGGCAGTTTTACCAATAGGACCCAAAGTGCTCTAGCTACAACTCTTTAAATTACTAAATTAGGGGTAATCCGACCAGGGGCTGTGCCAGTGCTGCTAGCCAGCATACTAAACACCCACTGCAACCAGCATACTAAAGTAAACACCCACTGACTGGGATGTTCTCTTCCCACATGGCACTTGGAAAGGTACAGCCAATGCGTGTCTCACTGGTACATCCCTCAATGACAAAACATCCTCTCTTTCTGGCGGGCAAGTCTTTTTTCTTTGCATATTTATGACACTAAACTAGTCAGTCCTGGAGGGAAAGCTGTCCCTCTCACGATTCTGCATATCACTGCTACTGTCCCTTGAGCTTAAAGTTTAACTTTCAGAGGACAGAATTTTTCCTTTTTTGCAACTTTTTGGGGGGTACCACACTGTCCCCAAAACAATGTGTTTCTCACCAATACAATGTGTTACTCACACTGCTTCCAGAACTGCAGTAACCTTTGACTGACAATGGTCAGATTCCCAAGAATCAAGCAGCCATTTGCATACTTGCAGATTCCCTGGTCAACTAGGGTTAGTCACATGGCAGCTTCAAGAGGCGGCCCTTGTCATGACTAAGACATTCTTACTGTGTTGCGCTTCTCATAACTAAGAATGTCTACATGGCAGGCACCTTCTTTTGATAAATTTATTATCATCAATTTGGCACCAATAGTGATGTAACAAGGAGAAAGCAATATATTTGGACTCAACTGAAAATAAACACCACCAGATGAAAAATGTGCCCATTCATAAACATGTTTATACTAATAGGGCCAGTAGAAGAAAATTATTTAAAACCCAGAACATTTCTCCAAATGATAAGTTTGACCTCAGCTTCATGTCAGAGTTTAGTAGAAGACTGTATCTCTATGTATTTTCATTTTCCCATTAATATATGTTACATGGAGAGAAAATAAATAGTAAAAACTAAGTCAGTGAGGTAAATGAACTGATGTGAATTTGTTATTCATGTTTTAAGCTTGGCAGCAAAAAATGATTGCCAAAAAGTACAGGTGTTTTTGGCATAGATCCCCAAAGTCAGCTGTTTTCTGTAAACGTAGTTTCTAGATGATTAATAACATGTTGTTGGACCACATTCTTGGGCCATTGCTCTGTTTTCTCATTAGATCTCCTGCATGTGCATAAAATATCTCTTCTCATTTTGTAAGTGGGAAGTGCTGCCCATTCCTTATAATGATCATTTTTTACCTTTGAACAAATTGTTAAATTTGTTATCGATCATGAATGGAAATAACTATCTGTTATTTTCCAGGCCTGAAACCTGGAAAAATTTATCAGACTTTTCCAGTTGATTTGCTGCTTTTGAAGGTAAAATACCATCTATTACTTAGAACTATATTAAACTGTCTACTCATACCTCTTCTAGAATTGTGATTTTCAGTTTTCTACTTACACAGAAAATAGCAGTTAGTTTCTCCTATGCCAAAAGCATTGGGCTAGACAGTGAGAAGAATGGAAAGTGAGTTAGGTGCAGTTCCTGACCTCCAGGAATTTGACATTCTACAAGGACAGATAGAAAAGCCATGCACACAATGGCCATAATGTGAGGCCACATAAAATTGGGGCTATGGGGAGAAGGATCAAGTACTCTAGAATCTCAAAGGGAGAATCATGTCCAACAGGCATGGTCAGGGAATGCTTTCACCACAGAGGGGAGGCATCTGAGTTGGGCACTAAGCCACGAGTCAAATTTCAGAAAGCACAGATGGGGGATGAGGCATGACCAGCAGGCGGAATGGCATGGGCAAGGGCAGAAGTAGAAAAGCACAGGGAACATACAGTGATCCAATTTGGCTGGACCATGGTGTACTGTAGAGGGTGATGGTGCTTGGGAGGTAAAGGTAAGTTGAGGTTAAATGGCAAAGAGCTTTGAAAGCATAAATAAAGAGTTTAAACTCTTTGGTGAGCAACTGAGAATAAGTGATCATCCTTATCAGCACACAGCTTAGAGCAATTGGTCAGACGGCGGTCATGTGCAATGTGAAAAAGAGGGAATGAGGAGGAAGGCAGGGAAATGATGGTTGATGTCATCCATCTAGGAGATGATGAGCGGGCTTCCCAGTAGAGTGCAATGAACAGAAGAAAGTCTGAATGGTGGGAGGAATTTTTCTGTGTCACTTCTTACTCAACCTATTCTCTGTTTCTTTTCTGGCTACAGGAGTCAGAAAAGCTAAAATCCATGATGGAATTCATGAGTCCAAAATGCTAGATGTGATTTCTAGGAAACTACAAAATCTGAAGGGGTCACAGTTGGGTGCTGAAGTCACGTTGCAGCATTAAACTTCTAAACCCAGAAAAATAAGGACAATTGAGGGCAGGAAGAGTCCTTAGAATAGAATTTTTTTAATTTTGTGATTTATTTTGATGATAAGCTAAAAAATGTATGAAATATACTTGGGGCCACATAGATAACCACCTTATAAGTGAGTATTTCCACTTCATGTTAGTGTCTGTGCTTTCATTTTCCTGTTGCATCATCAGCAAGTGATACTATTTAATGTACATGGGCTAATGTAGAGAAAGCTGAGGAGGAATTAGTATTAAAATGACACACATGTGCCAATTGAAGGCCAAGTGAAATGTGGTGAATGATGATTTCTTAATGGTCCAACTAAACAAACAGGAAGATTGAGTTTATGATACCAAAACTGAAGACTTAGAGTTGCACTGGGGTCAGCAGCTATGTTTTCTTAAATCGGTGTAGAATTTGGATTTCATTGGTTTAGTAATTTTCTTAACATTTAATTTGTAAATCAGTTTTGATTTTATCATTGTTTTCTATCTATAAGAATAACAAGGCCAAGCATGGTGGCTCACACCTGTGATCCCAGCACTTTGGGAGGCCAAGGCAGGTGGACCACCTGAGGTCAGGAGTTCAAGACCAGCCTGACCAACATGGAGAAACCCCATCTCTACTAAAAATACAGAATTAACCGGGCGTGGTGGCGCCTGTGATCCCAGCTACTCAGGAGGCTGAGGCAGGAGAATCACTTGAACCCAGGAGGCAGAGGTTGCAGTGAGCCAAGATCGTGCCATTGCACTCCAGCCTGGGCAACAAGAGCGAAACTCCATCTCAAAAAAAAAAAAAAAAAAAAATAACAAGCTTATACATAGTTACATTTGCAGAGATATAAGTACCCTTATCTTAAAATGGTATCAACTCATTTAATAAGGGCAGAATGAGTGAAAATTTTGTCCATTAAAGTAGGCCTGTATATTACTTCTGTTTGGAAAACATAGCCTTGGAACATACATTTGGGCTTGTGGTTTGCTTTTGTAGGTGAAGGTATGTTGACTGCTTAAATGGTCAAGACAAAGAGGACACTCATACATTTCATATTTTGAGAGTTCAGCCTGCTCATCTGTCAAGCTGTAAATGTCTAAATTAATATATGCAAGAAAATATTTTATTTAGTACCTATTTGTTTGTGGCATTGAACTGTCTTGTTTATTATGGGATTTAATCAGGTAACCCCTCCTTTCCAGTGTATGAAACGAAGTAATTGAACCTAGATTTTGAAAACATGTATTGTAGAAAAAATTCTTCATATATTTCAATTTTGTTTTTATTCCATTCTAATTTCAATAACAGGTAAAGTCAGAAAACATAATATACTCTTGTGGTAGCTCAGCAGGCAAATAAAATCAGCATATCAGTCACCACTGGGATGATATTATTTTTAGCATGGCTGATGTGGTTTAGTGGGACTCTCTTATTACATTAATTGGCTACCAGTTCTGCAAAGCGTAATTAGCACCACTATTCATATCTCAGCCCATGTGTGAATTTGGCAGCACTGTCAGCAAAACACACCTGTTTTCCAAGCCTAGGATAACAACTGAGCAACAACTGACTGATATCCTGAATTATATTAAATATATTTAGAAGTATGTCTGACATGTGTTCAAAGGAGACAGTATTGAAATTTTTCTCTTGTGCTCATAACCATAATAAAGAAATATGTAATTTCCTGTGAGCTTCACAAATTATTAACTGAGTCATCTTTAAACTATCCTGAGATATTCATCCTATGATCTCCACTGTACAGATTTGGAGATGGAGACACAATGGGAACAAGGGTCAGGATGTGGTGTCTTAAGCTTTAAGGCACTGCAGCTTATCACATTCTTAAAGTTTCCTCCTTGCAAATAAAGCCTCATAATAAATGCTTCCAGCAAGTGGTGGAGCGTGTGTGACAATTTAAGAATGACCAGTTTTAGAATAGGAAGTCAATGGAAAATGTTAGATTAGTGTTTATATAAAGGTAAATGTTTACAATAAGACAAGTGATTGAAAGTAGGTATCTAGCACAAATGAAGAATCCAAGTAATGCCAAATAAACAAAACTCTAAATTTAAAAATTACAGGATTCTATCTCATCTTTTGACTCCTAACGACACCCTCTCAGTTTCTCAGCCAATTCCCACACTTACATATCATCTCAATTGGTCAACAAGTGAAAGAGCCATAACATAGTGAAGTCTTGAATACACATTTTTTTTCTGGTTTCTCAAAGCAGCCTATTTCCACTTAGCTGTGTTCTCTCTTCTGTAAGCACACTCAGGTAATTAATTCTAGATCCCTAATCTGTTTCATATTAAACAAATTGCAACAGTTTCCCATCTACCCACTCTATTCCTTTATACCAACTCTGCATGATTCAGGAGTCTGCTTTTCCAAAGGGGGCAGCTTATTTTCAACCGCAACCAGCAAAATGCTCATAAAATCATGATGAATCAGTCCTATAATCCACCAGATCCTTATTCAGTGTGAAGTAAGTAATGTCAAGGCCCACTCCTGCTCCAAAATGTCAAACTTTCTTTTCTATCTACTGCCTTAGTACCAGAAATATTATCAGTAGTCCTAACTTTTAGAATGTAGCATTATACCCTGAACACTCCTATTAACATGGTAAATTATGTAGGCAGCATATGAATCCACTGATTATTAAATTTTTATGATTTATTTCTTTATTTTGATATAAGATCTCACTCTGTTACTCAGGCTGGAGTGCAGTGGCACAATCACAGCTCACTGCAGCCTTGACCTCCTGGGCTCAAGCAATCCCCCAACCTCAGCCTCCTTAGTAGGTAGGACCACAGGCACACATCTGGCTAATTTTTTTTATTTTTTATAGAGACAGGGTCTCACCATATTGCCCAGACTGGTCTCAAACTTCTGGGCTCAAGCCATCCTCCCACCTTGGCCTCCCAAAGTGCTGGGATTACAGGCAAACTGGACTGATTATTAAATAGAAGTGTGGAAAAGAATCAATGAAAATATACACACAAAGCCTCCCCTTCCAGAACATGTGATTCAGTAAGGAATCCAGAAATAAGTGTTGTTTTGGAAAATCATCTTAGGCCTAATGTTCATCCTAGCTTCAGAGCCACTGCAGTACCCTCACAGTAAGTATCCAAACACAACAGAATGAATTTGTTCTTTTTAAGTGCCATGAAATAATAGGACAAGGTAAGTTTGATGGTGAGATTGCAGTCAGCAAAGAAAAAAGTAGGCCAGAACAGTTTGCTTCGGGAAAAACTCTGGAGTTCAGGGGACAAAATGAAGAAACTGAATACTGGGAAGCATGAAGGGAACTAGAATAGGAAGAAGAAAAGCTTTAAAACTACTTTCTATTAGGTTTCTATTAATAACTTATGCTGAGGTGGGCATCAGCGTTGAACATTTCCAGCCTTAAGAGTTCTTTAAAACTGTGAAAAATAGTTCGCAGTTCCTCAAAAAGTTTAACATAGAATTACCAAATTACCCATCAATCCCATTCCCAGATATACACCCAAAAGAACTGAAAACTGGTGTTCAACTACTTGCACATGAATGTTCATAATAGTGCCATCTACAGTAGCCAAAGGGTGGAAACGACTGAAATGCCCATCACGGATGAATGGATAAACAAAATGTGGTATATCCATACAATGGGATATTAGCCATAAAAAAGGCACAAAATACTGATATATGCTACAATAGGCATGAACCCTAAAAACATGTTAAGTGAAAGAAGCCAGATACAGAAGGCCACATATTGACTGTATGGTTCCATTTCTATGAAATATCCTTTATAGGCTGGGTGCGGTGGCTCAAGCCTGTAATCCCAGCACTTTGGGAGGCCGAGACGGGCAGATCATGAGGTCAGGAGTTCGAGACCATCCTGGCTAACACGGTGAAACCCCGTCTCTACTAAAAAATACAAAAAGCTAGCTGGGTGAGGTGGCTGGCGCCTGTAGTCCCAGCTACTCGGGAGGCTGAAGCAGGAGAATGGTGTAAACCCGGGAGGCGGAGCTTGCAGTGAGCTGAGATCCGGCCACTGCACTCCAGCCTGGGCAACAGAGCTAGACTCCGTCTCAAAAAAAAAATAATAAAAATAAAAAATTAAAAATAAAAATAAAAAATAAAAAATAAATATCCTTTATAATCAAATCCATAGACATAGAAACCAGGTTGGTGGTTTCCAGAGGCTGGGAAGGATGATGGCTTACATGGGAAATGGAAAGTGGTATTAACGGGTATAGCGTTTTTAGGATGATGAAAAACTTTCAGAATTTTTCTGAAATTCTGAAATTTTTAGGATGAAAAATTTCAGAATTTTTCAAGATGATGGTTGCACATCATCTTGAATACACTTAATGCCACTGGATTAAACACTTAAAATAGCTAAAAAGGTAAATTTCATGATTCCTATATTTTGTCAGAGTTTTTTGAAGTGCTTTACAGGTATACATTTTTTATTCCAACTCAGTCCCCTTGCCTAGGGACCTTGAAGAAGTATCCTCACAAGCGAGCTTCCCACGGGCTTGCTGGTGCTTCTGCAGACATCCCTCCCTTCAAACTTGAGGGCCCAGACAGGGCTGAGCAGGTGTGAACAGGAAAGACTGCTCAAGTGCAGATCTCAAGTTACCCTGTGCCCTGGATGAGGAGATGGCTGGAGGAAAGCGAGAAGAACGTCTGAACAGTGTAGCTCCCTAAATGTCACTGGGCTTTATGTGATTAAGCTTCCCCCACACTCTGGAAACTTCAGGGATTGGTAGGCAATGGCCGCGGCATGCACCCTACAATTTAAACACAACACAACAGAAAGGAAGATTCCAAAGCAGACAAAATGCCAAAGAAAATTGCCCTGTGAGCAGGCACTGTCTATATCCTTACCGAGTCGGCACACAAACAAAAGTGCCCATTTCTTTTTCATGCCACCCAGTTCTGCCTTACTTGTCATCTACAATGCAGAAATGTGGGGCGGGGGGGAGGGGAATGAAGCTATTTTCTGGGAATTCGGAGAATTCCCTACCTACCTGATGACTGCCCTCCAAAACATTCAATTATAAGACTTGAACAGTGGAGAAAACTGTTTTTCTAAGGGGAATCTGTCTTCTGATTACAGATAGAGATAGTCCCTCATTCCATTTCTCTGTGCCTGCTCTCTACGGTTTTACAGTAGCCAGGTCTTCGATTCATAGTTCATCACAGCTGATTGTCCCTGTTCTGTTTAGATAACTTAGATAAACAGAATGCACTGCTTAAGTGCACATGTGATTGGACATAAACAAAAGGAAACTTTTAAAAATCTGTAAGTCAAATTCAAGTTTTGTAAATGTATTTTAAGAGAGTGTTGAATGAAAGGTCATTCGACAAAAATTTATAAAGATTATTTTAGGGTAACAAGATTACTGCTTACATGTGGTTATTTTTCCTTTTCTTATATGTTCCTGTATTTTCTACAGTAAGTACATCTTTGTCACTTTTAATGTAATAAATTTTTTAAAAACAATGTTATTTTTGGCCCGATGTTAAATACATGTGTATGAAAACTCAACTGAATTACTGTTACTGTTCTATTTCCTTATAATCTTCGTCTATCCCCAATTGGCTCACATTTTTCTGGCTATTGGGGTCTCTATTGTGGATTCTTAACTTTCTACATCTTTTTCCACTTGATATCTTTGATAACTACAGGTGATTTTTTAGAAGATGTTGGGGTCAATAGCATAATCTGTGGATTTAAAACAGTGATTAGGAAATGGAATGAAGTCCAATGAGAGATATCTTCATTTAGAATTTTCCTTTACGTGAACTTTTTGTTGCAGCAATAATATACTTACAGAAGAGTGCAAATAAGTGTACAGCTAAATCACAAAGTGAACACACCTATGTAATTGACACTCGAGTTGTGAAACAGACCATGTCCAATACCCAAGGCCTTCAACATGCCTGCTTCAATTCCCAGCTCCTGCCTCCTCCCCAAAAGTAGCCACTGTCCTAATCTCTAACACCACAGGCCAGAATTGTGTATTTCTAAACTTTATATAAATCAGTATGTATTTTTGTGTGTCTAGCTTATTTCATGCAACATGTTTGTCAAGTTCATCTGTGTTGTAACAGTAGTTCCTTTTTCATTGTTTTGTAATGTCTCTTTGTACACATACAGCACAGTTTATTCTACTGTTGGTGGATATTTGGATTGTCTCTACTTTGGAGCTATTATAAATCATGCCACTATGAGCATTTTATGTGATTTTTAGAGGACCATATGTATGCTTCCGTTGCCAACTTCTGTCGCCCAATTTATACCGGGGTGTGAATTACTGGGTCACAGGGGTGTGTGAATGTGCAGCCCACGTAGATATTGCCAAACAGTATTTTAAAGCATTGTACCAATTCATACTCTCACCAGTTCTATAAGAAAGTTCCAGTTGCTCTACACTCTTACCAACTGTTGATATTTCAAACTTTTTCATGTTAGCCATTTTATCAGGTATGTAGTATATGCTTGTGATTTAAATTTGCATTTCTATGATGTATTATAGTGAGATTGTTAACCTTTTCATCTGTTTCTTGGCTATTTTGGTGATCCTCTTTCATGAACAGTGCCTGTTCAAGTATTTTGCCCACTTTTCTATTGGATTGTCTGTATTTTTTGTGTTTTACAATACATTCTGGATACAACTCTCTTAACAGTGATATGTATTACAAATGTATTCTCTTCTAGACGTGTGCTTCTGCCAAGGTGCAAGAAAGATCTTCTTAATGCATCAAGGATGGAGATAATCAGAGCTGAAATGCAGTCCCTGTGGTGGATGATCTATTTTCAGGTTATTTATTTATTTATTTATTTATTTATTTATTTTTTATTTATTTTTTTTTTTTTTTTGAGATGGAGTCTCGCTCTGTTGCCCAGGCTGGAGTGCAGTGGCGTGATCTCAGCTCACTGCAAGCTCTGCCTCCCAGGTTCACGCCATTCTCCTGCCTCAGCCTCCCGAGTACACCCAGCTAATTTTTTTGTATTTTTAGTAGAGACGGGGTTTCACCGTGTTGGCCAGGATGGTCTCCATCTCCTGACCTCATGATCCGCCTGCCTCGGCCTCCCCAAGTGCTGGGATTACAGATGTGAGCCACCGCGCCTGGCCCAGGTTATTTATTTTTAAGATTTGGTTCTGCAGAATCCCAAATGAAAACCTGGTATGACTGCTAAGACCCTTTCTCCTTGGCAGGTCTTTAGTTCCAATTATTTCATCCTAGTCTCATAAGAATATTTAAATTTCTGCTCAGCCTCTTGGCTTCTCTATTACTAATTGCAAATCAGCAAATTTCTCTACTGGAAAAGTCACATGGGGCCAAATGTCCTCTCTGTCCTTCCTTACTTTCTGGGAATGTTGGCCTGCAAATCCTCACTGCTGGTTTTTCTGTTTTGTGGATTTTTTTTTTTTTTTTTTTTTTGGCAGCCTTACAATATTTTAAAACTTCAAACAGATGAATACACACACAAACATATATATGCATATATATGTAACATGTATGTATGTATGTATATGAAGATTGACTGTAACAAGCTTGTTAGCCATGGTTTAGAAACAGAACTTCCAACCAAACTTTTTGTGGTTTTTTGGTTTTTTTGTTTTCATTTTTTGTTTCTTTAAAAACAGGTTTTCACTCTGTCACCAGGCTGGAATGCAGTGGCATAGTCACAGCTCACTGCAGCCTTGACTTCCTGGGCTCAAGTGATTCTTCCACCTCAGCCTCTTGATTAGCCAGGACTACAGGTACATGCCACTACACTTGGCTAATTTTTTTTATTTTTAATAGAGACAAAATCTCAGTATGTTGCCCAGGCTGTTCTTGAACTCCTGGGCTCAAGCAATCCTCCTGCATTGGCCTCCCAAAGTGCTAGGAGTATAGGCATGAGCCACTGCACCCAGCCTTAACTTTTCTTCAATACTGTACCTCTTTGGGAGGCTGAGGCAGGCGGATCACAAGGTCAGGAGATCGAGACCATCCTGGCTAACACGGTGAAACTCCATCTCTACTAAAACTACAAAAAATTAGCCAGGCGTGGTGGCAGGCACCTGTAGTCCCAGCTACGTGGGAGGCTGAGGCAGGAGAATAGCGTGAACCTGAGAGGCGGAGGTTGCAGTGAGCCAAGATTGCGCCACTGTACTCTAGCCTGGGCAACAAAGGCAGACTCCGTCTCAAATAAAAAAAAAAATTACTGTACCTGTTTTCTAATGAGCTGGTACAATTGTTACCATTATACAATGAGAGTTACATAATGTACTGTGTTTTACTCTGAGCCTACATGTTGAAAATCACAGCTTACATTCGTGGCTTTTTCAGCTTAGAATCTCATGATTTATTTTTCTCCCTATTTTTCTACCCCTTTACCACATTTTTAACCTTTTACCCTGATATTTCCTTTTAAAAATCTTGTTTCACTCATAGTGTATAGGCCACCTCAATTCATTTTGGCTATAGCTAGGGTAGATGAATGGATAGACGGATGGACAGGTAAACACATAGATATGTCAGGTTTTCAAATCCCAAATCAATCAAAATTTTATCATTGAAAACATCTAACAAAATCAAGTCCACAGGCAAAATCATTTAACAGAATGGTCTATCCATAGAAAAATCTCCATTTACAATAAAACTAAGAAAAAAATATTTGTAAACCACCAGTCCTGGCTCAGAGGTGATACAGAAAGACCTCTGTGGCATGCCTGTACTGTTCACCTGTACCTGTGGTGAGCAGGTGAAAGAAAGTCAGGATAGGAAACCTGGATGTCCACTCCTCATAAATAAGAAATGGCTCAACTCTAGACAGTGAACTTTTGAAGACTTTCTAGATAGATGGTCCTTAATTCTCACAACTGTAAAAGCTTCTGGATTTCTTCAAACTTCTTTTACATTCAAATTAAAATTACACTGAGATACTATTTTTTACCCACACTGGTAGAAATGCAAAATGACACAACTCCATTGGAGAACCATTAGAAATGTCCATCAGGATTTCATATATATTTACCCTTTAACCAAGCAAACCTACTTCCAGAAATACATTCAAACGATATACTAGCTTCATTATTGTTAATCAGAAAATATTAAAAGTCATATTTATATAGCTATTGCAGTACAATTGGTAATAGCAAAAAAAAAACGCAAATATTCATAAATAGGAAACTAGCTAAATATAAGTACATTCATACAATGTAATATGATGTAATACTGTGCAGCTGTAAAAATGAATAAAGAATATCTTTCTATATCACTATGCAGATGTCTCTGAAAACACTGTTAAATGAGAAAAGCAAAATGGAGAAAAGTATGCATGCAATGATGTCATTTATCCAAGGAAGAAAGAGAATATAAATACACACACGTGCATGCACACACACCTCTAAAAACAAAGCAATGTGGAGAGGTAGGGTACGGACAGGGTAAAGGGGATGAAGTAGATGCTGGACTTATTTGATTTTGGAATGCTGTATGTATTTTATAAGATTACAAAATAAATTGTAAGCAAAAAATTTCTAAAAACTTAAAGGAAGATAAAATAAATTAACCTAGATTTTGTACTAAAGTGGTAACATTAACATAGAGAGAAAAATTATTTCAAGTGATTTTAAAGCATAAAAATCAGACTGCACGTTCTTAGATGAATATACCTGAAGGACAAAAAGAACTTCTTGGAAACTATTTTCAGTAATTCTAGAGTCTGAATGTTTGTATCTCCCAAAACTCATGTGTTGAAATCTGAACTTCAACGTGATGGTATTAAAAGGATGGACCTTAGGAAATGATCAGGGCTCCACCCTAGTGAATGGGATTAGTGTCCTTACAAAAGAGGCCCAAGGGAGTTTCTTTACCCCTTCCACCATACAAGGACACAATGAGAGGCACAGTCTATGAACCAGGAAGTGGGCCCTCACCAGACATCAAGTCTGCCAGTGCCTTGACTTTCCAGCTTCCAAAACTGTGATCAATAAATTTCTGTTGCTTATAAGCTACACAGTTTATGGTATTTTAGTGTAACAGCCCAAATGAACACACGTCATTATATTGCTTGTAATCATATTAAATTTAATATTCTGAAAATATTATTTATAAGATCAAACTAAGAAATAATCATGTTAATAGCATTAGGGGATAAATGCTTGAGGGGATGGATACCCATTCTCCATGATGTGCATATTCCACATTGCATGCCTGTATCAAAACATCTCATATATCCCATAAATATATACACTTACAGCTAGGCATGGTGGCTCATGCCTATAACTCCAGCACTTTGGGAGTCCAAGGCGGGTGGATCACTTGAGGCCAGGAGTTCAAGACCAGCCTGGCCAACATGATGAAACCCTGTCTCTACAAAAATTAGCCAGGCGTGGTGGCATGCACCTGTAGTCCCAGCTACTCAGGAGGCTGAGGCAGAAGAATCACTTGGACCCAAGAGATGGAGGTTGCAGTGAGCTGAGACTGCACCACTGTACTCCACCTTGGATGACACAGCAAGGTCTGTCTCAAAAAACTGTATATATACACCTACTATGTACTCACAAAAATTTAAATACATAGGCTAAAAATTTAAAATATATATATATCCCAATGATACATACATCATTAGGATACAAGATTTTCAGCAAAGAGAAACAAGAAATTTTCAAGTTAAATAAAAACTTGTAATTCTAAATATCGATTTGAAATACCAGTATAAACTTAAGATGTATTTTCTCATTTAAAAATACACAAATACATTTCCTAGCTGTGTCCATTGAAAAGGCTTAGAAATAATCAGCATTCTAGTAGCAATAAGCACTCTAACACTCAGATTGTGGTTTCTAAATACCTTTTCCCACCAAAAGGAACCAGCTATATTTGAAGAAATGGCCCATTCTAGATGAACCTGGAACATTTTGCCAAACTAGAAAGCAAGAAAACTATGACGTGCTATTGTAATTGTTAAAATGGTCCAGGAGCCAATTTGAAAAGCATTACAGTGGCAAAGGTGGAACAATGTGAACATTTAATATTAATCATCACTGCAATGGGCCGAACATGGTGACTCACACCTGTAATTCCAGCCCTTTGGGAGGCCAAGGTGGGAGGATCACTTGAGGCCAAGAGTTTGAGACCAGCCTGAATGACACAGTAAGATCCCATCTCTAAAAAAGCTTTTAGCCGGGCATGGTGGCTCAAGCCTGTAATCCCAGCACTTTGGGAGGCTGAGGCAGGCAGATCACAAGGTCAGGAGATTGAGACCATCCTGGCTAACACGGTAAAACCCCGTCTCTACTGAAAATACAAAAAAGTTAGCCGGGTATGGTGGCGGGTGCCTGTAGTCCCAGGTACTCGGGAGGCTGAGGCAGGAAAATGGCGTGAACCCAGGAGGCGGAGCTTGCAGTGAGCCGAGATTGCCACTGCACTCCAGCCTGGGCAGCAGAGCAAGACTCCATCTCAAAAAAAAAAAAAAAGTTTTTAAATAACCAAACATGGTAGTGCCTGCCTATAGTCCTAGCTCCTCAGGAAGCTGAAGCAAGGGGATCACTTGACTCCAGTCTGGGCAACACAGAGATCCTGTGTCAAAAAGTAATAATAATAACTGCAATGGATTAAAACACATTGTATATGTTTAAATGCATTAGACCATTATGATTCTAAAATAAATACTCACTGGCTACCTTTGGAAAGTGTTAGGGAATTAAGTTAATATTCCAAAAACTGATGAATCAAAAGAAAGCATCAAGCAATACTTTGCCTCTCCTATACCAACTATACTTGAGGCTAAGCAAATTGTTAGTGAGGAATAGTATATTTCTTTACACATGTATTCCAGTTTATAAATCAGGAAGCAATTACTGAATTATATTATCATCAGTTTTGCAAACTCTGGTAAAATAATGAACGCAGAAAATGATCATTAATGGCTCCTAACATCATCAAAAGAGAGATAACCAGATATATGTCTCCTTCTGAAAGCAGATACCACCACTTATACAGAGAAGCTTGTGGATCACTCAGTTTCTAATAGATATGTAGGGGAACAAGAATCTCACTAAATGACAGTTTGAGGATACAAAATCAAGAATGTGAAAAGTTCTACAGGACCATTGACCCGTTTTTCAACTAACAAATTGCAAAAAAAAAAATGAGCTAGGAAGAAAGAACCTATAAATTAAAAGAGAATTGAGAGACATATCAACCAATTGCAATAGACAAACTTTATTCTAATCTTGATTTGAACAATTGTTTAAAAAAAAGATTTGTAGCCTATCTGGGGAATTTGACCACCAATTAGCTGTTTGATGATATTAAGGAATTATTATTAATCTTACGACAATGGTAACATGATTACATTGTCTTAAGAGAGTCCTTACCTTTTAGATACATACTAAAATTATGAATAAAATGATTCAGTGTCCTGGGTTTGCTTCAAAATGATCCATCTACAAGTAGTAGCAGGGAGTTAAATAAAACAGGATTTGCCATGAGATGAAAGTTGTTCAACAGGTGATGAGAATATGGGTGTTCTTTACTGTTCTTTTTTCTCCTTTTTGTGTAAAGATAATAAAAGTTTAAAATTCCAGAATAATCACAAATATCCAAATTATCCATCTTCGATTTAAAGGTATCTTATTTCTCTGAATTAAGGCTTGGAAGAAAACACCTGCTTTATAGCTAAATCAAGAAACACCTCATGTATTAATAGTTCCATGACCAACCATTAGAAAGGAGGGACAATATTATTTTAAAGGATCTTGGCAGAATTTCTTGTAAGAACAGAACTGTCTTTTGTCGAGCAAAAAACCTTGATGAGCCATTTAGGTAGAACAATGGTGGTAGTCTAGAAGAAAACAGTAGAAGAATGAGAAGAATAAATGCCTTTTTATTACTTTAAAAAATGAGAATTGGGACATGCCCAGAAAGCTGAGAAGTGAATGGCCTCAGAAGGAAGGAGAGATCTAAGAAAGTACAGACAGTGAGGGAACCCAGCACCCGGGAAGGAAGTCTTTTCCATAAAGAAATTTTCCCCTTGGCACGTGACTAACAGCAACCCAGATGGAGGGGGCAGAGAAGGAGCAAGTGATGCTGCCCAAACCCCGGACCTATTCCCTCCACTGGGAGGTCAGTGCAAGCCAAGTTCCTGGTGGGGTCACATTGAGAACATTTGACAGGTTGTACCTCTACGACATGATCAGTCCGGAGTGATGCTGATGGCTCAGCATGGATCTGATCGGCACTAGGTTCTCGTCTGTACCAAGTTGGTGAAGCCCTTCCAAGCCCAGATGGGCTCCCTGTACATCGTCCTCAGGGGGCTGCAGGACCAGCAGCACGGAGGCTCCGTGGTAAAGGCACTGGTGCTGAACTGTGTGGAGGGAATGGACCTGCCCTTGTGAGAACAAGCCAAGCGGGAGCAGAGGCAAGACCAGCGGAAGAGGGACAGCGGCCAGTAGGAAATGCAGCCCAGTAACACCCCCTACCTGCTTTTGAGGCCAAACCCTCCGATGCCACGGGAGCGCCCCAGAGCAAAAGCGCTTCCTCAGCGACTGCCTTGTCTGGACCCTGAAAGCAGAGGGCCGGCTGGTTAATCCAGCCCCTTCCCCTAATATGGGTTTGCTCAGAAATGAAAACCCAGAAAACAGGCCCCAAATCCGACACTCCCTGCCCCCCCCCCCCCCCCCCCCGCCCCGCCCTCCACCCACCAGAGACTGCAGGTGGCCCAGCTCCAGGCTGCTGGGGCTGTGCCTTGTGTGGGGTCATGGAGGGTTTCAGAAGGCCCTGGTGAATAAAGACCCAGAGGGCATGACCTTGAAAGAAATTTTCAGGACTAGCTATGGCTGTGAGACTATGTAAAACAGGGATGGCTAAAATCCAATTTTGAATTATTTGCTATGCATAAGGCGCCATGATCCCCCCAACCCTCCATTATTGCCAACCTTCAGCAAAAGCAAGGCTCATGCAGCCATATGTGAGTGGTTCTTGGAAAAGAACCAAAGGCAGCTGCTGTTTATGTTGAGCTGATATGGGCAGAAGAAAGAGACAACTGCAAAAGAGGAAATGTGTGGTTAGCAGAAGCAGAAAACTGGAGCAACATATGACTGAGAGAAATGGACACCCCTTAAGAATCCTCAGATATGGATGGAAAGCGTGGTGAGAAGCTTCTAGGTAGACGCTCCAGCCAGTTCATTTGACAGTTAAAAAAATATATCAACACATAATGAAGGATGCTTCCCCAAGGCTGGAAGATTTGGAAATAACCAAGAAACGAACACCTGGAGAACAGTTAGAGGACAATGTAGACCACCATGTTCTATAATCCCATGCTATTAATTTTGAAAAAGACCCAAGAGATCACCCAGAATAGCAGTTTTAAATCTCATCCACAAAGCCCTGCATTTCTCATACATGACTCAAGGGCTTCCAAACAGCCCCTCGGTTTGGGTCGGTCTTATTCCCTTCACACTGTCGTAACAAAACCCCATAGATTGGGTGACTTAGAAACAACAGACACTTATTTCTCATGCTTCTGGAGGTTGGGAAGTCAAAGATCAAGGCACCAATAGATTTGCTGTTGGGTGAGGGCCCACTTTCTGGTTCATAGATGGCACCTTCTTGCTGTGTCTTGACATGGTAGAAGGGGATCTTCTCCGAGGCCTCTTTTATAATAAGGCTCCAATCCCTTGCATAAGATGCTCTCACGACCTAATCACCTCCCAAAGGCCCCACCTCGTGCTACCACACTGGTAATTAGATTTTAACACAGGAATTTTGGGCGGACACAAACATTCAGACCACATCAGGCACCTAATCCAATCCTTGCTTCATCCAGAAGAGTTGAATCTATATTACATCTTAAGATTCCACGTCAGATGTTATCTTAAAAAATATTTTTGCTGCTACAAAGAAGAAAGAAGCAATGATATCATCTAATCTCCTCGCAATGCAGAAAGGCAAAGTTGAAGAATGCTAAGTAAGCTGCAACAATCACAGCGGAGTTGATAATAAAAGCCTGTTCTGATTTTTCAGTCTGCTCATTCCTCCTTCTCAGCTTTGAGACTGCCAAAGGTACCAACAGAAAACAGATGTACACTAACAGTTAGAATGGCTTCTGCAGTATTATGGGTTCTCATCAAACAGAAGTCACTATTGTCCAGATATCAGGAGTCTTCTCACTGCCATAACCAGGTAGTAGAAAAAGGCTTGTAGGCCAGAGGAAACTCCTGCCCTCTTTCTGCCTGCTGCAAATATCTATTCTAATACAGGTTCAAGGCTCTGAAGAAAGCTCGAGGTTGACAGAAAAGTCCCCAACATTTTCTTAATCTATCCCCCTGACAAGGGCTCCAAGGATGTCTTGTTTCCACTCCATGAGACAGTCTGAACTGCCTTCCCTTACATTCCCACAATTTGTATCTAACAGAGTCAACCACCATCTCTATACCAAATTGTATCTTCTAAGCCAAAAATTAAATTTTAGGAAAGTTCCAGGCATTATGGAAAGAAAACTGGATTGAGAACCAAAAGACCTGGGTCAACAAGACAGTTCTGCCAAATCGCTGTGTGACCGGAAGTAAGTTGATTGACTGTGGGTTTCAGTTTCTTCATCTGTAAAATGGTTACAATAATACTTACCTCATAGTGTTATTGTATGAGGAGCAAATGAAGTAAATCACTGAAAACAACTACCCCAGGACATGGGAGTCATTCTGTAAACATTGGTTGATTTTTTTCACATTTTAGTTCAACTTCACAAAGAAGTACTACAGTACTTGCTTGGCAGTCTATCTTTGGTACTCAGCTAAAGCGAGGAGACTGGCAGCAGCCAAAAGGGCTGTGAAGAGGGCTTTCTCGTCTGTGACTGAATTCTGGATGTGTTTCCTAAGATGCTGATGTGTCCACACTAAAAGGCAAACATGTTTGCCAGTTTCCCTCCAGAACATACAATCTGAAGAGAAAAGCAGAGTTGTTATGTGGTCAGAGTTGACTGTCCGCCCAGACCACTCTTCCTCTGCTGGTCTCCTGTGGTCCAGGGAAAATGTTGGCATCACAGAAATATGTCATTCTGTTAGTTTAAGCCTGGAGAGTGAGTCAGCCATATAGTGCCTCATGAAGCAGGTGAATCCAACTACCTCTAAAGGAAATTAAGCTCTCGTCCTTCCCACAAGATATTTTAGAACAGTAGACCATCAATTTCACATGGCAGCAGCAAATGCATACTCTTATCTTCCCCTTTCACCAGGAACCATTATAGGGCTCTTCCTCCATTGCATATTCCCAATCAGGCCACTTACCTAATTCAAATAACAGATGCAATCCCTAGCAATGAAAAAACTGCCCCATCTTCCTTGTGATCCATGCCCAGTTGTCCAGTTGCCTAGTTTGTAGCTATTCTGTAAACTTACACACAGTCCTCTATCCTGTCGTCAGATGACAGCCACCCTTTCTCATCACAAGCTCTACTCTGAATAAACCAAAGGTTTGATTTTCATATATTGGGTTTTTTTTTTTAACTGTTTCATCCAATTTGCAACCATAAAAGCAAACTTAATGTACAAGCACAAGCTCAGGGAAAAAGAAATTTGCACGTAAGTTGAAATACACTTATTATATCAATCAGCAACTGTCACAATAATGCTGAGTAACAAGCCAACCTAGAACTCAGTGACTACAGCATAAGGCTCTGTGATATGCTTTGGATCTGTGTCCCCATCCAGATCTCATGTTCAATTGTAATCCCCAATGTTAGAGATGGGGCCTGGTGTTAGGCAATTAGATTAGTTTCTAATAGTTTAGCATCATCCCCCTAGTGCTGTTCTCACGACAGAGTTGTCATAAAATCTGGTTGTTTAAAAGTATATAGGCTGGGCGCAGTGGCTCACGCCTGTAATCCCAGCACTTTGAGAGGCCGAGGCAGGTGAATCACAAGGTCAGGTGATCGAGACCATCCTGGTGAACACGGTGAAACCCTGTCTCTACTAAAAATACAAAAATTAGCTGGGTATAGTGGCACACGCCTGTAGTCCCAGCTACTTGGGAGGCTGAGGCAGGAGAATCACTTGAACCTGGGAGACAGAGGTTGCAGTGAGCTGAGATTGCACCACTGCACTCCAGTCTGGACAACAGAGCAACACTGAGTCTCAAAATAATTAATAAATAAATAAATAAAAATAAAATAAAATAAAATAATTTTTAAAGTGTATAGCATCTCCTCCCTCTCTTTCTCCTGCCCTGGCCATGTGAAGATGTGCCTGCTTCCCTTTCACCTTCTGCCATGATTGCAAGTTTCCTGAGGACTCCCCAGCCATGCCTCCTGTATAGCCTATGGAACCATGACCCAGTAAAATCTCTTTTCTTTATAAGTTACCCAGTCTCGGGTATTTCTTTATAGTAGTATGAGAAAAGACTAATACGCTTTTCCTTAGGCTGCAAGTCAGCTGGAATAACTCTATTCCACAAGTGGTCATTCTGGATCCTTTACTAGAGAGACGGTTGCTCGTATCAAGGGAAGAAGTTGAAGGCTTCCAGAGGTTCCTGTGGAGACATGCGAAGCATCTTAAGGCCTGGAACCAGAACTCACACACTGTCACTTCCTATATATTCCATTAGCCATAGCAAATCACAATGCCAACTCCACATTAGTAGAGTGGGGAAATATAATCCTCCCATAGAGGTAGTGGGGATAAAGTAAATATTTGCCAAACAATGATCTAACCTACAACACCTATGTACACATCTAGTTACTCCTTACACAGTAAACATTTCCCTGCAACTCAATATTTATGTCTTTCTTGCCAGATATTGCCAGAGTTAGACGTTACATAACACAATACATCTATGGATAGGGAAGCTGGATCTACAACAAAACCTTCATGAGGTCTACCCATCATTGCCTACTCAGCATCAGGTAAGAGAAATGAGATAATAAACAGATATTAGAGCATTAGGTAAGAGATAAGCCTTTCTTCTGGTTCTATGTAGCAGTCACTAGAAATAGATGCATTTATAATAGATGTGTAATTCAAACACACACACATACACAAACCACAGACATTTTTGCAAATTTGGCAGTGCCATGGGGAACCTCCAGCTTGTGGTTTGGCCTTTCATGTGGAGTTTCACTTGAGTATTTGCTTTGGAATTTGATAAACACAGCTATTCACAGGGCTATCATCACATGGTATATTTGCTACCACAGAAACACAGAACATCTTCTAAAGGAACAGCCCCTATTCATCCTATAAGCTGAATCCCTGCCATTTCCCAAAGATCCCACAAAATGACTCCACAGGTTCCTACTTCATGGTAATTTAGAATAGGCGGTAATGCATTTGTTTTCCACAAATCCTCTTTTGCCTCTTTCCTCTGGCAGAATTACCTTCATCATGCTTTATTTTAAAACATTAAAAAAAAAAATCAAGAAGTAGGGAAAATAGTCTCATTTTAACAATTGAAAAGTAGGAGTGGGCCGGGATGAAGTTCTGGCTAGGGTGGTTTTCTGGACCCTCCTATTTTCCTAACAAGGTCTAGGAAAAAGAATTAACAAGCTGACACAACACTATCTTCAGAACTTCTTCACCTATAATTTAACTTTTTATTGTTATGATGAAAGACAAATCTTTTTATCCCTTCTATGTGTCCAGGATTTAAACTAAGAGAAATTTAGTGGGAGACATAGTAGAAAATTAAACACCAATCTAAAAGTCCCAGAAGAAGGGACCACACAAAGTAGCAGAGAGTGGCCACCTCTGTAATCAGGCAAATGTGGGTTTGAATCCAGACTCGGCTCCTTCCTCTGTCATCAGGCAAAATTGCTTAATGAAACACTGCTTAAGTTACTTATTGCTGCATAACAAACCACCTCAAAACTCAGTAATTTAAAACAACCATCTTACCGTAGTCATGGTTTTGCAGAGTCTAGAATTAGGGCAGTGCACAGCAGGGACAGATTATCTCTGCTCTACAATGTCTGTGGCCTCAAATAGAGTAGTACTGAGAACTGAAAATGACTAGGATGGCTCAACTCTGTTTATACGCTTGGGACCCACATTTTAACTGACCCTCACAGTTTTTTGAGGGGATTGGGGGCAGGTTTTTTCTCCAGTTTCTAATGAAGCTAGAATGTGTCCAGGATGACTTCTAGGCTAAGATGACTGATGAGCTAGTGCTGGCTGGATATAGATCTCTGTCTGTCTCTCTGTCTTCCTCTGCCCCCTCCCCAGGTAGCCTCTCCACATGGCTAGCCTGGGCTTCCTCAAAGCATAACAGTCTCAGGGTACTTGAAATTCTCACATGGCAGCTAGAACTAAAGCAAAAGCTTCCAGGCCTCTTAAAAACTAGATCTAGAACATGCGATGTCCTTTCCGCCACATGCTGTTGGTCAAGTCAGCCACAAGGGCCAACTCAGAGTCAAAGGAGAGGAGAAAACACCCACTTCTTAATGGAAAAGTGGCAAAGAATTTGCAGCCATTTTAATGCACCCCAGACTCAGTTTCCTCATTTGTGAAAAAAAGACCACAAGAAAACCTATTTTATATGACCGTTTTGAGGATTAAAGTATGTAACATATCTGACATTTAGTTAGCATTGTAAGCAGTAGCCTTTATTAATGACAGAGTTTGTTTGAACATGAGAACATCTACAACTCCAAGATCAGACCTTCACCTTACCACTATGAAAGGAATGAGAGAACAAAAATTTCCAAGGATGTCAAGATATATCTAAGATAAAATATGATTTATAATAAATGTCCGTATTCTATTATTTCCTATTGATTTGCTCCATGTTATTAGTCTTATATTGCTTTCATGGCTCAGGTGAATCTAATATCCATTCCTAAAGGTGGAACAGGCCACCATTATGGTGAACTGTTCAGTAATATGAGGGTAGATGAGGAATGTCCTGATTGTGAGAGCAGATGCATAGACAGAAGTTCTATTGTTGAAAATGGCCCATGTATGTCAAGCCCTCTTCAACAGGCAATCAAAGCAACCTTCTGCACAGCCACACCCCTACATGATGGGTGGACAAAGAACCATTCAGATGCTTCTGGACTTTTGACCAGCAACCAAAAGTCTTAGAGAATAGGACTCCAGTTGGAATCCCAGCTCTGGCCCTTGCCACATGAGCCAAATTCCTTACCTCTCTGCACCTCTATTTCTTTCACACAGGAGTGTACAGTGTGTGGTAAGGCACATGGAAAATGCCCAAAGTCCCTTCTGTCAGGAGCTAGCACTGTTAGTGGATACAATACTCAGTGTCCCTGATTTTTGCATCTATTACTTTAAACTTCCCACCTGCACAACTGCACTCATATTGGTAGAACACGTGACTTATGCTTGGGTTGGAGAATTAACTTAGTTGGTGGTAACCAAAGAAACTGAGACTCCACAGGGAAGGGAGCAGCCCAGAGCCCCATTACCCATTCAGAAAGCTGGGAGCTCTTCCGTTGCTACAAAAGCCTTTTCTGAACAGTACATTTGGTTTCTGGCCTCTCACCAAGGGGGCAGGATGCTTTCTCAGGGAGTTGATGTCTATCACTCCCTTTCTAGGGCCTCAAAGTGCTGCAGTCTGGCTTCTACCCCCATGAATCCATCAGAACAGCTCTGTGGAGGGCCACCACGGACATTCATATTCACAAAGACAGCGGACTCTTTATTCTCCCGCTTGACCCTGTGTGGCAGCATTTGGTACTGTTGGCTTCTTTTTTGAAGCACTCTCTCCTCAGCTTCAAGTCGTCTGTTTTTTCCTACCAGCCCATTCTTCTCATCCTCTTCACAGGTTCATCCTCCTCCACCACCTGCCAGTTAAATTTTGGAGTTTCTCAAACTCTGGTGCTGGGTCTTCTCTTCTCACTCATACTCTGTCTCCTGACAGCCTCTCTTAGGACTGTCCCTCAATCACCTCATGAAAGCACAAAAATGTATATCTCCAGTCCAGGCGTCTCCCACAGACAACTCCTGAGAGGTATCTCCATGGTACCCTAAACCCAAAATGTCCAAAGCTGAACCCATGATTTACCCCCACCAAGGATGGTCTTCCTCTAAGGTATCATTTCTCCATTTATGAAACCATCTATACAGTTTCTCAAGCCAGAAAACTAAGTCATCCTTCATAGATTTCCTTTCCTCTTCCCTATCCTGTTATCTATCAGTTTATCTCATTCTCTATTATCGGCTCATTGAGACCATGGTAATAGACTAGTAGCTATGACACCTCACACAGTTTTTTGTGTTTTTTTGTTTGTTTCTCTCTCTCACCCAGACTGGAGTGCAGGGGCACAGTCATAGCTCACTGCAGCCTCAAATTCCTGGGATCAAGCCATCTTCCCACCTCAGCCTCTCGAATAGCTGAAGGCTACTGGTGTACACCACCATACCCAACTACTTTATTCAATTTGTTTTTGTAGAGACAGGGTATCACATTGTTGCCCAGGCTGGTTTCAAACTCCTGACTTCAAGCAATCCTCCTGCTTTGGCTTCCTGAAGTGCTGGGATTACAGGCGTGAGCCACCATGCCCAGCTTCAATCAGTATTCAGTATTTTTTTTTTTTTTTTTTTTTTTTGAGACAATGTCTCACTCTGTCACCAGGCTGGCGTGCAGTGGTACAATCTCGGCTCACTGCAACCTCTGCCTCCCGGGTTCAAGCAATTCTCTTGCCTCAGCCTCCAGAGTAGCTGGGATTACAGGTACCCGCCACCATGCCTGGCTAATTTTTATGTTTTTAGTAGAGATGGGGTTTCACCATGTTGGCTCGGCTGGTATTGAACTCCTGACCTCAGGTGATCGGCCCACCTCGGCCTCCCAAAGTGCTGGGATTACAGGCATGAGCCACTACACCAGGCCTCAATCACTATTCTTAAAAACTGCATACCATTTATAGACTGTGAAATAAATAAAGTGGATGGCAACCAGCCCTTTTTTAAAAAAATAAAATAGACTAGATAAAACATAAAAGAAATATTCATTCATAAAAAGACTTAGGTCTTGACGCTTTAACTTCTGATGTGTGTCTGTACGTGAGCATACTGAGTCACAATACAAAATGTATTTCTTATAAGAAATCAGCTACAAAAAATGTTTGACAGCCACTGACATAATCCAGTCTGGCCTCCTGCAAAACGTTCTCTGCAAGACAACCAGAGTGACTCTTTCAGTACATGAGTCTGATGTCACTTCCCAGAGCTTCTCCCACCATCCACAGCTAACACGGGCCACCTCTCCAGCTCCAACCTCATCTTGATTTACCCTCTTTTCCGGTGATCCCCCTTCATGGGGCTTCTTTCATCTCCTCCTGATTTCCATGTTTCCTTTTAACATAGAAAAATGTCATGAGCTGTTCCCTTAGTCTGTTTCCTTCCCTTTAATTGCCTAATTAACACCTACTATGCTTCTTGCCTTATATACTAGAACACATTTACATTTTTATGTGTTTTACATGAAAGTTTGGTTCATGTCTGTTTTACTCACTAGACGTAAAGGTCAATAAGATCGCGGACTAAGATTTTATACACCATTATATTCCCAGCATCTATGTCACTTCTTGGCACACAGTAGGGCCTTTATCAATATTAGTTAAATAAATCTGAATGTGAATTCCAAGTCTGAGACTTCTAAGTTATGTGAGCTCCAGTTTTATCTACACTGAGTTTTAGTTTTTCAATCTGTAAAATAGGGATGATAACATCACTCTGGGTTACTGTGACATGAAATATGTCTAAAGCACCCTGCCTATAATAATGAGTAAACTATTTGATAAGTGAATGTATGATATAATTTCCCAAAGAATCCGTTTCCCTTGTGCTAACATCATTGCTGTCAGTGTTCTTCAATTTCTACCTCTGATTTTAACCGATCTCCTCAACGTTTGTTGGTTAGAGTGGCTTTTTTCAGTGTTTCTTTTACGTAAGGCACCAAATCCAAGCCATCCCATGTCCTTGGCTAGTTGAATGGCTCTCACATTTTCCTGAGTTCATAACCAGTGCTACATCGCTTAATGCTGATTTGGTCTTTACTTATATCATTTTTTTCTTCAGACCATAAATTCCTTGAGAGCAGGGTCCACAGACTACATTATTGTATAAATTTCATAATTTTTTCCTGCAGGACCATGAAAGGCATCCTGGCATATTAGTAAAAGTACAAGGTTTAGACTCCAATGGTCCCTTCATTTTACCATTTGGTAGCAGGGGAATTCTCAGCTAATCTCTTTAATCTGTTTAAGCCAGTGGTTTCCAAATATGAAATTACTATACATTAGAATCATCTTTTTCATTTATATTTTTTAAAAATACTAATATCAGGTTTCCACCCCTAGTCATTCTGATGCAATGGGTACAGGTTGCTGCCTAGGCATTGAGATTTTTGAAAACCCCCCAGGAAATTCTACAACCCTGTTTGGAAATCGTTGCTCTAAATCGCAAATTCTCGTATCTGTAAAACAGTGGAGAAAATCGTTCCAATTATAAACAGTTAATGAGATACTTTAACAAGATCGTAGATGGTAAAAGTCTTGGCACATTAAAAGTAATCAGGGAATAATTGTTACCATTGTTAGCTGGTGGTGGTGGAAGTAGTAATATATAGTCACGAGGAATCAGATGGTGAAGATTCATGAGGACACTCGTCAGCCTAGTTGGTTATGGAGCATATTTAGAACCCTTTAAATGTCAACCCAATTTCTATACATCTGGAACTTTTTTCTGAATTGTAGAAAGCACCTCACTGCAGAGGCATCTTTTATTTGGATTTACCTACAAGTGACATAGAAACTTGCCTTTCTCATCTCATGAGCCGAAGGTACTCAGGAAAACTTTTTCAGTGCCTTCAGCATTTACAAGGCTAACTTTAATACATGGGGAGAAAATTTTGATATCAAGTTGCATCTGAGCCTTTGAAACTATTTTGGGTCAGCTACACAGCAGAAGTTGGAGGCTGGCAGAAAGCCGTAAAACTGAGCCAAAAATAAACCAAAGACCATTATAAAAATGCTTCGAGTGCCAAAAGCATGAGATGTTAAAATTGCAACATAATGGAGTAAAAATTTACAAAAGAGGCTTTCCAATGGTGGCACAAAGTGTTCCAACCCAGAGAAAGACAGTTCACAGGGAAACGTTTGGAGAGTAAACTCAGTGCCTGAAAATTAGCCTTCCAGACATGTAAGAATGCCCCCATCCAAGGCTATTTACAATGTATTGCCCATCAAGAACCAAGAGTATTCATGTTCTTCCCCTACTGGAGAGCACAAGCTGGATATCTGGGGTACAGGAGAAGTTTTCATAAAAATTAATTGGGCCACTCCGCTTTTACCATATTCGGCAAATGCTGCTCTACTTGCCCGTCTCTTAGCCTGGACACGTTCTTCCTCTCAATATCCAACCATTCCACAATGCACTGAGGTATACCTATTCATTATTTATGGTCTCATTTTCCTGAGCTCCAGAAAAGGTGGTAATGTATGCTCAGTGCAGCCCCTTGGTGGAGGCTTTCTGGAAGGGTGGCATCAAGTTCTGGGTGTCTCCCTCCTGGCTCTGCCCCGCCTGCCAGTCTCAGCTCCCTCTGCTTCAGTCCGTTCCCACCCTCCTTTTCCACAATTAGGAACTGCTACCAATTGCACATGGACAGATTTATGCATGGCTCAGGACCAGCCAGTCTCCCACTGATGGTCTAAAACAAGAGTATGTTCTGTGTCAACAATCCTTTGCACCGAGTCCAAATGACTTTTTGTACATACTTCTTTTGACCCAGGCCCATAATTTTTTAGGTTAGAATTTTATGAGCCTGAAGCAAAGTCTATCAACATTTTTTTGTGAGACGTATTCAGGGTACAGCATGTTTCTGAAGTGTGCAAAGATTTGGGGATATTTCTATCAATCCATGCCAAGAGAAGTCACTGGGAAAAAAGAGGCTGGGGAGATGTGGAGGAGCAGGTCTAATGACCTGCTAAGGGGGTTTTAAATGCCAAGACAGATATGATTGTCCATCAAAACATTTTGAAGCAGCTTTGCATTAAAACTGCAGATTCCACGGTGGCTCATGCCTGTAATCCCAGCACTTTGGGAGGCCGAGGCCGGTGGATCACAAGGTCAGGAGATCGAGACCATTCTAGCTAACACAGTGAAACCCCATCTCTGCTAAAAACACAAAAAATTAGTGGGGTGTGGTGGTGGGTGCCTGTAGTCCCAGCTACTCGGAAGGCTGAGGCAAGAAAATGGCATGAACCCGGGAGGTGGAGCTTGCAGTGAGCCGAGATTGCGCCACTGCACTCCAGCCTGGGCGACAGAGCAAGACTCCGTCTCAAAAAAAAAAACTGCAGATTCAATTACGCACTCCTCATTCAGGTGGTCCCCTTCAGTGAGGCCATAAGGGCTAAGACCCAGAGAGTGGCTTCATCGGCCAAGAGCTGTACCATTCCATGCCATAACCCTGCTCAGACCCCTGGTTGAAAAGATCAAGGTGGTGATAAAGTCGACAACACAACAGTGCACTAGACCATAACCTCAATCTTCCCTAAAGATTTGCCCTTGTTGTGTATGTCATGGTGTGACCTTTGAACAAGCTAGCAACACTATGGACTGTGGCCTTGATGGGCTTCAAATTGGTAAGGACTATTGTATCTCTTCACACAATTGGGGAATAAACAGTCTTCATGCTCACGCTATACTTACTTATGTAGAAATTCAAAGAAAGTTCTTTGCTCTCTAAAAATGGCAAGTTAATGAGCATAGACAGGAAGCAAACTATGAAGTGCTTAAGAGATTATCATATTTTCCCTCAACATCCCATTTTCATCAATGTCTAATTTTCATCAATGTCTAATTTTTAACAGAAGCCCAAGGAAATCACCAAGACTCAAAACTCCATGATGTTACCAGCAGACACCAGGAGTCTAAAATGAAATGATGAGACAGGGTTTT
Organism: Rhinopithecus roxellana; assembly: GCF_007565055.1. Taxonomy (NCBI): domain Eukaryota; kingdom Metazoa; phylum Chordata; class Mammalia; order Primates; family Cercopithecidae; genus Rhinopithecus; species Rhinopithecus roxellana. The sequence goes on from NC_044564.1 coordinate 30,295,831, forward strand.
TCTTCCAGGCTCATGTTCCTCCCTATTTTTCTCTTTCCCATCTTCCCAAGGTTATTGCAAGATTTATGCTAAGGAAATGATAACCTGCTCTGTAAATGTAAGAGATTATTCATTTTATTATCACCCTTAGCCCATTGTTATTCTTCTTTTCACGTTATTGATCCCATTCGACCCTAGTTGGGGTGTTGAGACTGCTGCCTGGACCTCTGGGCCTTTCCTAAGACATCTGAGTTTTCACTATCGGCCGTCTTCTGACCCCTTGCCACTACATCAAAACACACCATTCCTAACCATTGGCTTTAAACTGCTGCAATCACAGAAACGTCATCAAGGTCAAGAATGTGAGAATGTGTGTATGCATGTGTGTATGTATGTGTGTGTTTATATGTGTATGCTTATTGCGTATGAGTATATAATTTTGTTGATTAGTCAATTAAATCTTAAAAACATGCATTTTTTCTGTCTTATTCCCACACTTTGATCTCCCAGTCTAAATTGATCATCCGATTCAAACTAAGATCTTAACGACTAACCCTAGAATACTGTGTTAACTTAAGCTGAAAGGTATGATGACTAAAATAATGAGATCTAACACAAAGACAGCATAGATGGCAAAGATAGACCAGTATCTAGTCTAAGTGCTTTGTATATAATAGCTTCCTTAATCCCTCAAACCTAATGAGGTAGGTGTTATCTTCAGTTTAGAGATGGAGAAACTGAGAGAGGATTAATGTAATTTACCCAGAGCAACACGACTAGGTAAGTGGATGAGTCAGCTTTTAAACTGGTACTGTCTAGCTTCAGGCTCTGTATCTTCACTGTTGTACTTGCCTACCTCAATATGGTATATGATAATTTCCAAGTTGGTGCCAAGACTGTGGAAGATATATTTGTGAATACTTCCAACCACACCATTTGGCAAATAGGCATTATTCCCCTATGTGATACTGACCTTAGCGTGCTTCAGATTGGGTAAATAAGCAGATCTTTTTGTCACTTTTGGTACATTTAATCATAAAAACCATTGTCAAGTAAAGAGAATAACCTCTTAAGTGGCAGGTGAAACTGAGATATTGCTCACCTAGCATGGTAAAATGATTCACACGAACTTTGAGATCTTTAGTCACAGCAGTAAGAGTAACAGCAGCAGTAGCAGTGTTAGAAATACAAATAATGATACTAATAATAATACCGGCAGTAGTAACAAGAGTCGTAATAGCGCCATGTTGATCAATTTTTATATACCAAGCATCATGGAAATGTTTTCACAAGCATTATTTTCTTTAATCCTCACCAAAAACTCTAGAATAGGTCTTGTTAGCCTTTTAGCCTCATCTTACAAGTGAAGAAGCTAAGACGTATAGGATGAGATTGTAATCCAGGTCTTAATTTAGTTCAAGCCCGTACAACCCTCTATTGCCAATCAGTTCTCGGATAAGTTTGCCTACCAGTAAGAGGGAGTTGAATTCCAAGTTGGCTTCCAGCTCTACGGTGAAGGATTGAATACTGTTGAAGGGATATAAAATTGGACTTCATTAGAAAAATAAGTAGAGATGGGATGATTTGATTTTTTTTTTTTTTTTTTTTTTGGATATGGAGTCTAACTCAGTCGCCCAGGCTGGAATACAGTGGCCCGATCTCGGCTCACTGCAACCTCCGCCTCCCGGGTTCAAGCAATTCTTCTGCCTCAGCCTCCCGAGTAGCTGAGACTACAGGTGTTTGCCACCACACCCAGCTAATTTTTGTATTTTTAGTAGAGACGGGGTTTCACCATGTCAGCCAGGATGGTCTCGATCTCTTGACCTCACGATCTGCCCACCTCAGCCTCCCAAAGTGCTGGGATTACAGGCGTGAGCCACCGCGCCCGGCCAGGATGATTTGATTTTTAAAAAAGACTAAAGATAATCTAGTTTCATGGAAAGGATATAAAGCATTACTGCCCACAAAACCACATCTCTGTATATACAGAAACAAAGAAGTCAAGGTGACCAAAGGCTAAAATAATCAACTTCCAAATCAGAGATCAGAATCTAAGAGAGCTGGAGATGAAGGAAACAGCATGGTGTTGGAAGTTCAAGTTTACCACACATTTGGGAATTGTACCAATATGTACTAAAATGTAGAATAGGTTATCACGTGGTAGTAAGAAAAGCTACTTTACTTGGCATACGACATGGTAAGAAAGTGATTTTCTTCATTGTTTCAATATTTCAAGGATAAACTCTCCGTTTGGTGTTTGTATATATTTAATACTTTATAGCATTTGCTAATTGCACTTTTAATAAAAAGAGCAAGCCCCAAACTCAGAGCCTCTACAGAGAGCAACAGTATCCAGCTAAAATCTGATATTGTTGATCCATTCTTATTTTCTATAGCTCCTTTCATTGATAGCAACTGATGCTGGCTTTCAATTGACAGTAATGCAGTGGTTCTTAAACTTGAATGTGCACAAAAATCAATGGAGAGTTACTGAAACACAGATTCCTGGACCTCATCTCTAGAGATTCTGGTTCACTAGGTCAGCAGAGGGACCATACATTTGCATTTTTAACTAGTTCCTATGTGATGCTAATGCCACTGCTCGGAGGGCTATACCTGGAGTACTATCAGAGTAATTACACAAAATTTCTTCTTTAAAAAAAAAAAAAAAAAAAAAAAAAAAAAAAAAACAGTTATTTTAGGCTGGGTGCAGTGGCTCACACCTGTAATGGCAGGACTTTGGAAGGCCGAGAAGGGAGAATTACTTGAGGCCAGGAGTTCAAGACCAGTCTGAGCAACAAAGCAAGACCCTGTCTCTACATATAATAAAAAATTAACTGGGCATGGTGATGCATGCCTGTAGTCCCAGCTACTCAGGAGGCTGAGGCAGGAGGATCGCTTGAGCCCAGGAGTTTCAAGTTACAGTAAGTTATGATCATGCCACTGCACTCCAGCTGCGGTGACAGAGCAAGACCTTGTCTCAAAAAAAAAAAAAAAAAAAAAGTTATTTTAACAAAATAGATGAGTCATATTAGAGGAAAATGTTATATAGTAAAAAAAGTTACGTAAAATAATATGCAGATATAGCAAAAATCATGAAACTCTTATATACAACTGAATTTAGGAATACACTCATCTAGAACTCACTCTAATACTCACTAGATGTGATAACTGAGTTCTCCAAGCTTCAGTTTCCTCATCTATAAAGTCTACAGACATTCTTAGTATCTCTCATGCCTCTAGTGAGGTTTCATTTTTGAATCTGTTCATAAACTTTCTAAAAGTCTAACTAGAAGTCTCTTAGGTATCACAAAATAACACCATTTTAAGAAATTAAAATCTTTTCAAAGTCTCCTAAATTTAACTTGAACATGAATGTAATTAAATCATTTGCCTTCCCCAAATGAGATTATTTTCAGAGAAAAATACCTAAGATTTCCCTACCGTTCATTAATGCAAGTATGCTAGGCTATCCTAGAATTAGCCAACAGGTTATATACAGTTAGGTTAAAAATTGTTCAACCTACTTTACTAAGTGCATCTACTCCTGAATGGTTACCTCTCTGAAGTAGTTTAAGAGAATGACTGAATTTCCCTCTCAATCCCATTTTAAACTCATATTACAAATTTCAAAAATGAATGACGCAGAGACTTCCAATTTTACAAAGGCAAAATGAACACATCCTTCCACCATTTCTCTTTGAAATTGCCTAAAAGCAGCAAGACATCTGAAAGGCAGTAAGGCAACTTTCAACTTGAACAAAACCTAGGTACTACGTATACTCTGTTCTTGAGACCGAATTTTAAGAGGAAGAATTCTCAAACTTAGCAAATACCAGCCTAGAGCACAGAACTGTGCTAAAGAGACAACTGTACCTGGAGGTTAAAGAGCCCGAAGAAGGTGGTATCCTCAAAGGAAGAAGCAATAGTCCTGTATTTGCAGCCACACGGTGAGATTGTGCAGTGATGTGGGAGTTTCCTTGGTTTCTTTTTAGTAGGAAGGAATAAGAGACTCCAAGACAGAAAAAGAAACAAACTTGCCATCATTTCTTGGCATTGCATGTTGCTGAGGTAGGAGAGAGGAAAGATTCTGAAGTTTGAGGAGATGTTGAACTCTGACAGCCTCAGAGATGTTGGAGTTAACTAGCTGACACTCAAAACCCTAAAGCTAAGTAGTTTCACTGTGCACCATCAAGGCTTCCTGCTACTCCAGAACACTGCAACACCAAACACCTCCCGAAGTCTGGTTTATCACTCAAAGATGAGTGATAATATAAAGGAATTAGCAAAAGATCAAGACAAAGATACTATAGTAAAACACAAAATAAAAAACAATGGCAAAAACCACATATCATAAAAAATATCCTAATGAAGTCGATGAAAGTCATAAATACGTATCCAGAATCTCAGAGAATTAAATAAACTAAATGTTAATTTAAAACAAGAGCACAAAGAAAAGACACAAATGTGCAAAAGGGAAGAAAAGATGACACAACAGATTAGATACGAGGTGGCCAGGGCTCAGGAAATAAGTGGAAGAAAAAAATGAAGCTGCCACAGAAATTAAGGCCAGTATGGCAATATCAAAGAGGAAAATAGACACCACAGAAAACACAGGACTGAGAAAAGAGAATAAACTTAAATGAACATGGCAACTTTTATAGGATTAGAGAGGAGATAGAAGATATAGCTGTGAGACAAAAGAGATCCTAAATTCAAATAACTTTTATTCCTGAAAAAAAAGAATTGAACAGCAGAAAAAAAAAAAAAATCAAAGATATAATTTAACATAGCTATCTTAAGTAAAAGCAGATTTAAAACTACAGATTGAAGGTTATACTACATGCCAAGAAATAACGAATCAGAGAGATAAACATCAAGACATACCTTAGGAAAGTAATTAAATGTAAAGTTAATGAAATAGTTCTTTGGGTAGCCATCCAATAACAACCATGAAACTGGCAATATACTATCATTTTAACCTATAAAAATGGCAATTTCTTCTGGTTCCAGTTAATAACAAAAGTTTGGAAATAAGGACTGAGAGAACATGAGAATGTCATGCAATTACATTGTCTGAAATTAAATGGGTCATTTAATTCTGATTAATCCAGTAATAGAAGCATAAATGTATTTAAGAGTTTAAAGTAAACACTAAGGGCCAGGTGTGGTTGCTCACATCTGTAATTCCAGCAGTTTGGGAGGCCGAGGCAGGAGGATCACTTAAGCCCAGGAGTTTGAGACCAGCCTGGGCAACATAGTGAGACCTCATCTCTACAAATATATATATATTTTTTTAATTAGCCAGGCATGGTGGCATATGCCTGTGGCCCAGCTCCTTGTGAGACTGAAGCAGGAGGATCGCCTAAGCCCAGTAGATGGAGGCTGCAGTGAGCCATGATCATGCCACCACACTCCAGCCTGGGTGACGGAATGAGACCTTGTCTCAAAAAGAAACAAACGAATGGCCAGGCGCGGTGGCTCATGCTTGTAATCTCAGCACTTTGGGAGTCCGAGGCAGGCGGATCACGAGGTCAGGAAATTGAGACCATCCTGGCTAATATGGTGAAACCCCATCTCTACTAAAAATACAAAAATCACTAGTGCATGGCAGCACACACCTGTAGTTCCAGCTACTTGGGAGGCTGAGGCAGGAGAATCGCGTGAACCCAGGAGGCAGAGGTTGCAGTAATTCGAGATCACACCACTGCACTCCAGCCTGGGTGACAGAGCAAGACTCTATCTCAAAAAAAAAAAAAAAAAAGAAAAGAAAACACTAGGAAAACAGAAAAAGATAATATAATTAGCTAAAATCAGGAGAGGCAGGGAGAAAATGGGGGTAGACAAAATTGCAGGAACATTTTTTATCAATGTTCACAATAGTGAGGATTAAGCATATACATAAGATTGTAACTATAAGGCTAATCATGACATACAAAAACAATACGAAACTTTCAGATTATCAGGTGACTATAGACCAAGCAAAGAAGAGCAAAAAGACCAGAGGATAAATGAAAAAGAGAACAAAGGAAACGTTAACTCTCATAACATACAACATGGTGCTAGCAGCAATAAATCCCAAAAAATCTGTGATTAAAAATTGTGAATGGAATGATGCCATACTTTCAAAATTTACTCAGATACTCAGATAACAAGACAAAACCCAACTATTAATGCTATGCAAGGTCTACCTCTAATGTAGACTGATTTCAACGTGGCAAAAGCAAACCTTGAAAATGAAAGACAGGGAGGAGGTGGGAAGAAGAAAGGAAGAAAAGAAGGAAGGAGAGAGGGAAGGAGGGGAGGAAGGAGGAAATGAAGAGGTAATAAATTCCAATCGTTTTTAAAAATGAACTCATAGTATTAAAAAGTAAAGATCCATTAGGCATATATCTATGCAAACATAGCGTCATTAAAACTCGTAGAGTAGGCCGGGCGCAGTGGCTCAGGCTTGTAATCCCAGTACTTCAGGAGGTCAAGGCGGGCGGATCACGAGGTCAAGAGATCGAGACCATTCTGGCCAACATGGTGAAACCCCGTCTCTACTAAAAGTACAAAAATTAGCTGGGCATGGTGGCACTCGCCTGTAGTCCCAGCTACTTGGGAGGCTGAGGCAGGAGAATTGCTTGAATGCAGGAGGCGGAGGCTGCAGTGAGCCGAGATCGCACCACTGCACTCCAGCCTGGGTGACAGAGTGAGACTCCGTCTCAAAAGGAAAAAAAAAAGAAAAGAAAAGACTCGTAAAAGGACTGAGATGATTGAAGCAGAGGGGGCAGCACAGTTTTTAGGTCTCAGAATCTTCACATAAAAGCAAACAAAGGAAATAGATGATAAGCCAAACATGCAAGAACAACAATTACAAGAAACCATGCATACCAAAATATAAATAAGCAGTAGGGACAAATGACCAATAGCCACAAAACTTGGCTAAGTAAAAGAGCGTCTGAAGCTCTGAGAACAGGAGCACAGTATTCACTGGAAAGCCAGTTGGTCCAGCCTGGAAGAGCAGCAAAAACAAGGAGGAGTTTCAGCCCAAGAAAATGGCAGGGGAGTGCAAGGGCCAGTGTGAGCTCTCAAGGGGCTGGAGCAGCCTGGGCCACCTAAGCCCTGGGAGCTGCCAGGCAAGCTCCCTTCTAGGAAAGGGTCCTGCCCTGAGAAGGACTTTATGGAAATGGAATCAAAAGTGAGTGGAACAGAGACCTTAGAGCCAATGCACGAAGAGGTCCACATCAGAGTCAGGGAGGGAGCAATGCTAGGAAAACTCAGACGGCAAGTCTGTGTGAACAGGACATGCTACAATGGAAGCGGGAGCTGGGGATGTTAGAAAGCCTATCCTAATACATTTCAAATAATGGAAAAATACACAAAACTGAAGACATTACAGACATTAGGCTTTGACAAGTCAAAGGTGTATGTAGCCATTTCTGGCCTAGCCACTAAGAAAAGACAAAAAGAGAGTACTTACTTTCAACCTAATAAAGTAGAAAATAGAATGATAAAAAATAACCTAACAAAAAGAAGGCAGGATGATCTTGGTTTCTAATTCTCCAACAAAAGGAAATGACTCGGGCAAGGCACGGTGGCTCATGCCTGTAGTCCCAGCACTCTGGGAGGCCAAAGCTGGAGGATCACGAGGTCAGGAGATCGAGACCATCCTGGCTAACACAGTGAAAACCCGTCTCTACAAAAATACAAAAAAAAAAAAAAATTAGCCGGGCATGGTGGCGGACACGTGTAGTCCCAGTTACTCAGGAGGCTGAGTCAGGAGAATGGGGTGAACCCGGGAGGCGGAGCTTGCAGTGAGCCGAGATCGCACCACTGCACTCCAGCCTGGGCGACGGAGCGAGACTCCCTCTCAAAAAAAAAAAAAAAACACACACACACACACACAAAAGAAATGACTCTTGAAAAAATGGCTAAGTCTACACATGGGGTAAGGAAATGAGGGTGCCACATCTTATAGTATCAGAACGTAAAAAATACACAAAGAACAGATGGGGTCATGCCAAAAGGACACAGGAACCAACCTGAAAGAGCTTCCAATGGCCATAGCTGGAACAATTTGGACAATAAAGTAAATAACGTAGTATTAGATTATTATAACTCAAAGTGTTAAATGAATACATATCCATGAGTCCACACTAAAATAAATGATTGAAAAGATAGATAGATAAATAGCTAGCTAGCTAGCTAGCTAGATAGATAGATAGATAGATAGTAAAGTGCAAATCTTTCTTACAGAAGTACACAAAATAATATGTGTAGAGACCTCTTCTTACTGGAGAGGGTCTATACAGCCAGGAACTATGGCTTCATTTCCACCTCCAACACTCTGTAAGGGTAAGCTAGACTTAATGACTCACTTCCAAAGAATAGAATAGGAAAAAAGAAAAGTGAAAAGTCTACCCTATTCTTTTTTTTCTTTTCTTTTCTTTTTTTAGATGGAGTCTTGCTCTGTTGTGCAGGCTGGAGTGCGATGGCATGGTCTCGGCTCACTGCAACCTCCGCCTCCAGGGTTCAAGCAATTCTCCCGCCACAGCCTCCTGAGTAGCTGAGATTACAGGTGCCTGCCACCATGCCCAGCTAATTTTATATATATATATATTTTTTTTTAATAGAGACAGGGTTTCACCATCTTAGCCAGGCTGGTCTTGAACTCCTGACCTCCAGTGATCCACCTGCTTTGGCCTCCCAAAGTGCTGGGATTACAGGCGTAAGCCACTGCACCTGGCTCAAGCCACTGCACAGGCGTGAGCCACTGCACCTGATTACTTAGTCAAGTAATCAAAGTCAACATCCTCAATGATGCCATGAGAATGTTATGTATGCCTTGATAAAATATGATCAGTAGGGCACTGTGGTCTCCTTTCCAAAATCTCATAACTCCAGTCTAATCATGAGAAAAATATCAGACAAACCCAGACTGGGGAACATTCTACAGAGTATCTGTCCAGTGCTCCTCAAAACTGTCAAGACCATGAAAAACAAGGAAAGACTGAGAAACTGTCACAGACCAGGGGAAATATGACTACTACATACAGCATGACCCTTTGGGTTGGGTCCTGGAACAAAAAGAGGACATTAATGGAAAACTAGTGAAATCCAAATAAAGTCTGCTGGCCAGGCACAGTGGCTCATGTCTACAAGCCCAGCATTTTGGGAGACCAAGACAGGTGAATTGCTTGAGCTCAGGGGTTCCAGACCAGAATGGATAACAGAGCAAGACCCCATCTCTACAAAAAATACAAAAAATTAGCCCGGCATTATGGTGCACACCTGTAGTCCCAGCTACTCAGAAGGCTGAGGTGGGAGGACCACTTGAGTCCAGGAGGAGGAGGTTGCAGTGAGCCGAGATCATACAACTACACTCCAACCTGGGCAACAGAGCCAGACCCTATCTCAAAAAAAAAATCTTTTTAATAAAAATGAAGTCTGCTATTTAACTAATAGTAATGTGCCCATATGAGTTTCTTAGCTTTGACAAATGTACCATGGTAATGTAAACAGTGAAGAAAGTGCATAAGGACTATAAAGGTGTAAGTGAATAAGGAACTTCTCTGCCATCTTTGTAACTTTTCTGTAAATGTAAAATTTTGAATTAAAAGTTCACTTTTTTAAATAATGTCATAAATATATATATTTTTAAAAAGAGGGCAGGAGGCTGGGCACAGTGGCTCACACCTATAATCCCAGCATTTTGGGAGGTTGAGTCAGGCAGATCACCCGAGATCAGGAGTTCATCTCTAGACCAGCCTGGTCAATATGGCAAAACCCCATCTCTACTAAAAACAACAACAATTAGCTGGGTATGATGGCACAGGCCAGTAATCCCAGCTACTCAGAAAGCTGAGGCACGAGAATTGTTTGAACCTGGGAGGTAGAAGTTGTAATGAGCCCAGGTGGTGCCACTGCACTCCAACCTGGAACCATCTCAAAAAAAAAAAAAAAAAAATGAGGCCAAGAAAGGAATACAAGAGTTGTTCTATTAAGTTGTGTCTTTTCAAGAAAACCTTTTACTTTGTAAAGCTTTCAAATTAATTTGCATAGAGATTGAGGAGAGTATTCATTTATTCTAAAATTTTTCTAACAAACATGCAAGTATAAAAGACATTATAATGAACTCTCAGGTACTCATTTATCCACTGTCAGCTATTTTCACCATTTTGCCAGTCTTGTTTCATTTAATGTTAACACAGACACACGCACACACACACATACACACACACAAGGAATAAGTGAAGCAGATGAAAACAGCAATGACTTAGAAATCAGGAAAAAAAGTGGCACTACTAATAATTAAATTCGCAATTTGGTTTCTTGAAAAAACAAATCAAATAGATGAACCATTAACTGATCTAATTGTTTAATGGGAAAAAGCACAAATTAACAAAAGATACGAAAAGGCAGTTCAAAGAAACTAATGACCTTTAAACATTTCAAAAGATGTTAATCAATAATAAGAGAAATACAAATAAACTTATAATGAGATTCTGTGGTTTAACTAGCATATTGGCAAAGATCAACACATTTGGTAACATCCTATGTTGACAAAAAGAATGAGGAAACAGCCACTGCTGCGTCTTGTAAGTGGAAGTGTAAACTGGCATGTTCTTAATGAATGACAATTTGGCAGTGTCTTTTCAAATTATTCACATACTCTTGACCCAGCAATTGCACTTTCAGGAAATTGTGCTTCAAATACACTTACAGATGCACACAAAGATGTATGCACATGAAATTTATGTAGAGCATTCCTCCCAAAAAAAGACCATCATCTAAATCCACTTCACTCACTTCCCCAGGGGTCTTGACGGAGAAGTCTCTTGAGGCGCTCTCAGGCTATGCACCATCAGTTTATCTAATTTGATACTGGACAATATTTTTGCTTGCATGATTAGCGCATTTAACATTTTGCCATTCTTCCTTTGTTTTCAAGGGATAATTCAGTAAGCCAAGAGATAGTTTAGAAAGTGGGTGGGGGGGGATTCTTTTCAATTAGCCCAACTGATCTCTCACTAGGCCATCTTTCTCTCCCACAGTTTCTAGAACCATCAGGGTGAGCAAGAAAATGGGTCACTCTGGACTTACCTGAAGTGTCAAAAGTAAGTAATGACCTTCCCAGTTTAGGGGATTACATTGGTTTCTGTGGCTTCTCTGAGGAAATAGAAACCCTCACAAGGGTCAAGATTAAGTCGCCAAAAGACCTTCCTCACATTTAAATGAAGAAAACCAGAGTCTCGGTTCTTCCTTTTAACTCTTAAAATCACAGGAACACTTCCTCAATTTAGAAAATTTTAACTCAACATCTGCAGTGATTTAATCATACAAGGCCTGCCGGGCGTGGTGGCTCACGCCTGTAATCCCAGCACTTTGGGAGTCCGAGGCAGGTGGATCATCTGGAATCAGGAGCTCAAGACCATCCTGGTCAACATGATGAAACCCTGTCTCTACTAAAAATACAAAAATTAGCCAGGCATGGTGGTACGCACCTGTAATCCCAGCTACTCAGGAGACTGAGGCAGGAGAATCACTTGAAACCAGGAGGCAGAGGTTGCAGTGAGTTGAGATTGCGCCACTGCACTCCAACCTGGGAGACAGAGCGAGACTCTGTCTCAAAAAAAAAAAAAAAAACTTACAAGGCCATTGTTTGCCCCCTTACTACATACCAAGTAGAAGACAAGCAATTATTTACTAAAGAAATTCACCTGTCTCTAATTGTGCTAAATCTTTTGGGGCTTATTTGCATACAGATATTATAATACTTATGAATGTTACATTAATAATCTTAAACAAATTCAATGGACTCTTTACTTGGCAAGCTTTAGTAGATATTTGCACAAGGAAATATACACTTAAGGGCCAGCATGATGGCTCACACCTGTAATCCTAACACTCTGGGAGGCCGAGACAGGTGGATCACTTGAGGCCAGGTGTTCAAGACAAGCCTGGCCAACAGAGTGAAACCTCATCTCTACTAAAAATACAAAAGTTAGCTAGGCATGGTGACGTATGCCTATAGTCCCAGCTGCTTGAGAGACTGAGGCAGGAGAATCACTTGAACCCAAGAAGTGGAGGCTGCAGTGAGCCAAGATTGTGCCATTGCACTCCAGCCTGGGCAACAGAGCAAGACTGCTTCAAAAAGGAAGGAAGGAAAGAAGGAAGGAAGGAAGGAAGGAAGGAAGGAAGGAAGGAAGGAAGGAAGGAAGGAAGGAAGGAAGGAAGGAAGGAAGGAGGGAAAGAAGGAAGGAAAAGACTTAAGGCTACATATTCATATATGTGCAAATGCAAGACTAAAAATTATTAGACAGTCTCTCTTCATCTCCTATTGTTCTAAACAAGCAAAGGTAATCTACATACAACATTTCTGCTGATTTTATGTCAATCTCAGTCACAATTTATTAAAGTTGAAGAAAAACAGGAACCTGAGCAGTACATGAGGTACCATTGCTTCCAAAATGTCTGCAGAAGTATTCATGCTTCCTGAGCAAATGTCTTAATACCTGTGAAAATGTGTAGCAGATCAGGACAGGATGGGGATAATCACAAGGGAACCAGATGCCCTCCTGACAGCGTTCTTTAAAGTGACACTTTTTCAATAACTACAACTATAATGAAAATGTAAATGGGGGGAAGAATGACATAGAATCCATTAGTCCTCACTTCACCAAATGCATGTGCCAGGCATTGTTCTAGGTCTGGGTATACGTAGTGAATTAAACAGAGTCCCTGCTCACTAGGACCTTAGGTTTTAGTGGAAGAAAATAGATACTGCATTAAAAAAGGGAAAAAATAAAGCAAGTTGAGGGGGAAAGAGTAGAGGAAAGATTTAGATAAGATGGCCAGAAAAGGCTTCATTAATGAAGTGGCATTTGTGCAGAAATCTGAGTGATGTGAGAGAGCAAATCACGAAAATGTCTCAAAGAATACTCTAGGCTGAGAAAACAGTGAGTACAAACGCTTTAAGAAAGGCCAGATCTCATAGGATGTGGAAGGTTACTAGAAGGGCTTTCTCTTTCATTCCAAGTGTGATGGGAAGTCATTTAAGGATTAAAGTGACAAAATGACATGATCAGATTTGTGTTTTGAAAGAATCATTCTAACTACTGGTCAGCAACTTATCTATAACATGCCAAGAGTGGGAAAAGAGAAGCTACTTGAGGCAATTGGGATAGTCCATGCAGACACTACAACAACTTGGACTAGAGTGGTAGCAGTGGAGATGTTAAGAAAGGGTCACAGTCTGGATATATTTTAAGGCTAAAAACAACAGATATGCTGATAGAATGGGTACAGACTATGAAGGTGAGCAAAGGATTCAAAGTCTGTGGCCTGAACAATTGGATAGATGGAGGTTCCATTTATTAAAATGGGGAATACTGAGGTCACAAAGATTTGGGGTATGGAACTGAAGGTTTCAGTTTACAGTTTTTAAGGTGGAGTTGCCCAAGAAGCCAACTGGACATAAGAGTTGAAAAGTCAAAGAAGAGATTTGGACTAGATATAAATTTGGGAATCATTACCTCATGGGTATGGACGAGATGTGGTCACATCTATTGGTATATTTTTAAAAAGTAAAGAAATGGGAGGGCTGACCCCTTGGTTACATTGAAATTAAGGAGTCTGGAAGATAAAGGGCACCTCACAGAAGAGACAGAAAAAGAATGGATAACCAAGAGGAAAAAAATGTTGTCCCTAGAAGCCTGATGAAGAAAGTGTTTCAAAGAGGGAGTGATCAATTGTGTCAAATATTCTAAGGGCTAGAGTAAGACAAAGATTGAGAATTAACTACTGAATTTGACAGTGCATAGTCACTGGTGACTTTAACCAGAAAGATTACCATGGAGGAGTAGGGAGAAAAATGTAATTGGAAAGAAAAGTAAACCATCAATGATCAGAGAGGCTAGTCAGCACATAGCTCATTTAAAGTGTGCCTGTTTACACCACCAACCAAAAATATGGTCCTTGTGTGCCCATGCAGAGACACACACACACACACACACACACACAAACACACACACTTAGTCCTGCTTACAAGTTCATTCTCCCTGAAATTAGAACTTCTAGGGCTATTGACGTCTTTGTAGTATATTTCATTTCAATGTACAACTTTCCATAGCTACATTTTTATTTGACAATTTGGCCAAAGTCCTTAATAAAAGGTGTCAGAAGATAGAGTATTGAGGTGCCTGGAAAATATAGTTTATATGGGGGGTAATGTTCCCACCAAAATAACTACTCCATTCAGTGTGGCACGAAGATGACCTCAAAGACCTTAGCGTCATTACTCTGTTGACTTTGTTAATAAGGGTAAACACATTTTCTTTGACAGACAGAAGCCACAGAAACTTCTCTCCCCAGCTGCCAAAGAGAAAGGCAAATTGTGAATGCTGGGTTAAGTCTAGACCTGTCTAAACATGGAAGCAATCTATTCATTGGTCTGGGTCTAACAAGAGCCAACAAATTAGAAGAGGATACTTAAGTGGACTACTCCTGTTTTTACCAAATGGGTTGTTTAATGTGTTGACCTTTATTTGGGGTGCCTGAGCTCACCGAAGAGCACAAACATCACCTCTTAACTTTATGAACAAAAGAATAAACCATACAAGTCATCACTTTACCAGTAGGGATAAGTACTGTTTTAATTAATATGCTAATCTAATGAAACAGCAGACATTAGTTAAATAAGCAAACCATTAGGGTGGGAACATAAATGCCAGTGCATAGCATAGATCTATTGGTGGTGTCTAGATATCAGCCACAACTCATAAATCCTAAAAAGAGAGAAGTGTGGTCTGTTTCCAAGATTCAAAGTTCTACCATTAAATGAAACTGATTGGGTCTATATTACAAGAAATTAACTGGCTCTGTCAACATGGCTAGATCATAAAATCATAATGTTGAAGGGAGGGAGGTGATAAATGATGCAATTTGATGCCATTTATGTAAATTTCAAAAAGCACTCACAAACTACTACCACATATTAAATATGGATATGGAGAGAGAGATGAAGATAGATAGCTAGACAGGATAGAGGGTTTTTTTGTTTTTTGAGATGGAGTCTTGCTGTGTTGCCCAGGCTGGAGTACAGTGGCATGATCTCTGCTCACTGCAAGCTCCACCTCCCAGGTTCATGCCATTCTCCTGCCTCAGCCTCCCAAGTAGCTGGGACTACAGGTGCCCGCCAACACACCCAGCTAATTTTTTGTATTTTTAGTAGAGACGGGGTTTTAGCATGTTAGCCAGGATGGTCTCGATCTCCTGACCTCATGATCCACCCACCTCAGCCTCCCAAAGTGCTGGGATTACAGGCGTGAGCCACCGCACCTGGCCAGGATAGTTTTTTTTTTTTTTTTTTTTTTTTTTAATAAAGGCATGTATGACACACACCAAACTATTGATAGTGTTTGCCTTTGGAGGTATTGGGGAAAAAATGGTACAAGAAATGAGGGTTAAATGGGATATTAACAGTTCTGTGTGGTGGGAATACAGGTGTTTGTTATGTTCTCTTGTATAGTTTATTATATTTTGAATTTTAAAAAGCATTTATAAATAAATGATAATATCTTGAGAACCTACTTCATGAAGTTCTCTGGGAGGAAGGAATTGTGGAGACTGCGCTCCACATGAAGAACCCAGGAATGGACACTTCATCTTCAGTCCCGTGGACTTGCCTGTGCATGGCCCTCAAGGCCCCCCTCCGTGTATGAAGTGCTGCCATGCAGTCGGCTGTCTGTATTTGTCCATTTTCACAGTACTATAAAGAAATGCCTGAGACTGAGTAATTTATAAAGAAAAGAGGTTTAATTAACTCACAGTTCCACATGGCTGGGGAGGCCTCAGGAAACTCAGTCATGGCGGAAGGCGAAAGTGAAGCAGACACCTTCCTCACAAGGCAGCTGGAGCGAGAAGTGCAAGCCAGGGAAATGCCAGAAGCTTATAAAACCATCAGATCTCGTGATAACTCACTCACTATCACAAGAACAGCCTGGGGGAAACCATCCCCATGATCCAATTACCTACCAGCCTCCCTCAACACATGAGGATTACAATTTGAGATGAGATTTGGGTGGGGACACAGAGTCAAACCATGTTACTGTCATTTCACAATCCATCTATCCTGGGATAGAGTGATCATGGAATTCAAGATAGAGTCACAGTTTAACTGTAAAGAGCTAATCATGGTTATAGCTTTCAGCCCAGGCTATCTTTCAGGTGCAACTTCTCAGCCAATTGCTCAATGACTCATCAAGACCCACTTAGCCATATATCTGAGAACCAGGAAATACACCACTCTGGCTCCTCCATGGACAAGAATTACAAAAAAGTTGAGGAAACTTAGCAAGATGTAAACCTTTTATTAGCACTCAGAAGCAGCTACAGAGTAAAAAGCTAAGTAGCAAAGAAGTAGCAAAGCTTGTTGACAAATCAGACTCAGGAAGAACAGTACAGTATCAATTACGTTAAAATCCAGATTATCATTTTGGCGGGTGCAATTTGGCGTCCAGATGGACCACACTAAACAATTCATTTCTACTTAATTATTTAAATATCATTTTGCAAGTCACTTACTTGGCAAGTAGAGCTGCTTCAAATCTGTTTTATGGGAGCCACATTGGGATTTTGCTATGCAAGGGAAAACTTTCTGTAGTTTCTGCATCATTTATAGTAGATAACTCTGTTTCAATTGACTGCACGTTCTAGCAAGGAGGAAAGGAACTAATACTCAGTGATTTTATATATATATATTTGGCAGGCACTGGGCTACATGCTTCCCCCATATCATCTCAATTCATTCTGTCAATAGTATAAGATCAATACTAACCCATTCGAGAAATCAAAAAACTGGGTTTCAACAGTTGAAGTAACTTGACCAAAGTCATATTTCCGGGAAGTGGCAGATCCAGATTTCAAACTGAGGTTGCTCCAGTCCAAAGCCTTTGTTCTGGAGACAGCTAACTTGAAAAAAAAAAAAAGTAATACAGATTTTAAGAGGAAACATCATAAGTAGCCATTACAGTCAAGGGAAATGAAAATTCTGTGAGAAAGCTGAAGGTCTATCTTTGAGAGGACCGGAAGAAACAGGAATTTGTTTGCCCCACCCACACTTCACAATGCTCTGTGCACTGTGGAAATCTCCCTAATTGAGCTGTAGTAATCCAGGATCAAATTTTAATGGGCACATGAATTCTCTGGGGGTCTTGTAAAAAGGCAGATTCCAACCAGCAGGCCAGGGATGGAGGTGAGGTTCTGCAAGTCTAACAAGCTTCCCATGGTAATGATATTGCTAGCTCATGGACCACAGGTTTTGAGTAATAAGGAGCTGTAGAATATTTAACCATTTTCAGGTGATAAAAGCCCCCAAGGACAATCTTCTGCTGATGGAACTCATTAAACCCTGTGAACGACAGGGTTTTCAAAATTTCTTTAAGTTCTTAGTTTGAGATCTCGTGGAACACACCCTAAAGAATGATTTATCTACAAGAACTTCTCTCAACATCCCCAAAATTACAGATCTATCATTTCACCAAATATCAACCCAAACTCTGTGGTCTCTTTTTCTTCAATACATTGTACATATTGATTTCTCAATTAAATAGTCAGCATAAGGAACAAAGTAGTTTCCAGATGAACTTTTTACCATTGACCCTGGATACACTCTGCATCAATGAACAGAGGATCTCATTAAAAACAGCAACAGCTATTGAATAACTCTAAGCATTTTTAAGTAAAATTTGTCTGATCTCAATAAAATGATCCAAGACACTTAAGGATCTTTTGAAAGACCTTTTTAGAATATCACCCTGAGGATAACACTGAAGTTTAAGTATTCCAAACTACTATTTCAAACAGCATTTTACAAAGGACTGCATTCTAGCAAATTCCTTTTTAATTTATACCAGCATAATTTAATACAAATCTTTTTATTTATTTACATATTCATTTTATCTAATTTTATTTGATACAGGTTCTCACTCGGTCACCCAGGCTGGAGTGCAGTGGCACAATCGCCACTCACTGCAACCTCCGCCTCCCAGGCTCAACCAATTTTCCTGCTTCAGCCTCCCTAGTAGCTGGGATTACAGGCATGCACCACCATGCCCGGCTAGTTTTTGTATTTTCAGTAGAGAAAATAAAATAATAATAATAATTTGTGTATTTTCAGTTTTCACTATGTTGGCCAGTCTGATCTTGAACCCCTGACCACAAGTGATTCACGCACCTCGGCCTCCCAGAGTGCTGGGATTACAGGCATGAGTCACCACACCTGGCCTATTTATTAATTTATTTATTTAGAGACAGAGTCTCACTCTTCACCCAGGCTGGAGAGCAATGGAGCAGTCATAGCCTGCTGCAACCTCAGTATCCTGGGATCAAGTGATCCTGCGGCCTCAGCCTTCTGAGTAGCTGGAACTACAGACACGCACCACCACTCCTGGCTAATTCTTCTGACTTTTAGAATAGATGCGGACTCACTGTGTTGCTCAGGCTGATCTTGAACTCTTGAACTCAAGCAGTCCTCACACTTTGGCCTCCCTAAGTCCTGGGATTCCAGGCATGAGTCACCATGTCCTGCCCGCAACTTGAAACAAATCTTCAGATAAACCAGATATGGGCTCTCCAGTAATTAAAAAAAGAATTATTTTTGTAAATTCATTCTTATCCATTCTGAGAACATACTCCTTCTCTAATGTTCTAAAGAAGATAAACATATTTGTCAACTATAATTAGGTAGTAGAGTGTTAACTTTGATTATAATTAAGCCAAAGTCCATTTTTGGCCCACTTGTCTCTGCCACAAGACAAATAATGATAAACAATTCTGCCGCTTGGGTTCATTCATGTGATTAACTGGAGGGTATTTTGTGGTTGATGGAATCCTGATAAATCTATCAGAATGCCTAGCTCATCAAAATTTAAACTTTTGCATGATATCATTAAAGAATCTCACTCTCAAAATCTTCCAAGAACAGTGAATATTGTGTTTGGCCACCAAAAAAATCTACTCCCTCTTTTGTTAACTCTTCAGCTCTCTTTAGACATCCACATCCATACGTAAGCACACCCTTCCAGCCCATGAAGTCAATGCGTTTTGGGGAAAGCCAAGCTCCACCCCTAGCTAGTCAGCTCCAGGCTAAGCAGAGCATTGCTTTCCCTGGGCAGAATAATTGGTTCTGGGATGGACTCCTGATCCAATTGGAAGTCAATTAAATATGAGAAAAGGGTTTTGTTTGTTTGTTTTTTGGGGACTTTCTTTTGTCACAATCTGGGACTGAAGCTTTTTGACCACAGAGAAGGAAGATCCAGAAGGAATCCTCTCTCCATATTCATAACAAGTAGCAATGAAGCCATCTCTTAACCACAAGAGGGAGCCAATCCTTACGTTGAAGCTGACACCATGACAGTAGAGATAGAAACTATGTTCTGGTTGTCCAGTAGAAACTACTCTTCGTACACCTTTTTGATCTATAAATGGATAGTTTTCTAACTGATCTATGAAGACATTTTGAAAGCCCTTTCAGATGCCTTGCTTTGGTTCAAAAGTACACTGTCATATTTCCCCTGGCTCCATAGTCCAATATATCTGTCAAAGAAGGAAATCAGGTTACTGTAATGGTGACCCAACCAATTCCTCTTCGTGGAACTCCGGGAAATAAAATAAAGCTCATATAAATATAAAGTTCAATGGTTAGTAGAATCTCCCTTCCTCTTTTTGAAAACTGGAATGGCAAAATGGCATATGCCCATATCTGATCTTTTAATATACCTCATGTTTGCTGAGATTACTCACCAATCTCATTTACAAGATTTTTTTTAAGATGTGGAAATAGCAGCCGGACAACGTGGCTCATGCCTGTAATCCCAGCACTTTGGGAGGCTGAGGCGGGCAGATCACCTGAGGTCGGGAGTTTGAGACCAGCCTGACCAACATGGAGAAACCCCCATCTCTACGAAAAATACAAAATTAACTGGGTGTGGAGGTACATGCCTGTAATCCCAGCTACTCGGGAGACTGAAACAGGAGAATCGCTTGAACCCGGGAGGCGGAGGTTGTGGTGAGCCGAGATCATGCCATTGCACCCCAGCCCAGACAACAAGAACAAAACTCCGTCTCAAAAAAAAAGAAGATGTGGAAATATCATTTATAGAAAAACATACATTTACAACAAGGGATCATGTGCTTTACCCTCTCTTTACAATTTCTTTACCTGTTTGGGATTCTCTCTTCCCCTTTGTCCAGTCAGAGCTCCCTGAAGCCCAGTTCTAATTAAGGAAGCATTGTCATCATTTTCTTTCCAGTGTTAAATTAGATAGAAGTTTCTTTGTCCCAGAAAAAGTCCAGAGGTAGCTCACCCACAGCAGGTGTGGCTGTTTCATAGTCATCATAGTCAATAATCTTTAGCATAAATCTCATGGTCCAGCTGGCTAAAAGTGTCAACGTTGTCCAAATCCCAAGCAGCACGAAGGAGAAAGAGGGGCAGAAGAACGTGTTCTTCCCTGTAAAGGACTGCATTGGTTATCTTATGCTAGGCTATGCTGTGGCAACAAACTCCAAAATATCAAAGGCTTGCAACATATTTTTCTCACTCTCTTCACAAGTTGTCTGTGGGTTGGCTGAAACTCTATTCCACATTTTCTCCCATTTGGGAATTGTTATGGGCTAAATTTGTCACTCCAAAAATTCATACATTGATGTCCTAATACGTAGTAGCTCAGAATATAACTATATTTGGAGATGGGGTCTTTTCAAAGGTAATTAATTTCAAAATGATGTCATTAGAGTGGGTCCTAATCCAATGTAACTGGTGACCTTATAAGAGGAAATTAGGACACAGACATGTGCAGTGTGAAGACAGGAGAAGACAGACATCTATAAGCCAAGGAGAGAAGCCTGGAACAGATCCTTCCCTCGTGGCTCTCCGAACGAACCAACTCTGCAGACATTGTGATCTGTGACTTGTAGCCTCCAGAATTATGAGAAATAAATGTCTGTTGATTAAGCCATCCAGTCTGTGGTATTCAAACAACCTTAGCAAACTAACACAGGGATCTAAACTAAAGAAGCAGGCTTAAGTCTCGTGGCAGAGGGAGGAGAACAATGGCTGATCTATGCAATTTCTCTTACAGCTTCTGCTTGGATGTGGCATTTGTCACCTGTTCACATTCCATTGACCAAAGACAATTATATGACCAAACTCTACATTAATTGAGAAACAGAGAGAATCTTCTTAGAGGGAAACACTGCAAGTCACATGGTTATGGGGATGGACATGTAATTCTTTCACAGGTGGGCAGCAAATGGTAAAAACAAGAACGTTACCACAAAGACACTGTTCTGGTTGTCTATTACTGTGCAGAAGCTATGCCAAAACATAGTGGCTTTGATTTGTTATTACTCCTTACAGTTCTGTGGATTCACTGGGTTCAACAGAGCAGTTGTCACTTGGGGGTCACTACAGTTAGATGGAGCTATGTCATCTGAAGGCTCAACTGGGCTGAACATCTAAGATGCATCACTCACATGGCTAGCAGATGAAGCTGGCTGTCAGTCAGAAGCTCAGCTGGGACTCTGAACCTGAGTGTCTGCACATGGCCTTTGCATGTAACTTGGACTTTCCACAGCACAGCAGGTAGAACGCAGCCTTAGAACCTGACCAGATTCAACGTGAGGGAGGTTAGACTGCATCTCTCAATGAAGGGTTTGCCAAAGGATGTTTGGCCATTTTTAATCCACCATTGCTCAGTCTTCCACTGTATCACATTGGCCAGAAGCTAGACATTTGGTCCCATCTAGCATCAAGGGAGGCTGGGAAAATTCTTTATGTAAAGCAATCTTTTTATTTATTTGTTTGTTTATTGATTCGCTGATTTAGCAGTGCCCTGCCAAAAACCGAGGTTCTGTTACTAAGGAGGAAGAAGTAAATGGACATTGGGATCAGCAATTAGGAGTCTTTGCCATTTCTTCTTTACATATATCCTTTTTATTCAGTGTTCTCTCTTAAAATAATCCCCATCCTCTCTAGAAACTCATCCTTTTTTAAGTAATTTGTTTATTTAACAAAATAACAAATGTAGTTTTTCACTTAAATAATAGCACCCAAAGGCTTATTATAAAAATTTAAAAATAACTCTTTTAGACTTTTTTTTTATAATTCTTCTTTCAATATTTACTTCGAAATTTCTAAACGGAACTCTTTGTCTTTTGGAAAGACTTCCTATCCCATCCACTCCTAAATTGCCCACAACTTAATTTCAGGAAACCCCACAGAACCCTTTGTATTTCTGGCAAGATCCTCCCATTCCACATCCCACTGCGTATCTCCAGTCTCACATTTCACATCATATAGCAGATTATGCCCACGGTGGATGCCATAAGAACTGATTTCCATGTCCCCTTAAAGTGATCAGGACTACGTGCACCATACATTGCATACCTGCCATCCCAGTCTCAACAAAGAGTCCACTCCCCAGAGTCATCTCTCACCACGTAGACTCTGTCCCCATATGGGTTTGTACCTCCTCTAATCTGACTCAATCACCCACCCCCATGACTCCCTAACACCTTGCCCTGTACCCTGAAGAACTCAAAATCCCCTATGCCGGTGACCTTCCCTCTGAAAGTTACCTTCGCCTTCTTGTTCTAGCTGGAGCTTTCAGGTATCACTTCGAGGGCAGCCCTTTCAAGCAAGGACTATTTTTATTCTCACACCTGACGCTCAACAACTGTTGAAGATGGGCTAGGTTCCCCTTACTCCTTATTTCTACTGCCAAGCTATTGTTTTCCCTGAACTCTAAAATTCCCCAGTTACCTAGAAGCATGTATTGTCAGAATAAATGACCAGATTACCCTGCCCTTGTTGCAATAATCTACTTTCCATTCATGTTGATGTCCTAGACAGCGTCACTCTCAACAACTATACTGACTCCAAAATTTCCATTTCAAGAGTCTCACTGAGATCACCATCTTCTGTTTTTCTTGGACATCCCTCCAACAATTCTGAGCCAATATGCTTCAACCACAGTGGAACCTCCCATTGACTGCCTCTTCCACTTTTCACTATCTATCATACTGCCACCATTTCATTTGCCTCCTCACCCTGGTTAGACTCCAGAATCCCCTACTGCAATGTTTCCCTTTCATATACCTTTGGAGTTTTTGTTCTTTTCTTCTTCTGTCTTCCAAAGCCAGCAAGATCCCAGTACAACCATGTGTCTGCATCTAAGCAGCTGAACACGAAAGGAGAAATCCTCACAGCCACACTGACAACTCACTCATTAAATGTTTGTGCTAATTTCAAACAGGGCATCAGCACTGCCAGACGAGCACTAGTCACATTTTCTGACACAGTTTGCTCTCCCACTCTCCAGGAGGCCTGTTTCACCATGTCTTCTTTCTCTGCAGACTTTCAATAACAACTACTCCCCATAACTAATTTTCCGGTTTTTTTTTTTTTTTTTTTTTTTTTTTTTTTTTTTTTTTTTTTTTGCTAAGAAAACCAAAAGGTAAACTGCAATGACAATGCACTTCAAAATTTCATGGAAAGGACCATGAGTGTTCTGAAATATCTAAAGGAAAAGTGGCCAGGCTTGGTGGCTCACGCCTGTAATCCTAGCACTTTGGGAAGCTGAGGCAGGCAGATCACCTGAGGTCAGGAGTTCGAGACCAGCCTGGCCAACATGGTTAAACCCCATCTCTACCAAAAAATAAAAAAAAAGTACCCGGGCGTGATGGTGTGCACCTGTAGTCCCAGCTATTGGGGAGGCTTGGGTGGGAAGATCACTTGAACCTGGGAAGCAGAGGTTGCAGTGAGCCAAGATTGTGCCACTGCACTCCAGCCTGGGCAATAGAGTGAGACCCTGACTCAACAAATAAATAAATAAAGGAAAAGTAAGGAGACAGGTGGGAAAAGTACAGGCAGCATAAGCAATGGACTTTACCTTCTTTCTATCTGTCTTCAAGGCCAGCTCTGATATCACTGTGGAGGGCCTCTAGCTGGAGACATGGCAGACACGGAAATTAACGCCCATTGGAAGTCATAGCACCTGGATCTTGGTCTTGGTTCTGCCCATCTTACTGCTGCACAAACGTTACTCCCTAACATGGAGGATTACCAACTTAGTGAAAGGCTTAAAACTACAGAGACATTATTTTCTGATAAAATGGCATAATCAACTTCTATGTCTTATGTCTTTCAATGTATGCAAATGAATGGGAAAGTAGGAGTGGTTTAACTTTTCTGTAAACCTATTTGAACTCCTTTGGGGAAAGATGTAAATAAGCAGAGCTACATGTTCATTGTAAAGACACAGACGTGATGTTATCACCATTAGTAATAATTTAATTATATCAACTAATTGTTATTACATTCTAATGCATTTATGTAAAGACAAATTTTGTCTTCTTGCTAGCTTTGCCAATCAAACAAAAGAATAATGCTATCCTAGCTGATAAGAATAATGACTGCACCTGTCAAAATAGATTTATATCTGGAGTCTCAGACAGTCTCTGCAGCATGTTTTTGCCAGGAATATTCACTTGTCCTTTCTTTCTTTCCTTCTTTTTTTCTTTTTTTTTTCTTTTTGTTAAGGAAGAAGACAGAAAGCAGGTTTCTACTACTCCTGAGCCTCCCTCTCCAATGATGCTCGGGGCAACAACCCTTCAAAATTAGGTACCAATCAGTGCCAATTCCTTTGATAACCATTGTAATAACATTAACATGATGAACTAATGAGATATTAATGTGGTTGTAACAGGCATTTCCATAGGAGTTCCATTGTAATTGAGTAGGTTGATAATGTGCCTTAATCTGTGTTCGGCAAATGTAATGTATGATGAATAGGGAAAGGCAAAATTCTGATGACTTCCAGTTTGTAAAGTGCTTACTCTTTCAAAAAAGGAAAGAAATTCCTGTTTTTAAAAACAGATACATACATGAACATTTGAGAAATCTGAGCCCAGTGTCATAACCTCCTCAAGGCATCTCAAGGCGTTTTAAACATTTAAGTTTCCAAATGGCAGTAGAATTGGAGAGTGAGTGTTTAAGATCTTTATTTGACTTTTAGTCTATCAACACCTAGCAAACTGTAATTACAGATGGCAGAGCCTTGGAAATTCAGTGATGTGGTACCGTGAGTGTTGCTTTTTTTTTTTTTTTTTTTTTTTTTTTTTTTGAGACAAAGTCTCACTTTGTCGCCCAGGCTGCTGGAGTGCAGTGGTGCCATCTCAGCTCATTGCAACCTCTGCCTCTGAGGCTCAAGCAGTTCTCATGCTTCAGCCTCCCGAATAGCTGGGATTACAGGCTTGTGCCACTATGCCCGGCTAATTTTTTGTAGAGATGGGGTTTCGCCATGTCGGCCAGGCTGGTCCCAACCTCCAGGCCTCAAGTAATCCGCCCACCTTAGCCTCCCAAAGTGCTGGGATTACAGACATGAGCCACCGCACCTGGCAGTATTGCTTTTAAAGAAAAGAAACACCACACAGAGAGACATATACACACAGACACACATAGAAGTATGCACAAATGTGCACACATACACACATGAGCATATGCATGTTCACTCACACACAGAAGAGCTCCTATTGTTTGGGAAAAATAAAAAAAATAAGGTCAAGAGCCTAGAAAGAAATAAAAAGGGACACGGTGATAGAAAAGAAAAAGCAAAAGCAAGCTTGAAAAGCTGAGATATGCAGAGTCTTTCCATTGGTTTTAAGAGGATACCTGTAAATAACCCTGGCTTGAACTCTGCTGAAAGAGAGAGGAAAGAACGAGGCCTTTGTATGATTATTTATTCCAGCAAACAACAGCACACGGCAACTCAGAGCCTTGCTATTCCCTCAGCTAATATTTGGAAGACATTGTATCTCAAGGGCAAATTCTAAGTGTTCTTCCTCTCTCTAAAGTAAAGAGGAAAGGGGAAAAAATTGGAGGCTACTATCATCCAAGGATAAAAAAGAAAATACTGATGAAATTCCACATTGGACATTGTATGAGGAAGATAAAAAATTAAGGAAAGGGTGTGATGATAAGCTTTGCTTAGCAAATACAAATGAAGGCTATGTAAACCCATGTGATTTTTTTTAAGGCAGACTATTGTTAAATTAACTGGCAGCATTTCAACATCTCCTTAACAGTAAATGTTGCTGCCAATTCTTTTCATATTTTAACCCACTCCATGCAAGGCCCACTTCCTTGAACTGCTCCTAATAGTCTCAGTTTTGAACACAAAGAGGCAGTACTGAGCATTCTCTAGCTTCCTCTGATCTTTCCCAATTCCATTTCCAGCTGATATTTAAATGGCCCCATTTCTTTGCTTCTCTTGGAAGAAGTGACTTTCTTAGTGTGACTCAGCACCATGTGTTTGCCTGGAGGCCTGCTTCCAGGGCGTTCACTTTTCTACCTCATTATAGCCAACCTGTAGTTACTAGAGGGAATTATTTGGAATCTGGATTATTCTCCTTCTCCACCTCTATTTTCACCCAGCATTTCTCTACCTGCCAGTGGCCTTACCAAAATTTTTTATCTGCCTGTAAATTTGACAATGGTAAGAGTTTTCAAAATAAAAGCTTTTAGGCTATGAAGCAGGCAGACCACGTAGGATAAAGATCATCATCTTGGGATTCAGGAAGGAGGGCCTGTTTGCAAATTCTGGTTTCTCCACTTAGTATCTTTGTGACCTACCACTTAACCTCTCTGCATTTCAGCTTCCTCATCTATAAAAACTGAGACAACAAAATCAAAGGTTGTACAAGATGTAAATGAGACAACCTACGAGAAGTACAGAGCATGCTGCCAAGAACTTTGCACTCTTGTTGAATGAGTTTCCCTTCCCCTTTCAAGCAAATGTATTTCCATACAGCAGGCACTTTTTCCCCCATGACACAGAATATTAGTTCGGAACATAAAATGTCAAGTTTTACTCATTTTACCCCGAAGTCTAAAAAAGGCAGAGGTAGGGAACGAAGCCATTTTCTGCATCTCCCACTCAGCCCTAAGTGGCTAAGAAACTGAGTCAGGAAGTGAAGAGGGAACAGTAGTCACACCTGTAGTGTTCATTGCTGACTTTTAACCTTTTGAGGGTGCTGTTCCTGAGACAGTATGTACAGCTCATGGAAAAATCTCTTTACTAATCTGCCCTCTCCCACAGTTTCAAACCACTCCACCAATATCTTTCTTCATTAGATTTTTGTTGGAAGATTCAGAAACCCATCTTTTCCTGGTTATCCTTCATGATCTTCTGTAATCCGTCAGTTAGGTTACTTCCTGAGACAGTGAACATATATTAACTTAGTGGTTGAGTCGTCCATTTAATTCACATTTAATGGTAATTTTCACATGGTAGCTCTGTGCTAGGCATGAGTGATTCAAAGAAAAAAGCCAAGGTTGCAGCCTCGAAGGAACTTACTATGCAGTGGGAGAGAAAGGTGAATGGATAGAGGTATCGCGGGAGCACAGGAAAGGGGAGATGAGCCTTACCGTCTTCGGGGATGGAGGTTTGGAAGAGGATGGGAAAGAGGCAAAGAAGAATCTAGTTTTGCCATTTCCGGAGGAACTGGCACCTAAGAGAATTCATAATAATAAAGAAGAGTTACCATTCCCAATAAGTTTCTCTCTATCACCACTCTCAACCATCTTATGTTTTGAAAAAATATGGTGTGCTAGATTGGGTCCTCCAAAAAACAGATACCCAAACAGAATGAATGTGCAAAAAAACTTATTGGGGAAGCCACTGGTGAGAGAAAACTGGGAGGAAACAGGAGGAAGCTGGAAGAGCTGTCAGATCTTAATGGAGGTCTAACTCCTGTGAGGAGAGAGAAAAGGAAGCCGAGCCAGGTTTGGAAGAGACCTGGACTGCCATGCAGTTCTAGGAAAATTTGAGCAAGATCAATGCATAGTTATGGAGCTTGAGTTGCCTGTCACAGCAGTCCCCATCCCCCAGAATGGGCCTGCCTTAGTATATCTGCCACACTCGGTCAATAGCAGGGAACAGCCAGGGGAAGTGTGCCTTGGCATGAACGTGGTGGTGAACTTCCGCATGCAGTAGCTTGGGGCTTTTGGTTAATTACGCTCCTTGGGCTGAGTACAGTGGCTCATACCTGTAATCACAGTACTTTGGGAGGCCGAGGCAGGAAGATTGCTTGAGCCCAGGTGTTTGAGACCAGTCTGGGCAACATAGTGAAACTCCGTCTTTAAAAAAGAAAAAAAGAAAAAGAAAAAAGAAAAATGCTCCCTAAAGTCAAACATCTGAGAGGTACACATACATGGTTTTCACATTTGGTCTACACTTCTTAAAAATTATTCATTATTTGTTCTACATTTCTCAAAAATTATTCATTATTAATTCCTTTTCCCATTTAAAAATACAACATATAATGAAATATGAGCTATCAAAACAAATATTGACTTGTTTAATTATACGCTGTGTTTTAGCCATGTTTTCAAAATGTTAGCAATAACTGCAAAATATCAATTTCTACTGTATTAATCTGCTTGGGCTCCCATAACAAAATGCCACAGTCTAGGAGGCTTAAACAACGGAAATTTATTTCTCACAGTTCCAGAGACTGGAAGTCCAAGATCAAGGTGCTAATAGGGTTGGTTTCTCCCGTGGTCTCTCTCCTTGGCTTGCAGACGGCCACCTTCTACGTGGCCTTTCTCTGTGTGCACACATCCCTGGTGTCATTCTCTCTTTTTATGGGCTGCCAGTCATGCTGGACTAGGAACCCACCCTTATGACCTCATTTAACTGTAATCACCACTTTAAAGTCCCTGTCTCCTGTTACACTGGAGGTTAGGGCTTTAAAATACAAATTTTGGGCCAGGCGCGGTGGCTCACGCCTACAATTCCAGCACTTTGGGAGGCTGAGGCAGGCAGATCACTTGAGGTCAGGAGTTCGAGACCAGCTTGGCCAACATGGGGAAACCCCATGTCTACCAAAAATACAAAAAAAAAAAAAAAAAAAAACTAGCGGGGTATGGTGGCAGTCACCTATAATCCCAGCTACTCAGGAAGCTGAGGCAGGAAAATCGCTTGAACCTAGGAGGCGGAGGTTGCAGTGAGCTGAGAGCGCGCCACTGCACTCCAGCCTGGGCAACAGAGCAAGACTCGGTCTCAAAAATAAATAAATAAATAAATAAATTTTGAGAAGACATAATCCAGTCCCTAACACCTACCTTGCATGATTTCAATAATGCCCAGATTTTTCACATTCTATGATGGGAACTCCTGCCTTGAAATGTGTACAGGGAATAAGAAGAGATAAAGAAGGCCAAATCGAGGTGCACTGCTTTAGGACAGTCTCCAAAGAAGGAGCTGGGGAGGAAGAGGTGGAGGGAAAGGAGGGGTGGTAGGGAGAAGAAGAAAAGGAGATAACTTAGCTTGTATATTTTCTCTGTCACTGTTAGCAGAGATTCCATATTTATTATTTATCAGAGATAACTAAATAATGGATAATTGTATCCTTTTCTTGTATTAGGAAGCATTGGGATAACCATAGTCCACATGGCCAGAATATGCAGCATTCTAATTTCTGTCCCTGCCATTGACTAATATGGTCATTTTGAGTATTACAATTTTCTTCTATTTTTAGAGGAAATTAAATATTGCATAATAAACTGTAGCAAAAAAACAAAACTATATTATGCTTCTCAGCAATTATAAATAACCAGATCAACTCTAATCAAATTGAGGGAACATTTGGAATCTACTGAGTCCATTAGCTGTGGTGTAAGGTAAACAGAATAAAAAGAATACTCTTAACAAGAGACACAGGTCCTTGCTAGCTCTGACTATACCGTCCCCTGAATGGAAGTGGTGATGCGCAGCACCTGGGGACCCTCAGGTGGTTAGACCTGGGTGGATTCCTAACCCAAGGTTTGCCTAACCTTACATTAGTCAAGGAAAGGCCATTGTTCCCCGTCTTCCCAGCAACCAGGTCCATGAGGTCCATTTGTTAGCGCTACTTCCTGACAGACTCAGCGAAACCTCGTAAGAACCCTTCTCTTTTCTTGGGCTGGCTGGTGTAAGGTTTTCTTTCTGCAATCAAGGGAACTATCACTACTAATTTGGGGTTCAGGACTCTAGTTTGGCTGTGCCTTTCAATGCCATCAAATCTAGGAAAACACTGCAATGCCTGAATGTCTCTCAATCTAATCTACCAAAAAGGACTTTCTGTTGACATTCTGTTTATTAGACATTATGTGACATTTTTTATTACTGTTATTCCATATTCAAAGTGTGTGAGACATCAGTCAGTGCTGAATCATCTTAACATGTTATCTCCATTTGCAAAGAATTTGTCTTGGCATCTGCAGATGGATTTACCTATAAATAATAAAACATACCTTGAGCTAAAGAAAAACTCCAGTTGATATTGCTTATCAGGAAAAAGAAAAAAAGAACGAATAGATGAGTTTTCAAATCAGGGTTCTTCCCATTCACTGTGAAGCTTAATCAAAGAATATTAAATACAGAAGAGGAAAGAACCCAGAGCTAGAAATCAGGAGGCCTAGACACTATGCCAGATCACTCAACAAATAACTCTGTGTCCTCAGGGACTTGCCCATAAGCCCTTGCAGTTTCCTTACCTCTCTGAGCATAACAACAGCTACCTAAACTATTGACAGGGTCCTTATGGGGAGTCAGCAACAGTGGATGCATAGCGGTGACTCAGTAGTTAGAAAGCCACGTGAAAAATAGGTTTTTTTAAAACGATGTATCATCTACTGGTCTAAGTACAAGTCTGCCTTGATTATTTCAAAGTAATGCTTATGCTTCCATTTTAAAATATAAGAATATGACATTCAAAATATATGGAAATGTCCTTTTATCTAATGCCTCCACTTTGACATGCAAAATCTACTCATGAGAACCAGCAAATGCAGTCGGCTTTGCGTTCCTGACCTCAGGCCTGACAGGGACATGAGTTAGATGTGACTTGGACATGATGGCTGACATCAATTTTCTGTTCTCATCCACGGCCCCACTTCCTCTCTTTCTATTTCAATCTTAAGTGTCATGTAGATAGAAAATAAATCTTACTTTATATTATGCATGCTATGCTCAAAAATACTAGGTATTCCACGATAAATATTGTTGAACAGTTTTCAAGTCAGTGAGTAAAACTGCCCTGAAAATTATTCCTTTTTATTCACTGACTATAATACTGCAATGCAAATTTTCTCTTCCCCTCATTTTTATTCAGGAATCCTCATAAAACTTTAAAAGTATGTTTATAATTTTAGTCCTCCAATTTGATTTAAGTTATTGAGGTCAGGAGATTTGTCTTTTTTTATATTTTCTCCGCGGATTTTAATGTAGCAGATGCTCAATAAACAGTGGTTGCTTGACTAAATATTCAGTGCAACAACTGACAATTCATTAAAAAAAAAAAAGCATATATCAGTTGCATCATGAATTGACTGATCAACTCTTCAATCTTTTAATACCCAGTAAACTCTTCTTCTCATTTTTGCGGAACAGTGGTTCGAATTAAACATGTCCATATAGGACAGTAAGAAAGTCCTAATGAATGAATGAAATATGTCCATATAGGACATTAGGAAAGGTTGTTAATTCTTAACCTTTTTATTCATATTTTATACTATGTTATTACTTACCCTGTATCCTGAAAGTCTTCTTTATTTTAATGGGGAAAAAGATAGCAAAAGAATGTGTAAGAGAAGCTTTTGGGAAAAGAAGATTAATCAAATAGGAAGTTTTCTAGTATGAAAAGGTTTCTTTAAAAAAAAAAGCATTCACAAAATAAAACAAGTCAGCATTCTCAATGCTGGAAAATGACAGTGACTAAAAAAGTCTTTCCGCCTGTGTGAGCATTGTCCTCTGTCCCATCCCTAGTGCTGGGTAATGCAGAGGTATAATTTATGATGGATTCACAAACAAAATGGTCAATGGTTCAGCACAAACCAAACATGAGCAGACACATTTCTAAACCCAACCGTCATGCTGCTTACACAATCTGTTGATCCATTGAACAAATATATGTTGAAAGATTAAGCGGGAGTTGACTGCCATTCAGGAAGATAAATGTAGAGTAGACTCATTTTCCGCCTGACTTAATGCTTAAGGATTTGTATTAGAAGGATGTTGGGGAGGGCAATGTCTGTGGGGATGGGGGAAGGGAAATTCCAGTCACCCAGATCTTTAGAATGAGATTATCTCGCCAAGGACCTCACACAGAGGCCTTTGCTAGCCATCTTTCACACCCTGGACTGTCTTTTCCCCTTACTCTTTTATTGTGGCAAAAAAAAAAAAAAAGAAATCAAGAAAATAAACTAGTGCTGCAGGAGTGCTTGCCTTGCCTATTCAGGCCTTGTTGATGGAACGATAGGAGACAGATTGTCTTATACAGTTCAGTTTGAGATTTCAATGGGGAGAAAAGAGTCAGGCTGTCATAAAGGCACATTGTTATCCAGCTGTCTCAGAAAAGGTCTGCGAGCCATTAAGCTATAGAGAGAATTGAAAGCCTGAAGCTGGAAACGCGGTGTCCCTGCTGGTAGGGCCAGTGCCATCCCCAGGCAGAGAACAGGGCCAACCTTGATTCAACTCATCTTGTTGACACCTTCCTCAGTTGGCGTATGAGGCCAGGCTTCTGGAGTTGTATTTGTTATCTTTGTTGGACTGAAAAAGACAGTCCTTCACAGATGTTGATCTTGTTGTAAGTGTTTGAGTTTCACATCAGAGCTTTGTTAGAAAGAAATAAAAGAGGGGATAGAGGAGGAAGAGGGGAAGAAAGAAGGAAAGGAAAGAAAGGAAGGGAGGAAGGGCACAAGGAAGGAAGGAAAAAGGAAAAGAGAACAAAAGAGAAAGAACAACAATTTGTACAACGTAAGAGGGATTTTCTTGATTTGTAAACCTGGTACATGGCTACAATACAATAATGCGACCATGCGGCTTCCTTGTTTAGCAAGCTGTGAACAATTTTTAGAGCCATCCAACAACTCTGGCCTGATCAGGAATGCATTCAAACAGAAAACCACTGAGCACTGCAAAAAGAGATGGATCTTGACCCACCAGAGTATGTGTGCCAATAAATGCACTGGAAAGCAATTCACTTTGATTCAACATTTATTGAGCGTCCGTATGGGTCATGACACAGGAGCAGAAACCACACAAGCTTACAAAAGACATGGTTTTTGCCCTTGCAAAGTACATATGCCAACAAAGACCATGTGGACGTGTACAGAATGTTGTGTAGATGTCCAGGAGCGATATGTTTCCTTTTGTATTGAAGAGTAAGTTGAATCTTCTAAGTTGGGAATAATTTTAGGCAGGTGCTAGATTTACAGTGCTGTGAAGAAGTGAAGAGAGATGAGCATGGAAAGTTTCATATATACAGGGTAGACATAAAGGCCAACGAAGAAACAGTATTCAAAGTAAGCTAAGCACATCTTTATTTGCCAAGCAAAGCGATGAGTTTGGAAATCAAGTAGGTGTTGGGTAAAAATGACTGATGAAAGGTCTTGAAATTATTTTTAGCCAGTCATATGAGCCCTTGTATTTCACTTTTAAATGCATCTAGTGCAAGATGAAGAATGGCTAAGATGTAAATGGATGCACATAATTCTCTAAATCAGATCTCTTCGAGTTGTTCTTTTTAACTTTTAATTTTTTTTTTGAGGTCTCCAAGTTGAAGAAGTTAATGACCCACATATTCTAACCCTCTGTGTCAATTTCTTGCTGTTGTTTTATTTCACTGGAAAATTCTGTTGAGATTTTAAATGATGCCACACAACAGCTAGGTATGGGCCATTTCTTTACCATAACATCCCCATCTTCTCCTCAATGCCACCATTATTAGCTTTATCCTTCATGATCACTTGACTTCCAAATAAAACCAACTATCTAATAGCATAAGTCTCAGTCAAGTTTTAACTTTTGGACCTGTGGGTGTGCAGCTCGTTTTATTCCATTGTATCTTAACCAAACATCATTGACTTTTTTTTTTTTTTTTCCCCATAGGTTTTTGGGGAACAGGTGATGTTTGGTTACATGAATAAGTTAACCAATAATAATAAGTGTTGATTTCTGAGATTTTGGTGCACCCATCACCTGAGCAGTATACACTGTACCCAATTTGTAGTCTCTTATCCCTCACCCCCCTCCCACCCTTTCCCCCGAGTCCCCAAAGTCCATTGTTTCATTCTTATGCCTTTGCATCCTCATAGCTTAGCTTCCACTTATGAGTGAGCGCATACAATCAAACATTATTGACTTTCAACGCTTAATCTTAAGCATCTGATCTTTACTCTTCTTGGATAGCTAGTACTTAGCAAGCCAAAACTTTAATTATAAAAATAGGAAAAAAAAAAAAAAAACAGTGAATTCACTGGAAATGTTTTGCAGTGTAAAGAAAATATGACCATCTGGATTAAATTACTGTAGGTTATGGACTGAGATGTCTGTTTGGCTTGGCTTGAGGTGAAGGGAGGTTACACTGTATCTAACAGCGCAGTGTCAGAGAGTACCATTCTATGAGCAGCTTTTGTCTTCATGTAAGACTACCCCACTGGATAAGCAAATCTGTGTTAATCTTGCACATGATGAAGGTTGGAAAGCATTCCTAGATATATTCACGCAGCTTCCTAAATCTCTTTCTCCTCTGTCCTGGGGTGCACAGGGAACATAAGGAGTATGTTACCCTCTCACCAGCTCCAATTGCCTCAGGTCCAGGTGAGCAGATTTGTCTTAAAATACCTCCATAAGCGAGTATGAGCTGATAGCAGAGCCTAATCAGAGAACCTTTTCATCCAACAAGGGCAGGAACTGGTACAGGCTCTCCTGACTGACTTGTGGCTGTCCAGGAAAGGAAACAGGGTGGATGTGGGCTCAGTGCTACTTTGGCAGGAGGTAATACCAGCCTAGACATGCCTCGATGAAGGAAGACAGGACTAAATTGTCATTGGAGGATTTCAAGGAGAGGAAAGTTAATGATTCTGCCACAAATTATTTTCTGACCTGAAAGAAATAATTCTGTTTTTATCCCCTAAATCCAAAAGAAATTCTTCCAGAATAGCAAAACTAATGGTAGCCAGAGCTAATGGAGTGTTCTAAAAGCGTTTTATTCTTTCTCAATGAAGCTCCATGTGTATGATGACATTTTCAGAAAGAGCTAAATGCTATTTTGCCAAAATTAAAAGCACAGTTAGAAAATTTACTCCAAATACAAGTGGTCTGCTGGGTTTGAAATATTGCTCCAGAGACGAGCCCCATGGTGCTGGAGAATACCTGAATCAGCAGAAGGCGGGAAGGAGCATGAAGACTGTATTTATTATGTCTTGAGACGACTCCATAGGTCACTGCTGAGTTCTGTTTACACTGCACTGACCCTTCACACTCCAGAGCAGTTTGTTCAGCTGTGATCTACAACCAAAGAATACATTCAGTACGTCATCTGCTAGGCCCTACTCTAGCCAACTGATCTACCAAGAATAGGGACAGTATGCTCTGAGAAACTGTCCATTATCCTGCAGTTCTATGAATTGTTTGTTTTCTCCCTTTGCACTTTTGTACTAATAAAAATTTATATGTCTTGGGACACCAATGTAAAGCATGATCCTAATAGAATGGATCTTAACAAAGCGATTATTTCCACTGTACGTTGTGGTAATTGGAAAATGAGCCTGTGGAAACAATCCTATCTCTAGGTCATTATTTCACCCATCCCAATTAGAATGTGTTCAAATACTGAAGTGCAATATAACGCTTTTTGTAATAGCCTGTGCCAGCTCTTTTGCAAAGGGCTATTTGAGGTCACCGAGCTGTGATAGAAAAGAAACCACAGCAGTTGGTTTATCTCTGAGGCTGACATCTACATTCTGACTTACAGGGGGTCTGTTTTTTGAATTTGGAGCTTACTGATCAGTTTATCCACTCTTTCAAAAGCAGAATATTCCTCTACACTTCCACAAGAAATGTGTTTGTGATTTCTTTAAGGCCAAAAACAGTCTCACACACATAATATAAACAATAATTAATAATTATATGGTGTTTATTTCCCAGACAAAACTCCAATTCCAGGGACCTGACTACCTCAGCCACTCATTCTTGAGCTACAAAATTAGCTCATGTGGGTTTTTGTTTTTTTTTTTTTTTTTTTTTACAGACCAAGTCTCGCTCTGTCCCCCAGACTAGAGTGCAGTGGTGCAATCTCAGCTCATTGCAAGCTCCGCCTCCCGGGTTCAGGCCATTCTCCTGCCTCAGCCTCCCAAGTAGCTGGGACCACAGGCGCCCGCCACCGCGCTCGGCTAGTTTTTTGTATTTTTAGTAGAGACGGGGTTTCACCGTGTTAGCCAGGGTGGTTTCGATCTCCTGATCTCATGATCCACCCGCCTCGGCCTACCAAAGTACTGGGATTACAGGCGTGAGCCACCGTGCCCCGCCCATGTGGGGGTCTCTTAAAGGGGAACTCCCACATATGGATTAACCTCCTCTAGACACATTCTACATATGCCCTGTCCCCCGCTCACCTAGCACCTTGTGCTTCTCCCTGCCCTGGCACTAGCGCACTGCACAGCCACCCCACACAACCAGCTATTTTAAGGCAGGATCTTAATCATCTGTGGAGCCCCAGTGCCTCCCACATTGCCTGACACACAGTTGGCACTCAATTAACGTGTGCTGTATGAATGAATGAAACAAAGTTCAGGACACCATGTCATGATATTTTAAGTCTGGTGCAAGTCCACAGTGATAAGATGAGGCTCATCTCCTTCATCAACAGGTGTTCTGTCTGTTCTTCCTTCTCCAAATCATTGGGTGCTGTTCTGAAGCCGAGTGAGAGACCCGCGTTGTACAGCCATATGCTCAGTGATTGATCTAGTGTGTAAGCTTCTCTGAATTGTAAGGACTTCAGGGGCAGGGACCACGCCTTGTTTATCTTGGATCCCCTACTGGTTTATAGCAAGTGCTTAATGGATGCGTATTAAATAAATCTGATCTTTTAATCTATAAAACATTATTAGACAGTATGCTTTATGCAATGGAATGAATGGGTCCTCTTAAAATTTATGTGTTGAGAGGCGGGGCACAATGGCTCATGCCTGTAATCACAGCACTTTGGGAGGCTGAGGTGGGTGGATCATCTGCGGTCAGGAGTTCGAGACCAGCCTGGCCAACATGGTGAAACCCCATCTCTACTAAAAATACAAAAATTAGCCAGGCATGGTGGCGCATGCTTGT
Source organism: Rhinopithecus roxellana (assembly GCF_007565055.1). Classification (NCBI taxonomy): domain Eukaryota; kingdom Metazoa; phylum Chordata; class Mammalia; order Primates; family Cercopithecidae; genus Rhinopithecus; species Rhinopithecus roxellana. The sequence goes on from NC_044564.1 coordinate 30,333,006, forward strand.
AATCCCAGCTACTCAGGAGGGAGACAGAAGAATCTCTTGAACCTGGGAGGCGGACGTTGCAGTGAGCCGAGATCAAACCACTGCACTCCAGCCTGGGTGACAGAGATGAGGCTCCGTCTAAAAAAAAAGAAAAAAAGCATATGTTGAAATCCTACCCCCTAACGTAGTGGTATCAGAAGGTGGGGACATTGAGAGGTAATTAACTAATGAGGGTGAAACCTCATGAATGGGATTAGTACACATATGAAAGGGACTCCAGAAAGCTCTCACACCCTCCTTCCATCATTTGAAGATACAAGGAGAAGATGGCAGTCTGCATCTATCTAAGGTTCTATCTATCTAAGGTTCTATTCATCTTTCCAAAGCATAGGAAATTGGAAAGTTAAACTCTTTAAACTTTTTAAAAGGGATATTTTCTACAATAAGATAACATCTTTTAAGAAGACAGCATTCATCAGAACCTGACAGTGCTCGCACCCTGATCTTGGACTTCCATCCTCCAGAACTGTAAGAAATAAGTTCCTGTTGTTTATAAGCCACCCAATCTGTGGTACTTTTTTATAGAAGCCCAAACCGACTAAAATATCTTATAATACAAATGACTGAGAATTCACAATATATTCTTGACTGGAGAAGTGAACAGTGATTCTTCTACTTTTTCCTTAAAAGCCGGCCAGGTGCAGTGGCTCACGCCTGTAATCCCAGCACTTTGGGAGGCTGAGACAGGCGGATTACCTGAGGTCAAGAGTTCGAGACCAGCCTGGCCAACATGGTGAAACCCTGTCTCTACTAAAAATACAAAAATTAGCTGGGCGTGGTGGCAGGTGCCTGTAATCCCAGCTACCCAGGAGGCTGAGGCAGGAGAACTGCTGGAACCCGGAAGGCAGCGGCTGCAGTGAGCCAAGATCATGCCACTACACTCTTGCCTGGGTGACAGAGCAAGGCTCTGTCTCAAAAATAACTAAATAAATAAAAGCCCACTGGTGACATGGCTCTGTGGCCCCAGATTTCTCCAAAAGAAAGATAGAGTGAGATAGAGAGAGGAGGAGAGAAAAAAGGGGGGAGGAATGCGAGAGGAAAGAAGAAAATGAAGAGGAGAGGTTTTTCAAAAAGAAAGAAAGGAAAGAAAAATAAATAAAGAAACCCCATAGCTCTACGTCTAATATGAGGAATGGTGGGATAATAAAGGAAGTGATGTTGATGAATATAAAGTGATCAAGTAAGCACTATTTTTTGAAGATGAGACAAAGCAGGATTTAGAATTCTATTTCCAGCAACATGGCAGACTAATCCCTCCGGGCATAACTAAAATGCTGTATAAAATATTTAAAATGTCATTTGAATGCATGGCTTGGCTGGCAGGAAAATATATGGACGGATTGGAGGCTAGAGATGAAAAGTGTGAATCTAGAAAGATAAGCAAGCAGTAGAGAAGGCATTGAAGACCCCTCAAGTGGCCTGTAGATCATATTTTACTGGGCTCCCCCCGTACAAGTTGGGGCTTTAGCAAAGAAACAGGTCAGATTAAAGAGCTTTGGCATAAAACTGGTTCCTCCAAATATATACATTCTCAGAGTGTAGGGGGAAAATTATTCCACACACTGCAAAGGGAGATGTTTGGCATTTATGCTTCTGTTGATGTTGGCTTTGGATTTGAGTGAAGTAAAAAAATAAAAAATAAATTATACTGTCGCATTAAGGATTTCTAAACACAAGCCTTATTTATGTGAGTTTGATGTCAGAATTTTCGTTGTCTGCGTGACTCAAAAAAATATATATATACTAAAAACAATGTTTTCTCTAAGTGGTCCAGCCATCACATCCACATGCTATGAAGTTGTACACACCAATTCTGGCCAGAACTTAGTCACACGACCACGCTTAGCTATGAAGGATGCTGGAAAATGTAGTCTTTATTATAAGTTCCAAGGTTCTATTCATGAAAAGAAACTGAAGAATGAATATTGAGGGTGGGGAGTGGGAGTAAGCTCTGCCTTGATCTTCAAATTCTGAGACAACTCCCAAAGAGAGAATTAAGGTAATACTCTCTCCTTGGACATCTTTTTGTTTGGTTTTTTGAAATTTATTGTAGAATAAATCAGTTTGGTTTCCTTTCAACTTTTCATTTAAAAAGTATAAAAATATATATTTGAAATTGAAAATCAATTTGTTAAATAATAGGAAAAAGGAAAGAAGAATCCAGGAGCAAGAAATTACATAAAGTGCAGTTAAGTTGAAGTTAAAGTTCTATGTCTAGGGGAACTTTCAGTCCCTAGGGTAGACAAAGCTGATCAGAACCGAAGCAACCTTTCTATTTCTTCTCTGTTTCCTTCATTTTGCTTCTCATAACACAAGTTTCCTCAAAAGAGTGTAATGGTAAAACCCCCCTGCAAAGCTAGCAAAACAGAGAAGTAACTGGTTTCCTTTTAATGGAATGTTGTTTTTGTTCTTTTTTGTTTTTTTAGGTGTCTGACCAAAGCATAGGAAATTGGAAAGTTAAACTCTTTAAACTTTTTAAAAGGGATATTTTCTACAATAAGATAACATCTTTTAAAAACAGACACACAAGCTGGGCAAAGTGGTGTATGTCTATAGTCCCAGCTACTCAGGAGGTTAGGGTGAGGAATCACTGAGTCCAGGAGCTTGAGACCAGCCTGGGCAACACAGTGAGACCCCATATCTAAGAAAGTCATAATTATTATTTTAATAAAATTAAATTTCAAATTATTTAATTCATTCAAAAAATAAAAACACATACAGATAGCTAATGCTCTAAATGTCTTGGTGAAAGATGATTGTAAGTTTCTCTTTATAGGATTAGCTGTACACTATAAAAAAAATCAGAGCACCAAATCTGAAAGTCCACTGGAAGGCCATATGTAATTTCTCAGAAATAAGGAAAGTATTTTATTTTTGTGTAGTGATTACACTAATCTACAAAACAAAAATTAAAACTTGCTGTTGGGCAATTATCAAAATGACAATGACTGGTGGGAATGATTGTCCTGGGTAAGGCAAGAGTGGACTAAATTACTGGCTGATTTGGGGTGCATAGAGAAAACTTCTCCTGTTGAAGCCTCTCAGACATTCACATGATTCTTGCACACTTGTACATACACCCATAGACACACACCTGAATGTGAGTCACTACAACCCACTACATGAGCACAAAAGATTGCTGAATGATTCAGCCCTATTATCTGAAACCTCAGATTTCAGATCTATGCTTAGTCCATGAAAATGGACAGCAATGAATCTTTAATTATTTATTTATTTTTTTTTTGAGACGGAGTCTCGCTCTGTTGCCCAGGCTTGAGTGCAGTGGCGCCATCTCGGCTCACTGCAAGCTCTGCCTCCCGGGTTCACACCATTCTCCTGCCTCAGCCTCCCGAGCAGCTGGGACTACAGGCACCTGCCACCACACCCGGCTAATTTTTTGTATTTTTAGTAGAGATGGGTTTCACCATGTTAGCCAGGATGGTCTCAATCTCCTGACCTCGTGATCCACCCACTTCAGCCTCCCAAAGTGCTGGGATTACAGGCGTGAGCCACCGCGCCCGGCCATGGACAGCAATAAATCTATCACAATATAGTACTGCAAGAGGGAAGAAAGCAAACAAGAAAGGCTCTGCTAGAAATGGGATGCATTTTGAAGGGTAGACATGATCAATATATTTTCATGTGCATTTTAAGTGAATTGAGATTTCTTTAAGTTTATAATTTGGAGCAGATCCTGCAGCAGTCCTCTGCACTCCAGTCATCTTTTCTTTTCCTCTATTTTTGAGACTCCCTGGATCTGTGATAGTAAGGCACCAAAATGTAGAATTTATCCAATGGGCTTAACTTGCTGAAGGATTGGGATTATGAAAAATATTAAAGATATTTCACTAAGTCATGACTTGATACGGGTATATTTTTGAGGATTGTTTTCCATTCAATTTATAGATCCATATAAAAAGGTTTTAACCAAATAGGATTTTATTGTTCTTATGTAACAAGTCCAAGAGTAGGCCATCTTATTCTTTTTTTTTGAGACAGAGTTTCACTGTTGTTCCCCAGGCTAGAGTGCAATGGTGCGATCTCGGCTCACCACAACCTCTGCCTCCCGGGTTCAAGCGATTCTGCTGCCTCAGCCTCCCGAGTAGCTTGGATTACAGGCATGCGCTACCATGCCTGGCTAATTTTGTATTTTTAGTAGAGATGGGTTTCTCCATGTTGATCAAGCTGGTCTTGAACTCCTGACCTCAGGAGATCTGCCTGCTTCGGCCTCCCAAAGTGCTGGGGTTACAGGCATGAGCCACCACACTTGCCCTAAGCCATTTTATTCTATTTCTATCTTTTTCGTCTGCCATTTTTAGCCTTTTGCTATCATCCTCAGGGTCCTCATGATAGTAGCTATTCCTCTGGGCATCGCATCCACATTCCAGGCAGGAAGAAGAAAAAAGTGACAAAGAGGAAAAGGGTGTGCCAGTATCAGGAAAGCAAAACTTCCCTAGATATCCCTATAGAATTCAACTTATGCCTCACTGGCCAGAAGTGAGAGAAAAGCTGCAGGGAAGGCTGGGAAATGGGCTGTTTTTAGTAGACGCACTGTTACCTCAAACAAATCAAGGTCTTGATACCAATGATAAGAAAGAATGGCACGAAATTTAATGCCAAAATTCTAGAATTTCAATCCATGGGGACAGTAATTTGGCTTTTCAGAGAAAGGTGTAATATCATATTTACTTTTTGCTTTCCATGAGCTGACACACAGTATGCAGTCTTTCAAAAACTATTTATTGAGCTCCTATTATGTCCTGTGTGCTATTTTAGATGCTTGGAATATATCCAGATAAAAATTCTTGTCCCCTTAGATCTTCTATTCTAGCAAGCAGAGACAGATTATAAACTATAGTCACAATAAGTAAATAAAGTCTACAGTTTGTTCAGAGTTGATAAAGTCTATGGAAATAAGTAAAAATATAGCTGAATAAGGAGAATTAGTAGTGGTGGGTGGAAGGAATGGGTTGTAATAAAAACAACACAGGAATTATGTATTAATCTGTTCTTTCATTCCTTGAACCTTCTAATTTCTGGAGAGCACAGTGTGTTTTATCTTGAAAAAAAACATAGTTCATTATTTTTTCAACTCCCATTCTTGGAAGCGCTGAATCCACTGCTGTTATTTACACAAGAAATGTCAAGGATTGTTTCAGGCAGTTTGGTAGGCTAGACAATGCTTCACACAGGGGGGACTGTTGGCAATTTACTTAAAGGGTCTAATTCCATAAGGAAGAGTAAAATTCAGTGGGAAAAAAGGAGCAGTCAACAAAGAGAAAATGTTCTCTTGACCTTGAGCCTTTTGAGTGTCAGAAGCACGGTCTTTCTGAGGAATGTGGCTTTTCAATAGGCATAATGCTATCGGATTAACTCTTCTCTGCTTTAAATCATAAAAGTAAGAACTATACACACACGTACACACACATGTGCACATACACACACACGTGCAGAGTTACAGTTTAGAGTTTTTTTTTTTATTCCAAAATCAACAACTCCCAAGGGATTGGGATTTGATTGATTTTATTTAAAGTCTGGGTGGGTTTCTGACCACTAAATATTTGCTTAATTATCCCAGCAATGAAGAGTGATGCTCTCATTAGCAAGGGTTAGAAGCCCATCTGTGTTCTCTGGCGGTTTTTTGTACAGGACTGTAAACCTGCAAATTGCATGTACAGTTGGGGAGTCAGAAAACTGTAATTGCAGCTCTGATACTCATTATCCCATGAATTTGGGCAAAGTAATTTTTCCCCCCAGGTCTTGGCCTATCTGTGCATAAATTGTAGTTAATATTTTATGGTAAGCCAAAAAGCCTTGCCTTGTGTACTTCTCATTGGCAAAAAGTGATGCCCTAACAGATCCTGAAGTTGAAGTTATTACACAGAACCAAAGAAACTGCCACACAATTGGAAGGTACGAGGCATCTTATCACTTTGGAATTTGTAAACACAGAGATTACAACATGCCTGTCCATGTCCCTAAGGAAAACCAAAAGTGAATTCTTCTCCAGGAAGAAACACTGTGAGCTAAATTTCATGGGTGTTTAGGGAGATGAACTAACACAAATCATTTGATAGTTATTCCCAGCGGGAGCAAATCTAGATTTTGTGAGGTCTGAAGTATTTACATTTTTGTGAGGGAAAGGTGAGTACTCTTTAGTAAAAGGATTACTTAATAACTATGTCTTTAGAATGAAAAAAGTCACATTCTAAATTTTTAAAATATTAATAGCACAAATGCTACAAAATGCAAAAACACTTACATTTGTAACTGTCTGATACCCCTCTATATTATTTTTTCTACATTTTTTGGTCTGCATTCTTGACAATTGCTTCACAGAACGACAATTTTGAAAAAGTGTTTCCAGAAGTGGATTTACCATCAAACTTGAGCTTCAGGACCTCTCTCTCCCATGGGTCCCTTGCAAGCCCCTATACCAATCTTCTATTTTCCTCAATTCTCATTTAAAAAGAAAACAAGATGGTGTTTTTATAATTGTACATGTTGCACTATCCGGTTGTATTCCTGAGAAGAAAGATCTTCCATTTACTAGACTTCAATGAGAAACAAATATTCTACTTAGAGCTGACAATTGGTTGAATTTTCCATGTTAGCCACTGACTGTTCATTTCCCTCCATCACTTACTCACTTACAATGCTGGGCTCTAAAAGACATGTTCATAGCGCAAGAAAATTCTTCCCCATATCTTCATGGCACGATACTGGGTTAATTAACACAACAGGCAATAGGAGTATTTCTAGAAGCCATTCCCACATGAGGATACCCATCCTAATTATCATTCTAAATAAACATTCACTACATACTTCCAGAAAGTGACTGTGAACCACATAAACATATCCTGTTAACCTCAAACTACCTGCATTCCCAACTCAACTTCCTCTTACTTGGATTCCCAACACTCATGGCCATTCCAATGCCATCCTACATGAGAGAAAGAGTAGTAAAAGGGAAGTTGGAATGGAAAGAGACTGTGATCTTAAACAATATGTTTTCACTGTGATCTTAAACAATATGTCATACTTTTGCAAATTTTACAGAAACATATGACTTCGCAAATGAGTGGCCCTAATTTTTTTTTGTTTTTTTTTTTTTCTTTTTTGAGACAGAGTCTCACTCTGTCACCCAGGCTAGAGTGCAGTAGTGTGACTTCGGCTCACTGCAAGCTCCACCTCCCAGGTTCATGCCATTCTCCTGCCTCAGCCTCCCAAGTAGCTGGGACTACAGGTGCCCGCCACCACGCCCGGCTAAGTTTTTGTGTTTTTAGTAGAGACGGAGTTTCACTGTGTTAGCCAGGATGGTCTCAATCTCCTGACCTCATGATCTGCCCACCTCGGCCTCCCAAAGAGCTGGGATTACAGGTGTGAGCCACCGTGCCCAGCCAGGTGGCCCTAAAATTTAACCATCATTCATTCCATGATAAACCTTCCTGTGATCCTGAGTCTTGATGTCTCCACACCTGCTCCCATGATGGAGGTGATGCCTTTGAGGAAACAGACTGCTATTAAGGTGTCCAATAGGGTGAGCTTCAGGAGTAGCATTTTGACATTTCTAGCTCCCAAGAATATTGTGATATGGATAGTGTTCCAGACTTCAGAGAACACAAATTATTCATTTAGCTGTGGTTCACTCATATATCTATCAAGTTACCCCCAAAATACTCACTAAACCCTACCATCACTAAAAGACTATGCCAAGAGTTGTGGCTGATTGAAAAATAAGTAAGCCACAGTCCCTGCCCTCAAGGAACCTGGACTAATAAAGGAGACAAAACATACATAACTCATAGTGCAAGGTAGACTGCACTGGAAGAGCAAAGGAAGTAGATGTCTAAGTTAGAGTTCAAATAACCAAACTGTGGGCTTATTCCTGTGAATAGTTTTATAGCCTCTGATTCTCAGTTTCCTCATCTATAAAATCCAAGTAGTAATACTCATCTCACAAGACTCATATAAGAATTAAAGAAGATAAAATTAAGCAAAATTGACTAAACACAAGGTTTTCGGTAAATATAATTCCCTAGAGGTAAAAACAGTCTTATTCTTTTATATATCTATTTATATTCTATTGCCTAATAAACCTCTGTTGAAAGTGGAATTATGAAAAACAGGTGAATGAGATAAAAAAATTAAAAAAAAAAAAATGATGCAAGGGCTTCCCAGAGAATATCTGCCCTTACCCAAAACTTCAAAGAATATATTGGACCTGGGGAAAAAAAAAAAAAAAGAGGAAATGATTGGCTCTAGCTGAAACTAAGAAATCTAAGGGCAAATTTAGCTCTAGGTGGGCAGAGTCTTGGGATGTGAACAATATTCCCGGAACTAGTCTCTCTCCTTTGCTTGGCTCTGCTTTTCTTTGTGTTGGCTTTATTCCCAGGCAGCCTCTTCCCACGCCATGGCAAAAGGTCACCTGCACCTTCAGGTGTAGTGAGCCCAAATCTGCAATCTATGGTAGAAAGAGTCTCAAATTTGGAATATGTAAATGAGCTCACCCCTGGAGATAGTTGGAAGGGTGGCATGCAAATGGGGGAGGCATTTAGCTTAACTGTCCTCATGGGGACTGAGAATGCAAAAGGAGTGGATCCTTACAAAAGAAAAGTACTTCGGCAGCTAAGCAGAAGGAGGGAAAGAACTGCTGTGGAATTCTACAAAGCACGCTTCAGGTAGAGAAGAAAACGGGCAAAAGCACAAATGTTTACTGGGCACATAGGCCCTGGTGTCTGGGAGGATCCAAAGATTTGATTCTGGCCTCAAGCAGGGGAGGTAAGGCTTCTCTGAAAAATAAACAACCATAATCCAAGGGAGGAAGTTAGTAAAGCCCTAAAAGGGTCGATAAATGCCATTCATTCAGAAAAGGCTGAGATCTCTCTGAGCTGGAAGGATTGAAAACTTTTCAGAAAAGACGTAGCAACTGAATTGGATTTTGAAGGAGCTTGTAGGGAAAATAGCATTCATAAATCACCTGAAAATTAAAATATCTCAAAACCAGCCCTAGCCTTGGGCTTTGAAGCTGTAGAGTTATTTAAGGGTCTGCAGAATCAAAACATCCAGTCATTTCTCACATCATCCTCATGGTCAAAGATTAAAGTGGAAACAGAGGCAGATAAGAAAGGTCACAGGGGTGGTTTGTGGCAAGAGCTACACTGCCTAGGCTAAAGTTCCCATTTTAAATGTTAAGTAATTATATCTCCTTACATTTGTTCATTTATCAGTTTAACTAGATCTCCTTCTTTTATTGAGGTAAAATTCAAGATAACATAAAATTAACTATTTTTAAAGGGTACAATTCAGTGGCATTTATAGTACATTAACACTGTTGTTCAATCATCACCTTTATCTAGTTCCAAAACATTGTCACCTCTCCAAAAGGAAACAGTACCACTAAGCAGTCACTCCCTGCTACTCCATCCCCAACACCCCCAGCCTCTGGCAACCACTGACCTATTTTGTATTTCTGTGGATTTACCTAATCTGGATAGTTCATATATATGGAATCACATAATGTATGATTTTTTTGTGTCTGGCTTTTTTCACTTAGTATATGTTCTTGAGGTTAACCAGAACTCTTTCGATGTTCCTTTTCATATTGTGTAACATGGAGCTATAAAGACCAACTCTATACCTAAATTCCATACCCCAGCAGCCCCCTTGTGATGGGTCTTCTACACCCAATGTCCACTGACTCTTGACAGTCCATGTTTCGAGGGGCTATTTCTTAAGAACTCCTTAGGGTTCTTCTGTAGTTATAAGGAAGTAGTTTACTTGATATATAATGACTGGTGGCCGGGCGCGGTGGCTCAAGCCTGTAATCCCAGCACTTTGGGAGGCCTGAGACGGGCGGATCATGAGGTCAGGAGATCGAGACCATCCTGGCTAATACGGTGAAACCCCGTCTCTACTAACAAATACAAAAAACTAGCCGGGCGACGAGGTGGGCGCCTGTAGTCCCAGCTACTCGGGAGGCTGAGACAGGAGAATGGCGTGAACCCGGGAGGCGGAGCTTGCAGTGAGCTGAGATCCGGCCACTGCACTCCAGCCTGGGCGGCAGAGCAAGACTCCGTCTCAAAAAAAAAAAAAAAAAAAAAAAAAAAAAAAAAAAAAAATAATGACTGGTAAATTAGCTGGTTGACTGTTGAGTGTTTGTAGACTCCAAGGTAGATTCTTTGACCAAACAGAACTCTTTCCTCAAGAACAGACAGTCAAGCATAAGAAGTAGGCAGGCAGCAGGGTAAGGGAGCCTGACTTAGGACCAGCTCAGCCTTCCATCCTACCACAGCTTCTTACCCGTTACCATGGAATTTAATATCTGGAAGAGTTCTTGGAGAACATTCATTTTTTTAGATAATGAAACTGAGGCTCTAATAAGTTTTTTTTTAATTATCCAAGATCACACAGTGAGAGCACCAGAGCTCATATAAGAGCTCAGAAATTCTCAGGCTATACTCAGCACTCTGTGATACAATACGGTGTCCAGCAGTTTTCTCTCCAGAAACAAGAATGAAATGTAAGAAAGCAGCAGGTTGAAAGAATACCTCTGGCCAGGTGCAGCGGTGCACTCCTCAGTCCCAGCTACTCGGGAGGCTGAGGCAGAAGGATCACTTGAGCCCAGGAATTCAAGACTGCACTCTAACCTGAGTGACAGAGTGAGACCTTGTGCCAAAAAGAAACAAAAAGAAAGGAAGGAGGGAGAGAGGGAGGGAGAGAGGGAGGGAGGGAGGGAGGGAGAAAGGAAGGAAGGAAGGAAGGAAGGAAGGAAGGAAGGAAGGAAGGAAGGAAGGAAGGAAGGAAGGAAGGAAGGAGGGAGGGAGGGAGGGAGGGAGGGAGGGAGGGAAGGAGGGAAGGAGGGAAGGAGGGAAGGAAAGAAAGAAAACAAACCTCAAACCTCTCTGGACTTTAGAAAAGCTGAGAGGAGTCCTGTTCAGCAATTTTTCAATCTGTACAAATAATAAAAGGGGTGACATCATTGCACTTCACAAGGAAAGAGAAACTGGTATATCATAGCTGAGAGCAATTTTGATCTTAAATTACGAGCATATGAATGAATGGGCAATGCTTTCTATCATGTATAATTTGGAGCTTTCATTGGAGCTATTTTTCCCTGAGTGGGGTGCCTTCTTGTCAACATGGTCTATATCTTACTGCTTTATAGAAATGATGATCTGCATCGGACCATCTCATTTCAGATTTGTTCCCAAGAGTACTGAAAGTAAATGACCCAGTAATGGGATGGGGGTGAGGCTGGTGCCGAGGGGACAATATTTAGGATATAGCAGCACTGAGGGCATCCCACCCATTCAGAGCAACTAAGCTGCCCTTCTCCCTCTTCAAAAATACTGCTCGTAAATGGGAGCTCAGATCCTTCTAGGGAGAAATGCAAGCCTGTAAATACCATGTCAGGGTCTTTATTTTTTGTAACATAAAGTTAATGATGCTTAAAATATGCACAATATGTACCCCTGTGGAACACTGAATTATCTTGATGTCTGAACTTCTGGGGATGGCCTATAAAGAAAATGATTCAGAAGTGAGTAGAAATAGAATTGTAGAATTGTAAAAGGCAACTGGGGATTGCGGGGGAAGCCCCAGATGTATGTGCCACAGAACAGAGGGGAAGAAAAATAATGCTCAAATGCGCTCCTCTTTGTTTTTTAATCTCGTCTTTAAAAGACTGACTTCCTGGATTTTTGCCTTAGAGAGTCATGAGCAGTTCCTTGACATAATTTAGTTTTTCTTTTTAACTCGGGGAAAAAGGTGCTTTCAAAAACAAGCCAACTGGACTGTTTCCTCCCTGCAGAGGTACAACACTCAAACCTTCTCCAGCTAAAACAAACAAACAAACCAAAAAAAAAGAGAAGAAGGAAAAAAAAATCGTCTAACTAATATTTAAGATTTCAAAAGCAGGTTGGCTGCGAGCCTCACTAGGATAATCATTTGCACCCTCCTTCAGCCACATATAATACAGTCTTTATTCAGCAAATAGCAAAGTCGTTTCCCAGAAAGTCAAAGGTCAGTTTTTGCTGTATTAATAGCTGCTCTGGGAGGGTCAGTGTTGTGCTATCCTACATTTTTTCCAGGGCCTGGAGATGCAATTTCCTACAATCTGCAGGCAATTTCCCACCAATTTTCTTGGGGAGCTAATAGGCTGTGACAGGAGATGGAGCTAGCAAGCAGCAGGCGGCTTCAGAAAAGACAAATTGCATCTCTGCCACCTAACTGGGCAATCTAGATCGACACAGTTTATAGCTTTGTAGTGTTATCGGGCCTCATGCTAACAGCAAATCATTCACGCTGCTCGCTGAATTTCATATTCCCTTCCTTCTGAATTTGTTATTGCCACATATCACTTCGTAGCACTTTCCCTGGAAATGGCAGTAAAAACGGGATCACATATATATTAGTGACTTCAATGTCTCTTAAATGGCTTACCAGAAATTATTAGCATTCAATAATTTCTGTTTATAGAGTTAGGGCTAAGCTGGTAATTTTTAAGTCATGGGGTGGGAATGTTGGAAGGAAGAGCCAACATGGAAGGAAGAAGGCACCATGTAACAGGTTGCAACTCTCTGGCTAGCAAATACAGACTTTTCTTTTTTGGAGACAGAGTCTCGCTCGGTCAACCAGGCTGGAGTGCAGTGGCGTGGTCTCTGATCACTGCAAGCTCTGCCTCCCAGATTCACGCCATTCTCCTGCCTCAGCCTCCCAAGTAGCTGGGACTACAGGCACCCGCCACCACACCTGGCTAATTTTTTCTATTTTTAGTAAAGATGAGGTTTCAACATGTTATCCAGGATGGTCTTGATCTCCTGACCTCGTGATCCACCCGCCTTGGCCTCCCAAATTGCTGGGATTACAGGCGTGAGCCACCGCGCCCAGTCGAGACTCTTTCTTATATCTCCTCTGACCATGTCCTTGTGTACAGTGAAATGCATTTCAAAAAAATAACAGAAACATTTGCAAAACATGCTTACGACACTGATTTACGCTTTGCCTAGATTGTTTCTTGAAAGCTAACAGTATAATATAACAATGGAAATGTTTTCATAGAACGAAATAGAAACATCTTTATTTTGTATTTAAATCTTCTCTCATATTACATAAATAATACATGTTCAACCTAAAAGATTTAGAAAGGATAGATAAGGGAAGGGGGGAAAGTCTCATTAAAGAAAAAACGTAATCATTGTACCAACTCAGGCATTTTTTAAAAACTTAATTTATAAAAGACCTACTCTGTGCCAGACCTGGCACATCCTGAGGTTTACAAAGATGAATAAGACAGGATCCCTGCTGCTGGAGATTTCACAGCCTAGTGGAGAAGACCAGCATATAAACAGATAAATTGCAAGGTGTTGTGGCCACAGTCACCTGGATGCTTCTTTTGAAGAAAGGGGGAACAAACTGCCTACAAAAGTAAACTGAGGCGAGAAACAGAACAACTCAGATGGAATTAAACAGTGCAAGTAAATAAACAGCAGAGATTCAGTCAGCTCAGCTATCCTCATGTGGTTGTATTTGAAGGGACGATGGAAGGGTATGGAAATGGTAACCAATGCACTCTGTGGTTATCTGCGTATAGGGACTGTCACTGGAAAAGCAGATCCACAGGAATGTTTTGGACGACCTGATCTATGCTCTAAATTGCTCTCACATTAGGATAATTGCACACTCGTGCCCTAGCATATGGAGACTGGAGTGAGTCTCAAGGTTACAGGAGCCTACAAGAAGGGGTTAAGAGCAGAGTATGTGGCCGAGCGCGGTGGCTCACGCCTGTAATCCCAGCACTTTGGGAGGCCGAGGTGGGCGGATCACCAGAAGTTGGGAGTTTGAGACCAGCCTGACCAACATGGATAAACCCTGTCTCTACTAAAAGTACAAAATTAGCCAAGCATGGTGGCACATGCCTGTAATCCCAGCTGCTCAGGAGGCTGAGGCAGGAGAATCGTTTGAACCAGGGAGGGGGAAGTTGCGATGAGCTGGGATTGCATCATTGCACTCCAGCCTGGGTGACAAGAGCAAAACTGTGGCTAAAAAAAAAAAAAAAACCCCAGTATGTGCCAGAGAGGAATGCAGAACCCCTTGCTAATCTTGTGAACTCCATTTCTGAATAGTATCTATCTTCAAAGAACTTAAAGAAGGCTGAATTTTTTTTAAAGGAAGAAAGAAAATAAAAACTAAAACCATCACTTCCTAAAGATTAGGAAGTACCTAATCTTCCAGGTTAATAAACACTGAGGCAGAAACACCTCTCATCTCTCTGAACTGGATTAGCCTCTGGAAAGAATAGGTAGTCTCTGCTCTATTTGCTGATGTTGCTGGTACCTCTATGAAAAGTAGTATTATGGTGCTTTATTTTTGGCTCATTATCATACCAGTATGCGTAGCGGTACACCAAAAAAGATTACCTCAAAGAGAAAAAGGAACAAGTTTTGGCATGGAAATTTTCAAACCTTGAGATCTGCAGGGTTGATTTAAGCAGATTACCCTGGCTTGCTGGTGTGGACAGGCAGGGGAGGTTTGCCCAAGCAATACAAAAGCAGTAAGGTCTCTGCTCCAAACCATCTCTTCCGCTCGCTGGCTGTGGGATCTGAAGCTTCATCATCCACACTTATTCCTATCCTGAAAACTTATTCTGATGATCTTGAGTCTTGAAGACAGAATGTTTTTAATCTCAAACAAAGTGTCCGGAGCTAGGCCCCTAATAATCCTCCAAAAACACTGATTGACTAAGTGGAATGAAGAGGCCCTGAGTTAAAGTGCTAATACTTTCTGGTATAAACCAGTCGCTATCCATTCGCCCCCACCAGTATTTGAGAAGGTTCCAACTGAATAGGTCTCAGGAAAGACTCCTGGCATCTCCTGGTGAATTCTGCCACACAGCTAGGTTGAAAACCCCTGGGATAGGTATGCGGTGAGATGAATGGAACGGGACACCAAATGTATACCTCATAATGAATCTCTAAGAATGGCAATGACACTCTGTAGAAAAAGCATAGGAATGAACCCTCAATTTAAAGCCCCACTTTAAATCTTACCAGCTATGGGCATTTAGCCAAGTGAACTAGTTGTGACTTTGTTTCCTTATCTGTTACAGTGTAGGTGGATTACAGGAGGTAGTGCTCATGAAGCACCATGGAAGCAGTGCTTATGAAGAGGGCAGTGCTTACTCACCTCAGCCATTATGACCAGCACTGGCAGAGCACCTTATACAGGGTACACTTACAGAAAGCCCCTCCTTCCTCTCCTCCTTCTTCTACTCTTCCTCTTCCTCCTCCTCTTCCTATTCTGTTCATCCTCCTCCTCCTCCATCTCCCAGGTTGGCAACGGATGCTCTGCTCCCCCTGCTTAAGCCACCCCCTAATATATGAAGTGCAAAGCTTCCCCCAGGTCTCAGGTATCACTCGGAATCCGCCTAAGCACTGAGGTATAGTGTTTTCTCTTTGTTCTCCCTCTTCCCTTTCTCTGGCATTGCATGCCTCTTGGGCATAACTTCCAAATGGGTGAGCCATTATAGAACATTCTTGCTCCATGAATGGAGGCACTCAGTTCCTTCTTGTCATTTCTAAATAAAATGGTTTTGAATCAGATTCTGTACTACGCCTTATATGCTACATTCACTTCTCTTTCCATAAGTAACAGAAAAGTGAACCCTATAGTTAATACCATTGGAAATAATACACCAAATGGCACCCTTTGGGCTTGAAAGAGTCAAGGGGCTTCTGTGAGTGTTTTACTTGTTATTTCAAGAGCAGGAATTCGGTCAGGGAGAGAATTTGGCTCATTAAATTTCCTTCAAAGATAAAGACAAGTTAAGGACTTGTCCAAGGTCACATAGCATTCCATATATTCCTCAATCTCAAAATTAAAAGAAAAACTTATGGGGACATTTTCATGACCTTCATAAACTTAGATAACAAGAAGTACAGATTCTAAAACTTTTCTGAGGGCACATAAGAACTAGGAATGAACAGCCGGGTGTGGTGGCTCATGCCTGTCTGTAATCCCAGCACTTTGGGAGGCCCAGCACTTTGGGAGAATCATGAGGTCAGGAGATTGAGACTATCCTGACTAATACAGTGAAACCCTGTCTCTACTAAAAAATACAAAAAATTAGCTGGGCTTGGTGGCGGGCGCCTGTAGTCCCAGCTACTCGGGAGACTGAGGCAGGAGAATGGCGTAAACCCGGGAGGCGGGGCTTGCAGTGAGCTGAGATTGCACCACTGCATTCCAGCCTGGGTGACAGAGCAAGACTCCGTCTCAGAAAAAATAAAAATAAAAACAAAAATAAATACGATAAAATAAAAGAACTAGGAATGAACACGTAGAGGTCATGATGAGACAAAAAAAAAAAAAAAAGCTTTCAGTTATGCTTACCCTTTGATACTAAATGTGTATCAGTTACTAAATCTAAGAATATTTAGAAAGAAATGATGTTGAATAAAATTAGCAAGGTTTGCAATTTTTCATGATATGAATAAGTGAGATAGAATTAAAAATATTTCCTACTTAAATTAACACTGTCCAGTGGGAAAGAAAATTAGTTTATGCTTAGTATAAGGATACATAAAATTTTACTATAATTCAGCCCTAAGGAATTTTTTAATTACCTCAGTAATGAAAAATGTAAAATTACTATAAGCGTGTGTGCTGGGATCTTTCAACACCCACTCCTCAGCTTAAATCACTTGCCATTTTAATATCCAATTTCATAAATACAATATTTCCAAAATGGCCCTTCAGAACAAGGCAGGAGTGAATACATAATAACATCTAGCCATAACTTGCACTCAACAAGAAAAAAAAAAAAGGCAAAATCCATGGATTGTACAACTCCAACTGTGTTTAAATGCCAGCCAGTCATTTCTTCATCAGGAGCAGTGACAAAATCACAAATTCCATTGCTGCTCTGCCTTCAGAATTGGGTCCAACAAATCAAAACTAACAACCTCCACTAGTTTGTGTGGTCTGGCAAAAGATTAAGCCAAAAAAATTAAATATTTTCCCAATCAGCAAACGTTCCTATGAATGGATTGGCCAACAACCCCAAATGCATTTCTTTGAACTGTATCATGCATGCAATCCCATTTTTTCCCGTGATCCATTAGTTAACCAGAAATACTGCACATATTTTAATGGGTTAGGAGACCTTAAGGGAATTGATGCATCTCAAATGAATGCCTCAGGGGACTCTGGTTTATTACATCGAAGATAATTCTTTCCTGAAAAGGAGCAAGCTTCATTTGAAATTAAGATTTGGAGATCATAAATGGAATCAATTGAGCCAAGAAGTCTTTTGTAATGTATGGCCCATGGGAGACAAATAAGCCTTTGCAGCAGGTTATTCGAGTAGTGAGAGCAAGGGCTAGAGAGCGACACAAGCCTCTTCTCCTACCTGCCTCTCGTCAGAGCCTGTAAACACGGTATTTTGTGAAGGAGACTTAAAGGATTTCCCTGGTCAATGTGCTGCACTAAGAAGTTCTTTCTTCAAAGGGGCAGAGAGGGAGAGACAGAGACTGAGAGACAGAGAGAGAGACAGAGAATGAATGTTGGTTGTGTTCCAGAATATCTTGATGCAGTTAACCACAAAATAAGTTATTAGCTTATTGTAAGTGCAGCCAGTTTTAAAGTAATGGAGTAATCCACTGTGGATTGCAGCAAGGAAGTGGAACAAAGGGTGTGAAATGAACAGATGGATTTGATTTTAAACAAATTAGACCCATGACAAGCGATGTAACAAGTCATTTTTTAGTTTTCCATGCTATGGGTTAACTTTGCTTTGTGACCTTTCCAGCCTGTGAGCTCATTATTCCTCTACCAGGAACTCAGACCTTTCTGGGAGAGCAGCTTTCGTGCTCTGCAGTTGTAAACTACTGTCTCTTGCTTCTACTAAACTGATCAAACGAGGCACTACAGGGACTGCCACGACAGAATGCATGATTACTTAATCTTCAAACTATTTGTGCTCTTAATCTCGTACTCATTCTTGGACATGTTGATAAATACAAGAACAAATGTTCCGGAGGTGTCACACCTGTAACCCTGGGTTCTGAGAGCACTTGACAATCCCCTACTGGCATATCCATTCATGTGACTGATACCTACCCCAGGCAGACTTATGACACGGGCCATCTGTGTCCTTTTCACTCTTTCTTCAGTCCCCCATGTGCCTCCCTGTCCCAACTTCATGTGTTCAGTCACAGAAAACCACTGGAGACAGCCCTTCTGCAGTGAGGCATATCCCTCCACCGAGCCTGAACTCCCTCACAGCATCCACTGCCTCAAAACGTCCTACTGTCTTCTCACTGCCTCAGTAAAACCCTCTCTCCTTACTGCCAATGCATCTAGAGCTTTGGACAGAACTGATGGGTGTATAGGAATTCACACTAAGAGGTGAATGATTGGCCCCTTGACCCGAATTACGAATCTCTTGACTCATCCCTCTGCACAGAACCACTAGAGTGAACGATCTAAAATGATGATTCCCTGTGACGCACAGAAAATGTTGAAGTTCCCAACTTTACTCCTCCTGGATCCTCACCCTATTCAACCCATCTTTGCCTAGACATCAACCCTGCTTCTCCCTTTTCTTGTCCCAGAACCCAGATCGACATGATTACCTTTCTTCCAAACATTCTTAATCTAGAACACACTTGCTCAGTCACTACTGTTTAGCAACATCTGAGGCCAAAATCTTAGTTCAAGCATTACCTCCTCTAGAAACTTCCCTGACTCACACCCACCCAAGCAAAGGTGGTGGCTTACTTTTGGTGTCAAAATCTTACCTAGTTCATGACAGCGACTCTCAGCAACATTCACTTGATTTCTGCAAATTCAGCCCTACCCAAATTGTTCCCTTCGTGACCTCTAAAATGTGACTGACATGACGCTTTTGTATGAACAGAAAAACAAGGTAATTCAGTGTGTGCGTAAATGTTATCCAATGAGAGTGTGTGGTAGAGAGACGCCAACACAAAGAGGAGGCTTGCGATTTGTTCCTGTTCCCAGAATGAGGAATCCTGAAGCTGTATCCTTCAGTCTCGTCCCACAGTTACATGCCAGGAGAAAGGCCTAAAGGGACTGAGGTGGAGGAGATGCTACAGGGATCCGGAGATTACATCAACCCTGACAGCCAGATGGACTGGCAAGGACTGCCGGCCATTCACTTCTCCCAGATGTGCCCTCCAGATCCCTCTCCTCCCTACAGAGAAGGCTTTGTCAGCCTAGCTCTGAGTTTGTGGTCATGCAGAATCCAGAAAATGTGTGGCAGGAAGAGTATGAGAGAGGCAACAGGAATGTGGAATGATAACTGCTTGCGGGATTGGTTCTCAGTCTCTCATTTCTGTGAAGAGAAGCAACAGGGCAGAAAGAGCAAAACAAGAAGGTGAATGGGTCACAGGGAGTGAGGAGAGGAGGGAAACTGAAAAGGTACAGGAGTCGAGTCTAAGAGATTCTTTAAGTTTAGCATGGGAGAGGTTTTGAGGCCCTTCAGGGGAGAAAAAACTGAGCAACAGAGAAAGGGGTTGTTGGGAAGTGTTGCTGTGGATTTCACAAGAACATAAAAGCTGACTTCATTCAAAATGGTGGTTGCCCTGGGGTGTGGGTATTGATTGACTGAGAAGGGGCACAAAGGAGCCCTCTGTGGTTCTGAAAATGTTCTCTATCTTGATCTGGGAGGTGTAGGCGTGCCAGATAAAATACAGGATGCCCAGTTAAATATTTGGAACACACTGATACAAACAATTATTTGTTGTTTATCTGACATCAAATATAACTGGCCATCTTGTATTTTTATTTGCTAAATCTGGCAACCTGAGGGTAGTGGTTACATGGTATAGACCAGGGCTTCTCAACTGGGGGTGATTTTACCCCTGCAGACATTTGGCAATGTCTGAAGATATTTTTGGTTGTCACAACTGGGTGGGCATGCTGCTGGTACCCAGAGGGTGGAGGCCAGGGAGGCTGCTAAACATCCTGTATTGCACAGGACAGTCCGCCACAACAAAGAATTATCCAGCCCACACATCAGTAGTGTATACCTATGTAAAAACCCAGCAAGAAGGCACTCGTTCAAAGCACACTTGCTTTTACTGTATGTATATTATAATAAAAAAATTGATGACAAAAATAATTTTAAACCAACAAAACTCTTTACAGTATCAGAGACCTTAAAAGGGGTTAAAAAAATGAATTAGATAATGGGATAATGAATCCAAATAACATCAGAGAAAAATGGACCTCATTTTTAACATTTGTTCATTGGAATGCACTTTAATAAATTTGAGTCCCTGAGGAGACTGAGCAATATACGCTTGATGTGGTTTGACTGTGTGTCCCCACCCAAATCTCATCTTGAATTATACTCCCATAATTCCCACATGTTGTGGGAGGGACCCGGTGGGAGGTAATTGAATCACGGGGGCAGTTTCCCACATGCTGTTCTCATGGAAGTGAGTAGGTCTTACGAGATCTGTTGGTTTTATCAGGGGTTTCCACTTTTGCATCTTCCTCATTCCCTCTTTGCCTGCTGCCATCCATGTAAGAGGGGCCTCGCTCCTCCTCGCATTCTACCATGATTGTAAGGCTTCCCCAGCCACGTGGAACTGTGAGTCCAGCTACACCTCTTTCTTTTGTAAATTGCCCAGTCTCAGGTATGTCTTTATCAGCAGCGAGAAAACGGACTAATACACGGCTCCAGGATTTTTTGAGTTGCATGTTTTTTCAGTACTTACACAAGACCTCCTGGTTCCCTGTGGCTCCCCAGCAAACTCATACAGATACCATGAGATATTTTAAATTCTCAAGAGAAACACAGAGGTACTTAACAACTGCCAGACACTGTACAAACTGTACAAACTGCTAGCCTCAACTAGTTCAACTTTAACATGAGATCACAAAATTCAATAAGAAACAGAAAGTGAGGGATGGTGGTGCTTCCATAGTTTGAGAAGCTGTAAAGTTCTCAACTAGTGTACACAATCTCCTTAGTAAGTATGGTCATCTAAAAAATTTTTTTTCTTCCAATTTATGTGTATTTATTTAAATGTTTACTAAGTAATATATACGGCACAGGTATTATTAAGTTGTTTTAACCTAACTACTTAATAAGCAGAACTGGGCCAGGCATGGTGGCTCACACCTGTAATCCTAGCACTTTGGGAGGTCGAGAGAGAAGAATCACTGAGTCCAGGAGTTCGATACCAGCCTGGCCAACATGGTGAAACCCCATCTCTATCAAAAATACAAAACTTAGCTGGATGTGGTGCTGTGCACCTGTAGTCCCAGTTAGGAGGCTGAGGCAGGAGAATCGCTTGAACCCAAGAGGCAGAGGTTGCAGTGAGCTGAGATCACACCACTGCACTCCAGCCTGGGTGACAGAGCGAGACTCTGTCTCTCTGTCTCAAAAAAAAAAAAAAAAAAAAAGCAGACTGTAGATATTTTCTTTAGGCTTGGAGTGCCATGAAAACATCACTGGGTACCGTGAACAGAGAAAGTTCGGGAACCTCTGCCTAAGAGAACTGAATGATTGTATAAATTTAGCAGTATTTATACAATACATAGCACACTCATTTGCAGCTTTTGAAAGTAAGCGTGTTTCCTCCCCCTTGAAGAAAGGCATTGTCTTAATCATCTTTGTCTGTCCAAAGATAGAGAATGTTTGCTGAATGGCAGTTGAATGAAAGGGGGAAAATTAACAGCTTGTTACCCCCAGAAGAGCATGGCTAACATGTGATTTCAATTGACGGGATAAGTTTTGAAAACCCGCAAAAATAGAGAAGAAAGCGAGGAAATTTTTGTCCCTATCTAAAAATGTGAGGAATGGAGCTTTCCCCTGTGTCCTGACATGACAGAGCAGACACAATGGCCTCCTCTGTCCCTGGGAGTGGCTTGGCCTTCATGTGAACACAAAAGGCATAAGATAAAATTCTTTGGGCTGAACATTAGAGCAGTTGATGTCACCATATCTAGCTCATAATCACCAGTGGAAAACAGCCCATTCGCCTTGAGCAAGCATAGAATTTTTCAGTTGTGTTGAAAGCATTTCCACAGCCATGTTCATTTTGTCACCTGCTTCTTACTTAGTGAAATGCATGAACATCACTGGACTCCTGCGCCTGGCCCGGGTTCAAATTTCCTGGCTTTCCAAAAGGCATGCAGGCCTCTCTGCTTTTGCACAAGGCAGTAGCCCCTTGACCTTTTGCAGTTTTCCACAGTTGTGTCATATCCAGTCACTCACAGGCAAGCACAATTAGTGGTACTGCCAAGTGCCGGTGGAGAAATGCCAAGCCAGTGAGGAAGTGAATCAAAATGAATTGAAATTACCTGCAGAGAACTGATGAGGAGGACTCAGTCTGCCGCAAAAATCAATGAGTTCTAAAACAAAACCAAAAAAAGGTCTGCCTGAGAAAATCAATGAAACCCAAATAGGGTGACCATCGAGAAACATTCTCACATACACACAAGTCATACCTGACCTCAGTTGTGTCCAGCAAATCCAGCTCTTGCCCAGCTTGCTAAAGGGAGCGTAACCCATCTACCCTCTGCAGCAGGATTTCTCAAGCTTCCCTGGGTACGTGAGTCACCTGAGGACCTTGTTAACTTGCAGAATCTGATTTAGTAGGCATGAGGTGGGGCCTGAGAGTCAACATTTCTAACAAGGTTCCAGGAGACATTTCTGCTGCTGGTGTGTGAACCACACTGAGTGGCAGGCATCTAGAGGAGTGTGGTTTCTCAAAGGGTAACCCTTGCACCAGCATCATCAGTATCATCTGGGAGCTTGTTGCAAATGCACATTCTTGGACCTCCACCCCAGTCTAACTGAATCAGAAACTTGGAATAGGGTCCAGAAATCTGAGTTTTAAGCTCTCCAGGTGTTCCGATGCATTCTAAAGTTTGAGAACTGCAAATATTCTAGATTTACGTTTTCGTGTAGGTCCATGTCCATCTCTACAATAAAAATGTTTTATGCTAACCAAACCCTGAGGTCTCTTGCCTTCCTCTGAAATCATCATCCTGTAAATTTCTATTTTATGTTGTTAACTTTTCACACGGTCATATTTATCTCCCAAATAGCTATTGTCTTGTCTTAGAAATGATGTCGAGCTGCTTGAGAGCAGGGGCCATACCTTGTGTAGATCTGTATTTCCAGCTTAGCACAGTGTTTGCCACATGGCATGTGTTCAACAAATGCTTCTTGATAGGCTGACGGGTATTATGTTGAAGTCAAATATGAAGTGACATGCAGAAATTCATTTTCTAGTCTGAGCATCCTTTTCAACTGAATATAAGCATATCTGTGAATGTCTAATGCTCCATAACAAACCACCAAAAAACTTAATGGCTTAAAGCGACAATACTCATGTATTATCTCTCACGGTTTCTGTGGATGAGGAATTCAGGACACATGTGGTTGGCAGTTCTGGCTTGGCTTGGGGTCTTGATGAGGTTGCAGCCAGATATTGGCAGGCTAAAGTCAAGCGAAGGCTTGAGTTCCTCTCCACTGATGGCTGCTTGAGTGACCTCACAAAATGGCAACTGGCTTCCCCAAAAGGAAGCAATCCAAGAGGCCAAGGCAGAAAGTCTGAGACTGTCACTTTGTTTAGTATTCTGTTGCTCACACAGGTTAGCCCCAGTGCAAGGTAGGAAGGGACTGCACGAGAGCGTGAATAGCAGGCGGTGAGGATAACTGGAGGTCAGTTTGGAGGCTGGCTGCTGTAGTGGATATCTTCAGGTAGCCACAGACATTGCTTTTGCTTTCAAGGGGTTTGCATTCCTGAGAAAGACAACAAACAGTAAGCAAGTCCACAAATAGGGATTTAAGACAGAAATACATGTACGAAAAAAATAAAGCAAGCAGGCAACGGGGTGGGGTGGGGGTGTGACTTCAGATAATGAGGCCAGGGACTCTATGAGGTCATGATATTTGAGCTGAACGATGCGAAAGAATCTCCACGTGGCAACCAGACAGAGGGAACAGCTTGTGCAAAGGCACTGGGCAGGAGGCACAAGCTTGGCATGCTTCAGAAACAGAAAGCAGGCAAGTGCAGCTGGAGAGTAGTAAAGAAACAGGAGAGTGCCAGTGAGGAGAAGCCAGAATCCAGGGAGGCGGGAAGGGAGCTGGAAGGCTTTGGTGTCTCCAAAGCCAAGAAAAGAGCGTTTTTAGAAGGACAGAGTCATCCACTGTTCTAAATGCTGCTGAGAGGTTGAACAAGAAGAACATAAAGAATTGGCCAACGGATTTGGCAAGGAGTGCTTTGCAGACCTTGTCAAGAGCAGTTTCCATGGCGTGCTTGGGATTAAAAGCCTGATGAGTGTGTTGAATTGAAGCCGGGAGACGAAGACGTGGAGGCAAGCAGTGTGGAATAATTCTGAAAAGAACTGATGTCATGAGAAAACAAATGAGGCAGTACCTGGGGATGGGGGAGGGGAGGGGGACATGGAGTTAAGAAAACTTTGTTTTGATTTGATTTTGGTTTGGGGCTTTGGGTTTTAGGTTTTGGTTTTTGGTTTTAAGGTGGGAGATGGGACAGCTACATGGGTTGAAATATGCTGAAGAGAATGAGGTAGGATGAGGAAGTCTCTGGAACACAGCAGTCACTCAATACATGCGGTTCACATCATTACCCATGTGACTAAATTGTACTTTGACCCAACTAGCTCGAGATGGCAGACATGGCAATTTGGGAGCCTTCTGTTTACTTGGGAATTGTAGTTGTTTTGTTAACTCTTCTCATATGAAATTGCTACTTACACCTTAGTGTCTAACTTGTAAAGTTTATGGAAGTAGTAAAGCAATCTTTTGTTTCTAAAATATACAATTTTAAATTGCCATTGATTTAGACTTGTCTGCTTCCTTTCACTCTTCTGCTTATTCCTACTGAGTTTTTTTGTGGTTAAATATGATTGGGTGCAGAGACTCACCCCTGGCTGTGCTCTGCCTAGGGTGTTCCCAGTGATCTCAAGGGGTGTTGAATTTTTCCTACATTTTATTGAAACTGTCAACTTTCATTTACTTTAATTAAATATATAAGTTACAAAGAAGGGCTTTTTTTTTTTTTTAAAACAAATATACAAAACATCCCATTGTTGCCTTGAGGCACCCTGGGGAAACCACAAGATCCCCTCAGTGATCCATAGTACTGGCAGCCTCTGTCTTCCTTGTTGTATTTTATGAATATTTTCCTTTTTTGTAAGGGCCATGAACTGCAGAAAACTGGGAAAACTGATTTTAAAACTCTGGGTGGAAGTCACAAGTGACACAAGGCTTTCTTGCTTTCGCCTGGCTCCTCCGTCGTGGGACCCCAGCACCCTCCCATCCTCTATCACCAACTCTGCTTGTCTCTCTTGGAGACTTCCTATCCTCTTTCCATTCACCAGCCTTGTATAGGACCATGTTACACTTACCTTTGAGGCTGCTGCCGGGAGAAAGGGAGGAAACAAATAAAATCAGTGATCCACATGTATGTGCTAGTTAATGTCAATCTCCTCGGTTGCTGTGAGTTAGCACAAGCCTTACTCAGGAATCCCCACTCTAGGGGCAGATAATTAGGAACTGAGGAACCCTAGACAAGAGTCCATTCTCCAGATTCTGCAAATGCTCCAAACAGCATCCTCTAAATCAGCACCAGAAGGCTCCTAAATTAGCATATGGATGTTAGATTTAGGCTTTTCATTGCGAAAATGTTTTCAAGGTGTATAGTTGGCTAAAATGATTATGCATGCACCACCGCCCTGCAGTCCAACACCTTCAAAGCAGTACCCCAGTTACAGAACTCCATGTGGTCCTGAATGGCCCCATTCACAGAGGACTCTGCTGCCTGATCCAGCTGGAAGACTTGCTATATTCCTTCCCCGCTGGGGGCTGTTCTGAATGCCCAAGAAGACAGAGAACAGGGGCTGCACCAAGCCTAGAGAAAAGGTTGCATGATGCTTTTGAACCTGTTTTCTTACAAGTCTCTACATGTGAAAGAATTCTGAGACCGGCTTCCATTTTTAACCTGTTTCACTTATCTGCTGCTATTGACCACCCCCAAACCCAATGGCTTGAAGCGATAATTTAGTATGTTTCATGATTCTGTTGGTTGGCAATCTGGGTCTTTTTTTTTTTTTTTTTTTTTTCAGGGATGGAGCCTCGCCCTGTGCAGGTTGGAGTGCAATGGCATGATCTCAGCTCACTGCAGCCTCTGCCTCCCAGGTTCAAATGATTCTCCTGCCTCAGCCTCCCGAGTAGCTGGGATTATAGGCACCCACCATCACACCCAGCTAATTTTTGTAATTTTAGTAGAGATGGGGTTTCACCATGTTGGCCAAGCTGGTCTCGAACTCCTGACCTCGTGATTCGCCTGCCTTGGCCTCCCGAAGTGCTGGGACTGTCCTGAATCCCATGTCTGGCTGTTGGGGCCAGCTGTTGATGGGGGCACCTCTGTTAATGCTTCCCCGGGAGACAATGCTAAGCTTTGTTACAGCATGATGATCTCAGTCTTCCAAGGGCGTGAGAGTGGAAGCTAAATAGCCTCTAGAGGACTAGCTCAACATCACTTCTGACATATGCCATTGGTCAAAGTGGGTTACAGGCCAGCCAAGATTCAAGGGGGGCAGAGAAATAGACTCTGTCACTTGATAGGACTAGCAGCAACATCACATTGCAAAGAGGCATGGCCACAGGAAAGAATGACCCATGAAAGCCATTATTACATTGATCAGTTCCCTCATCTGGTAGTGAGATGGTGGCAGAGGAGGCAAAGAATTCCTACCCACCGCTGACCATTCAACTAAAGAATCCAACAAATTAGGTTGAAGTACATCCTTTGTCAGAATAGATGTAAACCCTTTTTTTTACAAACCGTCTTCTTGGTAATTTTGAATTTTTCTTTAGGAAAAACTTGTCAGGCCTAATGAAAACCTCACTTTTTTTTTAACCTCATAATTTGGCTGATGAAGAGTTTCAAGTATTCCAAATGGGAAAAGTGTCAGCATAGGCATTTTTGATTGCCTTATGTTTGCATGATTAGTATTATTCAACCTCCAGCTCCATTGCTGGAGGGTTTCTAAGCCACCTATACAATTGGTAACCGTTGCTAAAAATTGGGGAAGCTAATACAGAAATCTGCTTTACCTGAACATGAAATCTGCAACACATCATAATTTGCTAATAGAACACTGTCAACCCCTCTTCACTGTCCCTGCCATCCCTTGAGATACCTTGTGAACTGAATGTGACATGTGTCCTGCTGACATATGGATCAGGTAGGAGATATATTATCAAACCCGCTATTAAATAGTAGTAAGCCTTATTTTATTATTTATTATAGATTTTATATAACGATATATTTATATTTTATAATACATATATTATATATATTATATATTAATTATATATATATATACTGTTTTTTCTTCCTATGCCTCCAGGGATCATGTTTCACACATCTTTGGAGACTATAAAAGTTACCTTCATGCAATGCATAATTTATTACCTTATTTTATAATCGTGTATGTGACATCTACCATACTCAGGACCAGGACTAGGATGAAGAGAATAAGGCATTTGCCATGTGCACAAAATTTAAGGAAACACCAGAAAACCCTGTAATCAAAATAAGTACTATTTTAATGCAATATTTTAAAAATCAAAATAAATGCAAAAAAAAAAAAAATCCATGATGAACACAGTGTGAAAGTTTTAAGACAGCCTCCAACGGGGCCAAGATTAACATTAGGCGAGTGAGGCTGTGTGCAAGTTCAGAGTTGCACAGTCTTTATTCTACATGTTTTTTACTGTGTTCATCCATGAAACACAATCTAAGATACAAGATTTTTTAATAAGAGTTTTTGGATTCACAGCAGTATTGAGTGGAACATACAGCGAGTTCCCGTGCATGCCCCATCTCTACACATGCACAGGCTTCCTCACTATCAACATCCCACACCAGAGTGGTGCGTTTATTACAATCAGTGAACCTACATTGTCACGTCATCACCATTCAAAGTCCATCATTTCCATTAGGGTTCACTGATGCTGGTGTGCATTCTATGGGTTTGGATAAATGTATAATGACACATATCCACCATTATGGTATCACACAGAATATTTCACTGCCCTAAAAATCCTCTGTGCTTTGCCTATTGGTTCCTCCCTCTCCCCTAAGCCCTGGCAACCACGGACCTTTTTACTGTCTCTGTAGTTTTTCCTTTTCCAGTATGTCTATAGCTGGAATCATGCAACATGTGTCCTTTTCAGATTGGCTTCTTAGGCTAGTAAGATATAAATTTCCTCCATGTCTTTTTGTGACTTGATAGCTTGTTTCTTTTTAGTACAAGCTATGTGTGTGTATGTACATACATATGTATATAGGTAGGTAAAGAGGGTATGGGGAAATGGACTGATGATAAGGAATTGGCTCATGCAGTTATAGAAGCTGAGAAATCTGAAGGTCTGAGGTTGGCAAACTGAAACCCAGGAGGTCTGATGGTAGAGATCCAGTCCAAGTTCAGAAGCCTGAGAATCCAGAGAGCCCATGGTGTTAAGTTCCAGTCTGAGACCAAGTCCAAAGGCAGAAGAGACTCATGTTTCAACTCAATGATAGACAAAGCAAATTCTCTCCTGGCCTTTTTGTTCTATCCGGGCCATCAACAGTTTGGATGAAGTCCACCCACACTAGGGAGAACAATCTACTTTGCTCAGTCTACCAAATAAAATGTTCTTCACATCCAGAAGCACCTTCACAGACACCGCCAGAATAATGCTTAATCAAATATCTGGACACCCTATGGCCCAGTCAAGTTGACACACAAAATAAACCATCACATCTACTCACTTACTGTAGGATATCTTGGTAGTTTCCAAGTTTGGGCAATTATAGTAAATCTGCTATAAACATCCATGTGTAGGTTTTGGTGTGAACATAAGTTTTCAGTTCATTTGGGTAAACACCAAGGAGCGAGATTGCTGGATCCTCTGGTAAGATTTTGTTTAGTTGTAAGAAACCAACACACTGTCTTCCAAAGTGGCTGTATTTTGCACTCTCGCCAGCAAAAAATGAGAGTTCTCATTGCTCCACATCCTCATACATATTTTGAACTAATTTTCATTATTTTTAATATTGCAGTAAAATATACTGATCACTGCATTTTTTGGCACCACTTTAAATTTTGAGCCTAAGGCCAATGCCTTCCTCACCTCACTCTAATCCTGGCTCTTGATTTAGCTCCTTCAGGGCAGAAACCATTTCTTCTGATTTTTGAAAATATCTCAAGTAAAGTACTTAGTAAAGTACCTGACATATAGTAAGTGCTGGAAAAATGTTAATCATAGTAATTACTATTCTGAAATAGTGCCTACCAGAGTTATTTGTACATACTAAATGTTCAACGATGTAACTGCTTTTTATATAATTGAAATATCCTTTTACCTTTTACCTTTCACCTATTTTATTAATAAAAGCACATTGTTGCCTATTTTGTCCAGCTCAGCAAATTTGTCATTTGGGGCCTGTCCATATCTTTATATTCACCTCTAACATTTCAAAGGTTGCATTTTTAAAAGTCAAGCCTTGTGCTTTCAGGTAGAGCAAATGCTTCCACTGAATCCTGGAAGGAGAAAAGATTTTCTACTTAGGCTAGAAAAAAGGCAGTTTCCCTTGCTTTCCTTGTTATGGAGTGCAGTGAGGATACGCATTTGCTTTGAGATTCTACTGGTGATTAAAATAACATTATAATTCAATAAAAAGTGCACCAGGCAGCCTCTCTTCCAGATGATTACATGTCACTGTGGTTGTTTTCTATTTAAAGTTCAATAAAATAAAGTATAATTCAGTACTGACTTTAGGATTTGCTCCAATGTTTTTATCAACTGTAGTTTTATGTACAGAGATCAGCATTTATTTCTTCTGATTTTCCTCACATTCTAGAATCATTGAAGAGCTGGTCCAAATGACTTTAAAGATTTCAATTGCTGAGGCAGGAGGATCGCTTGAGTTCAAGACCACAGTGAGCTGTAATTGCACCACTGCACTCCAGCCTGGGCAACACAGCAAGACCCTGTCTCAAAAAAAAAAAAAAAAAAAAGATTTCAATTACTAGCAAATTACAGAATTGTAATTCTTAAAGTAGAAATAGCCATAAACCAGAATTCTCAATGTAAACAATAATGACAATTGAATCTTGTGAAAACAGCCTATGGAAAGGCTGGGAGAAAAATTTCCCATTCTGGCAGGATAGTCACTGATATTTTTCTAACTATGTCAAGAAGCTATCCCCAAAGTTCTCACAATTACATAAGGCGAGCCACTTAATAACCTGCTTTTGAATAGCTGTCAGTTGCCAATATAAAGAATCATATTTACCACAACAAAATTTCTGTTCAAATCAAATCAAAGGTTTATTTCCACACATTTGTGTATCTCCCTACCAAACTTAAAGAAATCACACATGCATCATGGACTTCAGTCAATCCTAACCCCGTTCCCAGTCAATTTGGGTAAAGACAGAAGCAGAGGGGAAAGGAAAAGGGAAAGTGATCGGTTTAATATTTTTTTTTAGCTTGTGATGATATTAGCTCACTGGTGATTTATCTTAATGTTTTCCTGCTCCCAGGAGTGGAGAGAAAGATCAGCAACAAAATCCATTCAGTACTTTTCCTTTTTTTTTTGAAATGGAGTTTCGCTCTTGTTGCCCAGGGTGGAGTGCAATGGCACAATCCCAGCTCACTGCAACCTCTGCCTCCTGGGTTCGAGCGATTCTCCTTCCTCAGCCTCCCGAGTAGCTGGGGTTACAGACATGCATCACCATGCCCAGCTAATTTTGTATTTTTAGTAGAGACGGGGTTTCTCCATGTTGGTCAGGCTGGTCTCGAACTCCCGACCTCAGGTGATCCACCTGCCTCAGCCTCCCAAAGTGCTCGGATTACAGACGTGAGCCACCGCGCCCGGCCCATTCACTAATTTTCTTATGTGAGCCATTCAACCAAGCACCTCACTCTCAGAAATGTGTTCAGTTGTGGCTACCAGGAACGCTTCCTTCAGCTGCTGATGGTAAGAGGAATGTGCCTGGCAAGGACAGTACGGCCATGGTGCTGAGCTCCTCATACTTGTGTGTAGCCTTAGATTTCTCTGACCACACAGGCAGGTCTGTGCTAAAAAAGTATAATTTATATATTCTGTACCACCATTAACAGGTAGCAATTGATACTTACTAAGTGCAAATCATCCATCGAGGTTTAAAACTTAAAGCAGAAAACTTCTAATAGATTTACTTTAAATGATTTAATTCTAATGTCAGTAGAGGAGGCCATAGTAGAGAGCATTCTGAATTGTATTCACTTTAACAAAAGACGGTTGGAAAGGCTAAAACTCATCTAAAATTCATGTGAGTGATCTGGCATCTCTACATGGGAAAGGCCCAGGCTGGAGTGCAGTGGCTATTCACAGGAATGATCAACACACACCACAGCCTTGAACTCCTGGTCTCAAGGAATCCTTCTGCCTCAGCCTCCTGAGTAGCTGAGACTACAGGCGTGTGCCACTGCACTCAGCTTCTTTTCCTTCGTTGAGTCCTTTCTGCTACGAATGTGTCCACGTTACTAAGAAATAATCATCCTTTGTTGAAATACTCAATTGAATTATGGCTGTGATGACACATTAGTATCTCACTTACCTGTGGAGGATTCTGCTCCACAGATGCAAGCAACAGCATAGAGTTTTTAATTATTTAGATGTGTACATTAGAAATTTCTAAATATTACATACTAAAAATCCATGTTGTCTAAAAGTAAAAACATCTAAAGTGGATACAAGCCGGGCACAGTGGCTCACGCCTGTAATCCCAACAGTTTGGGAGGCCAAGGCGGGAGGATTGCTTGAATGCAGGAGTTCAAGATCAGGCTGGGCAACATAATGAGACCCTGTCTCTAAAAAAATAGAAAATATTAGCCGGGCGTGGTGGTGTGTGCCTGTATTCTCAGCTACTCAAGAGGCCAAGATGGAATGATTGCTTGAGCCCAGGAGCTCGAGGGTGCAGTGAGCTGTGACTGCATCACTGTACTTCAGCCTGAGTGACAGAGTGAGACCCTGTCTAAAGTAAAATAAAATAACAAAATAAAATGAAATGGATATAAATTAGCAGACAAGATGACCAAGTTTTTAGGCACTAACAGAGATTTTGAGAAAAAAAGACAACACTAATATTTATGTTCTGTAAACTGAAGGTACAGGAGGTCTGCATCTTCCAAATCTCTGAGTAGATGGTTACCATGTTGCTAAGTACAGGTCCAGAAATGAGAAAGATAAACATGGTAGATGAGGAGTTTTGCACACGGACAAAGTGGATAGCACAAAAAGCAATAAAAGGCGCCTGGGCCATATTCCTGAATTATAATTTATTTGATAAAATGCTAGAAGGACAGACATCTTGGCTAGGTGTATTCTATTTTATTCACTCTTCAAATAAAGGAGTCTTTCCAGCCCAGTGATATGTCATGGGATTGTACAAATTGGCATTTGCGGATATCAAAAGGATGCCTGCCACCTAGAGAGACACGGGAGTTTGCCATCAGCTGCTGGCTGTCAGCGGCCTTTCTGATCTTGTTTCCATGGAAATTGACATTAGATAGGTGAGGGGGAGGGGAGAGTTATGGGTTGCGTTTTTATTTCATTATTTCAAATAAGATGTTTGAATCCTTTACCTTCTTTGCACCCATCTGAAACCGGTTTCCCTGACAATGGCATCAGGGATGCTGCCCTCTCAAGAGCTGAGAGCAAGAACTCTTACTTCGCTGGTCTCAGATGACAGCATTGAAGAGGACAATCAGCCCAGGCTGCAACTCCCTCAATCAGAAGAAGAGGGGGTCAAGAAGAAAAGGAATTGGAAATGACCTGAAACTTTCTAAGAAGGTTAAAAGAAATACAACAAGGTTTCCTTTATTTCAAAACTAGTCTTTCAAGTAAAACAAATACACAGGTAACGAGGCCTGGCTCAGACCTTAAAAACTGCCATCATGTGGATAACTACCTATTCCAGCTGGTCCTCACAGCTCCTCTCTCTGTGGCTTGGACCACCTGATCGTGCGCTGTCTAAGACATCATGCTCACTTTTCTTAGATAGAAAAAAAGAAAGGAAAATTCCAGACAAGGGCTCATTAGGTCATTTTCTTTCCCCACCAATCAATGTTCTTCACACTGAGGGATTTGCTTTCCAAGGAACTACAGTTGTTTTTCAAGGATTTTCACTGCAGAGGGTATGCTAAATGCAGAATGTGGTGGCACTACAATGGCTGTCTGCTTAAAAAAATAATACTATACAAGAAACCATAAGGGAAAGAAAAGAGTGGCCATTAAAGTAAACTATTAAGAATGGTTGCACTCTACATTCCAAATGTGAAGTTATGTATCAGGGCTATTACAATGGCAGAGAGCTGTGCAGTGGATTCAGTAGAATGGCCATGTAAATTGAAAAGCAAACTAATGTCTCTTAAAGCCTGGAAACCACAGGAGGAATTTGCTCCCAAGTGGAAAACTCCAGGCAATCAACCAATGAATCACTCACGCAAAGAACAAGAGCTTTGTCTTTCTCGACTGTCTTTTATGCAGGACACGGGTCACTTCACACAACATCAGAAGAAATCTAGAAGGGCACAGGCTTTGGCATAGGCCGTGCTTGGGTGTTGATGGTTTCTCTAATGAAAAGGGAAACAGTTTGTTCCTTTTCTTTCATTTTGCCGTATAAAACATTCTTAGGAAAGGCTATACCAAAAATGCTTGATAAATAGAAAACTCTTGATTGAGATGCCTGTGTCAGGCAGAGGTAACAAATTTTACTTCTACGTAAGCTAACAACAGAAATGGAAAATAGGCTTATGATATAGTCACACTCTATGATGTAGCAAGCCCATTCTTGTGATTAATGCAAGGTAATGGTTCATGAGAATAAAAAGAAAGTCCTATATATGGAGACTTTAATACAGTATTAGTTATTAGAGTTAAAATAACCATGCAAGGCCAAGCACAGTGGCTTGCGCCTGTAATCCCAGCACTTTGGGAGGCCAAGATGGGCGGATGTCTTGAGCCCACGAGTACAAGACCAGCTTGGCCAACATGGTAAAACCCTGTCTCTACTAAAAATACAAAGAAAATAGCCAGCCATGATGGTGTGCACCTTATAGTCCCAGCTACCCAGAAGGCTGAGATGGGAGGATCACTTGAGCCCAGAAAGGTGAGGCTGCAATGAGCTGAGATTGTGCCACTGCACTCCAGCCTGGGTAACAGAGTGAGACCATCTCAAGGAAAAACAAAACAAAACCATGCAAAATGGCAGTAGTCTAATAAATGGCATTGTATTATTTGATGGGGTCAATAAAAAGTACAGAAGACTATGCAGAAATAAAGGGGGAAATTTTGTGATAGCAAATGGAATGAGTGTTGTGCTTACATATGTATGCATGTATGAAGAAACAGATGTAAGGGAAATACACCAAAAATAGAAATACTAGGACGGAAGAGTTTTGTTTTTGTTTTGAAACAGGATCTCACTGTCACCCAGGCTGAAGTACAGTGGTGCAATCTTGGCTCACTGCAACTTCCACCTCCCAGGCACAAGCCATCCTCCCACCTCAGCCTCCTTAAGAGCTGGGACTACAGGTACCCACTACCATGTCCGGCTAATTTTTGTAGAGATGGGGTTTCACCATGGTGCCCAGGCTGGTCTCAAACTCCTGAGTTCAAGCAATCCGCCCACCTTGGCCTGCCAAAGTGCTGAGATTACAGGCGTGAGCCAAAAGACTATGCAGAAATAAAGGGGAAAAAATTTGTGATAGCTAGTGAGAGCAGAACACAAAATGGTGGTGTATTTACATATGTCTGCATGCATATACAAATAAATGTAAGGGAAATGCACCAAAAATGGAGATATTTTTGCCTGGCAGTTTTGTTTTTTAATACTTTGTAGCCTTTTCCTCCAACAATATATAAAATAAGGCAGTAAACTCAATGTTTGGGCCCTTCCTGCCTCACTTTTGCAAGTGGATTTGCACGTTGGCTGTTGCTTACTTCATCAGTTCGTGGCATGTAAGGTGGGTCATTACACTGGTTACTTCTCTAACTAGACTTAGCATAAGGAAAACAGGACAAATAGTAGCGTATCCTATGCACAGCAAAGGAAATGACCACTTACATCAAGAAATTGCTGAAAACCTAACAATTAACAGGAACATACAACAGATGGAAACTGTGCAAGCCTTAATAGAGCTCACTCATTTTGACAGAAATTAATATAAGTAAGTCTAGCCTTTAAATTCCAAGAGATAAATGCCACTTAACACTTTAAGGGGTATTGAAACATGCATTTTCTTTCTATGGAAAATGGTCTGAACAATCACTGTTCTAGGATAATGAGGGATACCCTCAAAACCTAGTAACTTACTAGGTAACCCATTTAATGACACCATCAGCATCTTTTTATAGAGTTGAGAGAAGCTATCCACAGATTGGGCAAACATAAGTTGATCATATCAGGACTCACACAAGTCAGCTGTAGCCCTACAATCCAGGCATGCTGGAAAGCATTACAAGTTTCTTCAAACATCACCTTTTCCGAAGGTAACATTTGAATGTTTTTTTCTAGGAAAAGATACCAGTTCAGAAAGTCCTGGGTGTTGAGGCCTGACTTCCCAGTCACCACCTTAAACAAACTAAACAAGAGTTGCTGACTGTGCTAGTTACACTTGGTACAAGCTTTTGTTAAAGTCTACCCATTTATTCACCACTCAAGGCAGTCCCAAGTAACAACCAGCTGGGAAGGTCCAGTGGCCAAACTGGGCCCAATGTGGCAACTTCTCAAGGAAATGCGTGACTAGCCCCCATGTTAAATTCTCAAAATGTAGTACCTTGTTTAATTCTGTTAACAGCTCTGTGAGGTATACACTTTTATTCCAATCTTGCAGCTGAAGATCCTGAGAAGGGCTGAGGAAGTTGCTCAAGGATATATAAAAAAGGTAAATACGTATCACACCTGCCATCTGTGCCTGGTCTGGAGTTGATTACAAATGCAGTGTCCTTCTTAACACACCACAGTGCCCATGGCATATTACTCATACAACTACAGAAGATCTTTTTAAATAATACTAATACAGGAGTAGGTTATAGATCCCCGCTCTTAACTTGTTAAGGTTTATCATCATGGGGGTTTCTAAATTACCCCTTTGCAGCAAGCAAATGGTAACAATGAAAAATAATTATCATGATCCTGGAAAACTATAGATTCTTAATATTGAAAATAGAACACACAAGTATATATGATAGAAACTGATCAAGAAAATTAGGCATTCACATTGTCTAAAAGAAGCTATCAAGAGTCTATGAAAGCTTTTCTAGGAATTGTTAATAAGACAGACATCCACTGTTCTTAAGGATGGTGTTAGACAGCCTATGAACTGACTTCAGGATCCTTTAGAAAATAACGAATGGAAGCTGGAACAAAACTAGATGGGAACATGATATATTTATTGCCTATCATTAGGAAATACTTTCTTAGAGTAAGAACATTAATGAGGTTGACCTGAGAAAAGCAGCCATTGCCATGCTTTGCTAGAGACAGTATACATAAGCCCAATATTTCTGGAAAGCAATTTGGCAGTTTACAATAACAAAGATCTGAAATATCTTATCTTTTGATGTGGTAATTCAACTTCTTAGGATTAATCCCAAGGAAAGGAGCAGAAATCAGGAAAGAAAATTATATATGAACATTTTCTTTATAAGGATTATAATATCTTAATGTTTAAAATGGCCTACATACCTAACAAATGAGAAATGGGCAAATTATAATATACCCAACACTGTAAATTTTAAGTAATAAAAAAAAGTGAGAAGCAGGTTATAAAACCTCATGGACAAGAAAGTAGAACAGAATTTAAACTTTGGAGTCTGAACATCTGAGTTAAAATGTGATGCCACAATCTGCTGTGTGATCTCAAGCAAGTTAATCTCTGTGCCTTGGTTTCCTCATCTGTTAAATAAGCATGAACCCAGTAACGACCTCACTGGGCTTTTGTGAAGGTTCAGTGAGATAACACAAAGTGCTTACCTCTCCTTTGGTAAGTAGCAAACACATTATTAATCATCTGTATTATATTTGGCATGATTGGCATAAAAAAGAGTACTTCCAGCCGGGCGTGGTGGCTCACGCCTGTAATCCCAGTGCTTTGGGAGGCCAAGGTGGGTGGATCACTTGAGGTCAGGAGTTTGAGATCAGCCCGGCCAAT
This sequence comes from Rhinopithecus roxellana, assembly GCF_007565055.1. NCBI lineage: Eukaryota > Metazoa > Chordata > Mammalia > Primates > Cercopithecidae > Rhinopithecus > Rhinopithecus roxellana. The sequence goes on from NC_044564.1 coordinate 30,370,309, forward strand.
ATAGCAAAACCCCGTCTCTACTAAAAATACAAAAATTAGCTGGGTGTGGTGGCACACTCCTGTAATCCCAGCTACTGGAAAGGCTGAGGCACGAGAATCACTTGAACCTGGGAGGCGGAGATTGCAGTGAGCCTAGATCGTGCCACTGCAGTCCAGCCTGGGCGACAGACTGAGACTTTGTCACTTAAAAAAAAAAAAAAAAAACCGCCGGCTCGGTGGCTGGCGCCTGTAATCCCCACACTTTGGGAGGCCGAGGCAGGCGGATCACGAGGTCAGGAGACCGAGAACATCCTGGCTAACGCGGTGAAACCCCGTGTCTACTAAAAATACAAAAAAAAAAAAAAAAAAAAAAAAAAATTAGCCGGGCGTGGTGGCGGGCTCCTGTAGTCCCAGCGACTCGGGAGGCTGAGGCAGGAGAATGGCATGAACCCAGGAGGCGGAGCTTGCAGTGAGCCAAGATCGCACCACTGCACCCCAGCCTGGGCGACAGAGCGAGACTCTCTCTCAAAAAAAAAAAAAAGAACAGAACAGTTTCTAGGTGAAACAATTACAGTGGGTTTTAATTTTCTTCTTTTCCAGATTGATAATCAGGTGTGTGAACTTTTTGATTTTCTTAAAAGTATCAATAAAAACAAAGAGGACTGTTTTTTATTATGTATATGAGCACATTCAGTAATTACATGCAAGAACATCTGGAAGCCCCTGGCACATTGCCTGGCATACAACAGTGCTTCTACTTGTTGGAATAGCACCATTGGGTGTTCTAACCAAGGGTCAACAATGCCAAAGTGTAATTCACATCCAAGACTGCTGAGAGCTGCCTGCCCATCATTCCTGTTGGTTTCCTTAGGGCCATGCCTCACCACATCCCCTCTACCACCATTAACAGATTCTTCCCCAGCTTCCCTCTTTGGAGTAACTCCATCTTAGTCACCAGCCCAGTGACCACCCTGCTGAAGTCAAATGGCTGATTGACTGAATCTAATATACTTTGAAGGACAACACTCTGTAAAGTCAGCAGCTTCCTGTTTTACACAGTTATGTATTCCAGCTTTCAAGGAATGATTTCTAACTCTGCATCACCACTCCAGTTAAACACCATGTACATTCTTGTGGCCTCCACATTAGGTCCTTGTGATATGTTTTCCAAACCTTTGCAGACTCACACTGATTTATGTCTAAGCAAGAAGCAACATTTTTAAGAACTCAGTTATTGTAAGGTTACTACAGTACTCTGCTTCAAAAGTTAGTTTTGGGCAAAGAGACAAAGAACAGATGTCAAGCAACTTCAAAACAGTAAGCCTTACACTTCATTACCATCTTCCTTTTAATCTTCAAACTCTCAAATACTGAGAGGGTTCCAGTCTTCAGGAAATTATTAATATACTCTCACAGTTTATTAAATCGATGGCTCTGTTGAAAAGATTATGCCAGATCAGTAGTTCTCAAAGTGTGGTCCCCAGTCCAGCAGTCTCAGGATCTAGGAACTCGCTTTAGAGATGCAAATTCTCCACTTTGGGAGGCCGAGACGGGCGGATCACGAGGTCAGGAGATCGAGACCATCCTGGCTAACACGGTGAAACCCCGTCTCTACTAAAAATACAAAAAACTAGCCGGGCGTGGTGGCGGGCGCCTGTAGTCCCAGCTACTCGGGAGGCTGAGGCAGGAGAATGGCGGGAACCCGGGAGATGGAGCTTGCAGTGAGCCGAGATTGCGCCACTGCACTCCAGCCTGGGCAACAGAGCGAGACTCCGTCTTAAAAAAAAAAAAAAAGAAATGCAAATTCTCGGGTCCCATCATGGCCTACTGAATCAGAAACTCTGAGACCAGGGTCCACAAATCTGAATTTTAACTAGTGATGCTGATGCAGACAACAGTTTGACAACTTCTCCAGAAACGTGAACCTGATTAAGAACAAAATATTTAACTGTTTATTAAGTGCTAATTTAAAATATGCAGGCAAATAAGTTTTGGATATCTGGATAGTAAACTCCCCAGGTTAGAAAAAGACCCTTGTATGAGCTTCATCTTACGCAAGGAAGCCTGAAATTGTGGTGATTTGATGATGTCACTGCCATGTGAAGAGCAGACATCCTTGAGAAGTAAACAATCCACACACCCGAGCAGAGTATGAAATGTCACCACTCAACTGCCTCGCCATGGGGACAGAGGCAGCAGTCTCTTGATGGAATTAAACAACATGCTGAAATTAAGAATCTGATACCTTTCTCTGATCTGTTGGAAAATCTGGGGAAAGTCAAAACTATTAGCAAAAGTGTAATCAAAAAAATCCCCATATGGGCTGGGCATGGTGGCTCACTCCTGAAATCCCAGCACTTTGGGAGGCAGATTACCTTGGTCAAGTTCAAGACCAGCCTGGCCAACATGGTGAAATCCCACCTCTACAAAAAATACAATAAAAATAAAACTCCCTTTGTGAATGTTCTCAGCTTTGGGGCAGCTGCTATTTAGCAGTCATATCTTAAAAGAGTTGGTTCATCAAAATCCCATCCATCAGCCACCACAAAAATTAGAATTTATGTCAAACTCCTACCCTACCACCTCACAAATAACAGAAACTTAATAAGTGGTAATTATATTGATGTAATATTTTGTCCTTATTATAAAATAGGTGCTAGAAACATCTAGCTATGAAAAAAGTATTACAAAACCAATCTCACTAGGATTTTGATTTTTCAAGCCAATTCCATAGAAGAGTTACATGGTAGAAACGTACATGTCAGGTATGAGTGAAGACTCTGAGTGATTTAAAAAACCAAGATTAAATACATATGATTTGTTGGTAAAGAACGAGGAAAACAAATATTTGCACAAATTAGGTTATAAATTAGTGAACACAAACATATCTATACACCTAATATTACATAGGAGTGCTACTTAAGGGAACCATGCAAATTATAAATATTTAAAATGAAATGAGGAGGGAATTTGGAGAGCTGGGGGGAAAACAAAAGTCACAGCCCACTCAGCCGGGCGCGGCGGCTCACACCTGTAATCCCAGCACTTTGGGAGGCCGAGGCGGGCAGATCACGAGGTCAGGAGATAGAGACCATCCTGGCTGACACCGTGAAACCCCGTCTCTACTAAAAAATACAAAAAAATTAGCCAGGCGTGGCAGTGGGCACCTGTAGTCCCAGCTACTCAGGAGGCTGAGGCAGGAGAATGGAGTGAACCCGGGAGGCAGCAGTGAGCCAAGATCGCGCCACTGCACTCCAGCCTGGGCGACAGAGCAAGACTCCGTCTCAAAAAAAACAAAAAAATCACAGCCCACTCCATGAAATGTGAAAGAACACAGACAAGGCTCATGGCAGAACCTGCATTTGGTCTGCCCTATGAGGCCACGGGGACACAGCTTCCCTGACCCTTGGTTATATGAGGATAATGATAACCACCTTCTGACATTTTTCTATGCAAAATCGCCACATAGCTCTTGGCACATGGTGACCGAAGAATCTGAATTTGTTGAAACTTACTTTGTAACCCATATTCAGAGCAAAAGGTATATAAATATTTGGCTTACTGGGTCTCAACAATCACATGATTACAATCTCCTGAGGGACAGGAGTGGTGACTCCTACGGTCACAGCGTAGGAAGAAATTGCTCTCCCACTTGTACTCGCATTTGTCAGACAGTCGCCACTCACAACCCTGTTCTCATCCCTCCCGCCATCCTCCAGACCCTGAAAGGTAGACACAAGTTTTACTGTTCCCATTTTCCAAGTGTGAAACACTCAATTGTCTGGGCAATTTGCCTAAGACTCTAACCCTTCTGCAGCTGGGCTTGCACTAGTCATCTCCAGGACTCTTGCCACCAACACAGTCAGAGTCTTTTCCAACGTCAAATAGAAGTGGTTCTGTCAGATTCAAGATGATCTATGAGTTGATAAAGTTTCAGAAAAATCCCATTACAGAAAGAATGTCAGAAGTTTGGGAACTATAAAGTATGAGGGAAAAAGAAGGGAGAAAATCCACTAACAGAAAACAGGAGTATCTCTTTAACCCACACACAAGCATCCCCCTTTTCCACAGGCATATGGCTGCAAAGCAAGACATCGCATTTCCAGTCTCCCTTGTGGCCACCATGTGACAAACTCCCTGCCAATGGACTGGCAAATAAAAGTGATGGAACAAGTTCTAGTCACCTGCTTAAAATCACATCCCTTTCCCTGGACTTCGGCCCTTTCCCAGCCGCTGGCTGGAAGTGGTGGCAACTAGAGAGGCCTTACAGGTGCACAGCCGCATTGTGGCCTGGGTCCCTGGGTTGCAGGTGGCGGGGAGACAAACTCTTATGGTCTTTAAGCTACTTCATTGTTGGTATTAGAGAAAATAGGAAAGTAAGGTGGGGAGGGAGAAAGAACAGAAAAGATAAACACTCCATTAACAAGTCATCTGAGTCCGTCAGATAGAAACCTATTTTGTTATACTAGGAAGGAATGACAGCAACATCAGCTTCAATAATTGGGGGTTTGCCATTCACTTAATGAGAAGTGAAAATATTTAACTCAGTACATAAACTTTTTTTTTTTTTTTTGGCAAAAAGCAAACAAAGTAATGTTTCTGGATATATAAAGAACAAGGTCTTGGTAACAAATGGAAAATATTAAGACAAACTGCCAACAACTCGCTGGATCATAAGAAAACAAGAACATTAAAAATTCCTTAGGTGCTATTTTTAAACAGCCAGGAACACTGCCTTAAAATTATCAGCTATTATTTTAGAAAATAATAGAAAATAACAGTATATAAAAAATGAGCCATGTAGCTTTTTCAGGAGGAAACATGGATGGCAACTTATTAAAAGCCCAGGGTTACAGATTTCATCTAATCAAATTAGTAAAAGCATGTCCACAAAGATAAAGACCAAAGCCTAATGATAGGTAATAGTGGCTAGAGCTACAGGGAGGGCCTTAATGAGAAGAATGGGGAGAAGTGCTGGGTATGGTTGGCTTAACTAAATTAGTATAATAGACCAAGTAAGTACTAATGAAGACAAAACCAGCTGGCTTTCCACCTTTTACAGGTTAATGAACTCTGCAGCTTTCTATGTATCATAGATCATAACACAAAACCCAAGTGAAGCTTGTGAAGAGAGAGAATACAGATTTGGAACTATTGGGGCCAGCATGTAGTTGGTCATGCCTTTAATCCTAGCACTTTGGGAGACCAAGGCAGGAGGATCACTTGAGGCCAGGAGGTCGAGACCAGCCTGGGCAACAAAGTGAGACTCTGCCTCTACAAAAAATGAAAATTAAAAAAAAAAAAAAAAAAAAAAAAAATTAGCCCAGCTATTCAGGAGGCTGAAGTGGGAGGATTGCTTAAGCCCAGGAGCTCAAGGCTGCAGTGGGATGTGATCATGCACTCCAACCTGGGTAACAGAGTGTGAACCCAAATCTTTAAACAAAAAAAGAGAGAGAGAGAACGAAAGAAAGAAAAAGAGAAAGGGAAAGAGAAAGACAGAAGAAAGAAAAGATTGGGCCTTCCTAGGAAAAGGAATATTTTGCCTTCCAATGAATCACCAGAAAAAAGCAGAGTTTTAATTTGTGACCTTGAATCACAACAGTATCATAACAAAAGAACAAATCTTGATGAAGTAATTTTACCTTCCTAAAGAAAACTGTCATTAGTAAACCTTCAATGACTCACAATTCCTAGTCTTGAGTTCCCAGTAACTCAAGCTTGTAAAGGATTAGGTTCTAATGCAAAAGGAGCCTACCACCAAATATATTTATAAAATAAGCAGTGCAGTTCAAAACTTCCTCTACAAATGTATAATCTTTGCTTATAAAACCCACATTGATGATCCCAAAGCTGTAATAAAAAACAAGAAAGAAAAGGAAAACCACTTATTGGTACTAAAGCCTTTACTGTAATAAACCAAATATATTTACAATTTATACAAATGTTTAACCTTCAACAAAAATACAAAAAAACATTTCACAAGATGCAAAACCAGGAAACAAGTTCATTGGAGACACCGCTGCTCTACAAAGGACGGAAAGTGAGGTGAACTGCAAGGAACAGGAAAGGTAATCTCACACTTGGGCAAGGCGTGATCCCCAGATCACCCAGAAAGAAAGAATGGGCTGTCACGTGAGTCGGCCGATTCCGTTCCTCAATCCCACAACCCATGGCCCCTCTGTCTGCCTGGCCTTGGTGCTCCATTTGGTCTATGTAGACAGGTGACTTTCTGCTGATGGACTTGTCGCCTCTTCTTTGTAGACTCAAAGTAGTTTCGTGTCAAGGTTTGGAAACAGGTGTTTGTATTTTTTTTTTTTCTCTTTTAAAGTTACAACTTTTCTATTTCTACAAATTCGAAACATTTTGGCCCAATTCAACTATAAATGTTAAACCACATAATGTTTTCAGTAGATGACTTCATAGACTGTAGCCTTCTTGTCCCCTGAGCCAGTAACTATGTACTTATCATCCACGGAGATGTCACAGCTAAGCACTGACGAGGACTCTTTGGACTGGAAGAGAAAACAATGGACACGTGTTTAATGTGGAACAACGGTACTCAGAGGCCCTGCTCCCTCTGAGGCACCTTCACTCCTGGTTTCAAAGGCAACACTGGGGTCAAATTGTGGATCTAGGTGAGGAGCACTTACTCACCTGGAATATGCTGGCTCCATAGGGGGTCCGCCAAGCATTGAGGAGGTTATCTTTTCCAGTACTCACAAACCATTTACCTAGAATTAGCAAAGGAACATCTAGTTTTCACAAGGTTAAAATTCCTACTATACAATTAGCAACTTGGACTTAATCAAACTAAGAACATTTTTAATGTATGAACCATCATGCCCTAAGGGACTGGTCCATGACATGAACAGTGGTTTTAAATCTGGGCTCCTCAGTGATTTATCAGTGTGATCTTGGGTATAATCTAAGAGGTGTCAGCCTCCTTAGTCACTGGATACAGGACTAGTAGCATCATATCCAACACAGGGTAACCCTCAAATATAGAATCAATGAAGAATGTCTTCTATTTTAGTCAGTCTCCCCATGATAAAATGGGAGCAGACAGGATTAAACATCCAACTTAAGTAAAATGCCAGTCACATCAAATAGTATGAAGAAAAATGTTCAATAAGTGATAGGCACTCATCCATCCATCCATCCATCCATTCATCCGTCTGTCCACCCACCTCTGCATCCTGTGAACAGATATCTGCCCATCTGCAGTGCACAAGAAGGGTCTCCACATGAACTTCTTCCCTCTTCAACCTCACTGTAGAGTGTAACTAAGTGTCTGGGTACACCTAAATATCCGCTTCTCTGACCCTGGATTCCTCATCACGGACAGCTCATGACTTCCACTGCCCCTCCCCCATTCTTCAGTAAATTCCCACCCACCCCTCTACAGAGTGGAAACTCATTGTCGTCTCCCAACCCCCACCGAAACAAACCTGTGTCCAAACCTTGTATTAGGCAATCACACTGCCTGCTGACTTTTCTCAAATTAGCAAAACAAACTGAAACAGACATTGCTGTGCTCTGAAGGGCATATTAAAACAATAGAATTATTGCATCCAGCTGCTCAGAGAACAACACTGTTTCCAGATATGATCTCTACCATATTTTTTTAAGAAGCATTTTCCATTTGGGCCATCAACGACTGCCAGTTTCCTTTCGGCTGAACTCACCACAGTAAGCAAATTTCAGGGACAGCACGCAGCTCTCGTGCAGGTGCAACTGGTACTTGTCGGGCTTGTTCACGTGCAGCACCTCCACATTGCTGCTCTCCATGCCCACTGCCAGCCACTCCCCGGTGGGGCAGTAGCCCAGGGAGAAGATCTGCAAGGAGCAGGACAGGCTCACTCATGATTCCGCCTGATACACTTAGGAAGGGAAGACGCAATGTGAAAGCGGGGGAAAGGAGCAAGAATAGGCAGAGGTAATCATCCGAGTCCAGACTGTGGGGAGGGCCACAGGGCAAGTGATCTAATGCAGATGAACCAAGTGTCAAAACCTTTAGGAAACTGGAAACATTTGAACCCCTCTGTCCTTTGGGATAAAATTAAGAAATGATTCCTAATAATAATGGCATTCGTGTGTACATTTTAAAGGAGGCCTTACCTTTTCGAGACAGTAACTGAAATACAATCATATATCACCTATCAAGGCAGATGTGTTCTGAGAAATGTGTCGTTAGGTGACTTTATTTATTTATTTATTTATTTTTATATTTTTACTTTTTTCAAGATGGAGTTTTGCTCTGTCACCCGGGCCAGAGTGCAGTGGCATGATCTCAGCTCACTGCAACCCCCACCTCCTAGGTTCAAGTGATTCTCCTGCCTCAGCCTCCTGACTAGCTGGGACTCCAGGCATGAACCACCACGCCTGCCTAATTTTTGTATTTTTAGTAGAGACGGGGTTTCACCATATTGGCCAGGCTGGTCTTGAACTCCTGACCCCTGGATCCAACCACCTCCGCCTCCCAGAGTGCTGGGATTACAGGCATGAGCCACTGCGCCCAGTCTTTTAATTTCTTTATTTTTTGAGACGGAGTCTCGCTCTGTCACCCAGGCTGGAGTGCAATGGTGCGATCTCAGCTCACTGCAAGCTCTGCCTCCCATGTTCACGCCATTCTCCTGCCTCAGCCTCCTGAGTAGCTGGGACTACAGGCGCCCGCCACCGCGCCCGGCTAATTTTTTGTATTTTTAGTAGAGACGGAGTTTCACCATGTTAGCTAGGATGGTCTCGATCTCCTGACCTCGTGATCCGCCCGCCTCGGCCTCCCAAAGTGTTGGGATTACAGGTGTGAGCCACCACGCCCGGCCTTGTTAGGTTACTTTATAGTGTGAACTTCACAGAGTGCACTTACACACACCTATCACTCGTAGGCTACAAGCCTGCACAGCATGCTACTGTACTGAGTACTGTAGGCAACTGTAGCATAATGGGAAGTATTTGTACATTCAGATATATCTAAACATTGAAAAGGTACAGAAAAATATGGTATTATAATCTTAAGGGATCATTGTCACATATGAGGTCTGTCCTTGGCCAAAAGGTTATATGGTGCATGACTGTGCTTATGGATAAAATGATATGCTATCTGGAATTTACTTTAAAATAATCCAGTGTTTGGGGATGGGGACGAGAGTTATCACACGGCCAAATAACTTAAAGCTGAGTGATGGGCATGTGGCGTTTATTGTACAATTCTCTGTACTTTCATAACTGCTTGGACATTTGCTGTACTCATATGTATTTGAGAATTTCTCTAAGAAGTTAGAAGAAAAACAAAAAAGGCAGACCAAAAATTGTATCCTACTTATGCTGGGAAAGAGGGAAAACAGCAAAACTCTAAGAAACTCAACAAAATGTTAACCGGAATATGAAATTTAGAAGTATATATGCTTGTTTTGTTTCTGTCCTAGTTTTCTGAGTAGAATTATTTTTATTACAAAACAAGGTAAAAAAAAAAAAAAAAGCCAAGTCATGATCAAAGCAACAAATCTACCACCAGAAAGCATTTAAAACGGCAAACACTGTTTTTTCCAAAACAAGTGTACATTCAGACACTGGGCATCAAAATATTTTTCACAATCTACAAAGCTGCCATTTATATATTATTTCAAAAGTCTGCAAATCTAGTCAGCCATGAGTTCATTTTTTAAAGGATGAGGAATAAAATGGGTATCACTGAGGTATTTCTGCAATTTTTAAAGCTCTCTGGTGCAGGGGAAATAAATGAACTTTCAGAGGAGCTGTGAGTTCTCTCCACTCCTAGTGACATTCTGCACATTTCTCAAGCTCTATTTATTTGGGAATCAAAAAATCACCTCCTACTCCTACATTAGATGGTGAGAATACGTACCACCGATCAAATACTGCCCAAGGAAAACTATATATTCCTCACCGCACAAATCCCTTAAACAAACTCATATATAAATATAACAGCGAACACCCCTTAACCTACAGGATTCTAAAAGCCACTCTAGGAGTTCTGGGGAAGGTAGGGGGGAGGGTCGTGAAGGAGGAGGTGGTGGTCGTTGTTTTTAAATTAGTTATCTCAAATTCAGCCCTGTCTGTTTGTCCAGCCACTAACATCCTGGTAAGGGGGGAGGGTGTGAGGAGGAAGACACACCCCAGCACCTCCCAGACTCTGGGGCAAGCGGAAGCCACTCAGTCACCTGGGAGGTGAAGTCGTGCTGCTGCAGCTGCCGCCCTTCGCGCAGGTCCCAGGACCTGACCGTGTTGTCCAAACCGCCCGTCCAGAGCTTGGTGCCATCATTAGAAATGTCAATACAGCTGGCTCCATCTGTGTGGCCCTGGAATTGCCTGATAAAACAAACCAGATTTAATAATGATTTCCTGCCAGAGCTCAAGGTAAACACTGTTGTGTTGTTAGTTTTGGACCCTGTGTGTGCATGTGTGTGTGTCATCCCGCCAGTGTCTGCTGATGTGCAAGATCAAACTAACCTTCCCCCCGGGAGGAGGGGAAACAGCACCTGCTGATTGTCTTTCCTTTTTTTCACGATCCAGGTGCTAAAGAAATGGAATATGCCACTGCAGGTCACTACCCAGAAGTTAAATACACTACTCTGACAAATCCGTCTGCAAGGTAAAATTCTTGCCAGCTCTGGAAAAGTGTTTAATTGTTAAATAGAAAATAAAAGACAAACACACAAAATCCCAATTGTATTCCTTACGGAAAGATAAAGGTCTGTTCTTTAATCGTACAGGCCTGAATCCATGAGAGAAAGAAATAGGGGACGTTACAAGCACAGAGTGGACAGAAGCATTCCTGTTTCCATGAGTGGATCAACACAGCAATGCCCTACATGCCAACAGAGCATGAGCTCATGTATTTACTCAACCTTGCTTTCTGTGTTAGAAAGAGCCCTGCATTAGGAAATCTGGACTCGCAGAGACAAAGGGTCACGCATGCCGGCCTCCTGACCTCACAGGCATTGGGCAGAGACAGAGGTAATTGCCATGGGCACCTCAGCAAGACTCTCCCTCCAAGCTGAGCACAAAGTTGTTCTTTAAAGCAGAACCTTGTGCTTCATTCAAAAATCGCCACCAGAAACAATCAGCCAACAGGGATCTGCTGAGCACAGACGCTGTGCAAGGCAATGACCAGAGCGGCTGAGGGGAGGTCAGTGTAAGCCCCAGCAGGGACGGTGACCGTCCTGGACTCAGTTCTGCATGCTGAGAGGGAGCTGGTGGGGGAGCAGCCAGAAAAGGTGAACAAAGTCTAGACCCACCCTCGGAACCAGGCGGGATCCAGTAAAGAACGGCGTGGGGATTTCAACACCGAGAGGAAAGTTTCCATGCTGCTTCTTCCTCCAGGATCCCCACACCTTATCATTCCCATAGAGCTCCAAACTTTTAACCTGCGCTTGGATTTTAAAGAGTGGAAGGGAAGGAAAAAGCACCACTACTGTCCTAAATTCTAAGCCAAGATGTGAACCAACACTTTAAACATCTTCTCTCTGCAAGCCATTCCCAACTTCTGCACGTTAGGATCCAGGCTGAGTCCGCTCTCCTCTACTGCGACTGTGCAGGTGGACCTCAAGTGTTTCTGCTTGCTTCCCAGACATCCCCACAGAACACCCAGGCTTGGAGCAGTCGCTGCGTCTCTTGGTGAAAGTCTTGCTTTTCTTCCCTTCAAACAGCTCTGGAAATCCAGTGATCTCTTGACCCTCTGACTTCTTTGGACCTTTCTAACTCATTAAACGCTGTTCCTCATTGACTGAAAACACCTTCCTCTGCTGACATACAGTACCTGACGGCTGCCCCCCATCCCTCTGCCCTCTCTCCACCCATATACTTCAGCATTACTCTCAGGCACATCCTATGACTGTTCAGAACGTGCTGGGTTACGGTGGATACAAAGACATGCAATAGGCTGTGCCTGGCCCTGTTACACGCGGCAGCCACTAGCCACCTGTGGGCGGTCCAGAGAAAGATTTGTAAGATGCTACCCCATCCTATCCAACAGGTATTTACTCCCCAGGAGCCGGCATGGAGCAAGGGATCGCAGCACAGAGAAGACAGCAGAATGCCTGGGCCCCAACTTGGCTCCACCACATCCGACTGTGCAACCTGAAGCCAGTAACTTACCCTCTCTGAGCCTCAGGCACTTCATCTATAAAATGGGGCAAATAGCAAGACAGTGTCATGAGGACTAAGTGGAGGAATATTTGAAAAGTGCTTGGAATTGATATTTTGAAAGTGCTACTTATGGAGTTTTAAAAAAAGAAAAAACAAGTCACTTTTGCTAGGATAAAAGGTTGAGAGGGCGTTCGGCTCTGGCTCCATTATTCCATTTTGCTCACCTACACTACTCAGCAAACGGAAGAGGAAAATAACTGCCGCACCGTCGCCCACATGCAGGGACCCGGCCCGGCTCAATGACACTTAATGGATTTCTACAGTGGAGGTTTGAAGAGAGTGAGCTGTCATGATGACTGCTGGAGCCCGTGCCTTCTCTGTGCAGCATGAGTGGGGACTTACCAAACAAGCCATGGACCCCAAACTGCACCATCCGCAGGGACGGCTTCCCAGCGAGGATGAAACAAGAGTAAAACACATGCTTCATTTTACCTTTCATGTTTCATTCGTGCTTACTTTAAAAAGACTTTTTGAGAACAGTTCTGGTGTGAGCACTGACTTCTGAAGGGGGCATTTGGTGGGGGAGCTGAGGAGAGACACAAGGGTACCAGAACTGCAGCTGCTGCTAAGGTGACAGGGCCGATGCCAGGACGCGAGGCAAAACCCTGCGGGATCCTGTGTGGAACCACCCCTGGGCAGGTCTCCTATTTCATTATTGAGATACTTTAAAACCATTTTGTGGGCGAAATTCATGGAATCTCCTCTTCTCATGTCTCCTTGTTGATTTTCTGTTATCTTTTATCAGTTGGTTCTTGTCTGCACCAAGTTCTAGCCAAAGCCCAAAACATCTAGTAGCAAGGGACCTTTGTGCTGCCGTGTAATCCACACTAGGCCACCCCTTGGCAAAAGCCAGAAGTATTTTTAGAACAAGTTTGGAGTCTGTATGTGGGCTGACATACAGACTGCAGGATATACAGACTATCTACAAGGAGATAGAACGTCTCGGTGACCCCAGGCATAGTAGCAAGACTGTAAGCCCCCCAAAGGCAGCAACACGGTTGTCTTTGTTCCCCCATCATCTAGCCCCACGCCTGGCATTCAAGAGGCTCTTACTGTGCGGGCCGCGGGCAGCCAGAGAGAAGCAGAGGTAATAGGCCCAGCTGCTCAAGAAGGGAACCCCTCCTTAGACGACTATCTTTGCTCACCTCACTAGTGTCTGGTTGTGCAGATCCCACACAGCGATGTTGCCATCGCTGCAGCATGAGAAGCAGACCTTGGAATCTGGGCTGATGGCCAGGGCGTAGCAGGCGGGGGCCGAGGACGTCAGCTCCGCCTTGATGCGTGGGGTCGGAGCCGCCAGGTCCCAAATGGACAAAGTACTGGCTTCCCCTCCCACTATGAGAGTGCACCCATCAGGTAGCAATTTACAGGAACGGATATAATTGTCTCTGTTCTGTAAAATAAACATAATTCATTGCTATAATGAATTACCGAGCAATCATAGCACCATGTTCTCTAATGGCTGTCTTGGTTTTTTGAGTTAAAGAGTGGCATTTCACGGACACTCTAACAGAGCAAGAGATCTCTAGTCAAGATTGGGGTCCAAGTACAACTGTCTCCTTCAAAACAGTAAACAAAACAAATTCACAGGAGCTTAGATAACTGTTTCTGGTGTCCTGCATCACAGAGCTGAAACTATCTAGGTATGAGGTACAGGTGTACACACAGTTCCCTGAGAAGAAACCACTTTTCCAAAGCTAGTTTATACATCTGCCTCATCACCCTGCATCATTTACTGCTTGGAAACTGCAGGCCCCCGTCTATGTTTTGGTCTTCATTATGCTGAGCACATTACTTCATTAGTCAGAGGGATTCTTGCTAATAATTTACCAGAGCTGCTTTCTCAAGTTGTCATGTGGCTGCTATTATATTTAAGCCCCAATGCAAAGGCCAAAGAACCTGATAAAAGCAGGCATCTTGCCATCAAAACCAATACATATGAAGGGGGTGGGGGTGGGGGACCCTCATAAGATCAACCCCTGAAAGATGCAGATATGGCTAAAGTTTGCTTACGTGCTTTTCACGATGGACTGTCTTTCAAAGATTAAAGAAACCTTAAACACGTGACTTCAACAAAGGATATTCCTACTGCTATAGAATGTTGGGCCATATTTAAATACAAGTTTCATGAATGAAGACATTTTGAAGTTATTTGTGTTTTTTTAAAAAGGCACTAATCACTACTCTAAAAACAAGTCTGTGTTTCAGAAACACTGCCACTCTGCTTTTTGGAAACACTCTCTCCAGAATCCTTACAATTTTCCAGGCAGGGAGTGGGTACACGGCACCATCTGCAACAGCAGAGTGCAGGCAGACCCCATGGCCAGGGCAGGGCAGGGCAGGGCAGGGCAGGGCAGCTCGGAGTCTGCTTAAGGCCAGTGGTATGTGCTCTGTAAATCCTGGGGTTACGGTTTAGAGACTGGAACATGTCCCAACATGTTTTATGTCCCTGAAAAATGCAAAATGGTATTCTCAAGCTCTGAGCGGACATGGCTTAGGTACTCTGGGAAAGCATTCTCACCGCTCTATTTTGTTGATGGCTGCCCCCGGCCTTTGCAGTGACAGCCTTTAACCCTTTCCTGAAGTGAAGGTCATAAAACCTAACCAGCCCTCTCAGGTCTCCCTTAAAAACACAGATCTTACCCTGTTCAGAATGGTTTTTATGCCATGTTATCAAATATTTACTATTCTATATTTATCTAAAGGCTATAGGGAAATTAAAAACTGAGTGGATGGCAGGGACCAGAGTCCAGGCCAAGCTGTGCTTTTGTCCATTAAATGGGAAACCCCCTTTTGTAATGTACATCCATACACAAGGAGAGCCTCTGTAAACCACTGTAAAATATTTTTTAAAAAGAAATCCATCAACTCTGGGATGTAGCCAGTACAACAGCAACAAATGAAACCTTCACATTTAAACGGGGGGCCGAGGGGGTTAAATACCCAACACAGGAAACAGAAGGGGCTTCTATTTCCTCATAATGGGAATAAAACCCAGGCCCACACAGCTATTTCCTTATTGAATCTCCAGGGAGAAATTGCCCTTGTGCACCAGTTCCTGTCCACTCACCAGACAGTCGAGCTGGGAGACAGGACTCTTATTGCCAGGGTGGCTGATGTCCCAGACCTTGACGCAGCCCTTCCCGCCCGTGTACACGTGTCTCGTGGGGTTGCTGATGGTCACCGCGCATACCACCTCCCCGTGGTTGAGGGTGTTGATCTGGCGAGCATGCCGGGGGATTCCGGGTCCGATGAGGGCGTCGGGGGGAAAAGGGACAGGCTGCATCTGACCATCTGCGGTAACGTGGAAGGAGTATGCACTTTTGGAAAAACGAATGGAGAGAAGACAGAAAACACATTTACAGAGGAAGCAGGCATTACCTCGGCAATGTGCTACGACTATGAAAACGATGAAAAAAAGGAAAGATTCTCTTGTATATTTTCCTTTCAAAACAATACAAGTTGAAGTATTTACTGATGGTGCAAATTTAAAATATTTAATAGCAGAAATCTGGCGTGTACCAAATGACATATACATAGAACTGTATTAAAACATTTTTTAAGGTATTTAAATCGTTCTTATCCATTCTATAAAGCATTCCCTCAAATCTCCTTATAAAACACTTAACGCACTTCCAAATGAACATAAAATACCTCCTTCCATGTATCTTGTGTAATTTTATGATTTCTTAGTATAATTTTAAATGATTATTTTCCCTGCTAAAGATGAAGCCCTTAAGAACTAATAATAATTAAACAGAGTAGACAGTGTATTTCAATAGCAAACACACCCCCCCCCCAAAAAAAAAAACAGCTTTCTAAAAATACCAGTTTATGGTTTGGACTTCAACTTTCTTTTGCTTAAGGAAGAGAAAATAACAGATTATTTTATATGGCTTTAAACAGGATTTTAGGTTTCCTACTCAACAATCTTCCTCGCCTACGTTGGTCAGGAACGCCATTATATAAGGCAGCAAAGTGCCCAGCTAAAAAAACTACTCTTCCTCACCCTCCTTTAGCCCGGCGTGCCTATGTTCTGACCAATGAGGTCTAAGAAGAAGCTGCTGGATGGCATTTTGAGGAAGTTCTGAACTTGAAAGAGAGGAGAGGGATGGGGGATATGGGAACTCTTCTGTAACTTTCCAATCTATTTTGCCTGGAACCCATAACTGCTCTAAAAAAATAAATAGGGAGGGAGCACACCTGCCCTCTTCTCTTCTTCCTTCCCACTGCCTGAGCTAAGAGGGATGACTGGTGCTCCTATGGCCCCTCTGGGCCACAGGTTGATTTCAAAGACAGAAATCAATTGCTGGATAGCAAAGATGTGGAACCAACCCAAATGCCCATCAATGATAGACTGGATAAAGAAAATGTTGCACATATACACCATGGAATACTATACAGCCATAAAAAAAAGGATGAGTCCATGTCCTTTGCAGGGACATGGATGAAACTAGAAACCATCATTCTCAGCAAACTAACACAGGAACAGAAAACCAAATACCACATGTTCTCACTCATAAGTGGGAGTTGAACAATGAGAACACGTGGACACAGGAACGGGAACATCACACACTGGGGCCTGTCAGGAGGTGGGGGGCTAGGGGAGGGATAGCATTAGGAGAAATACCTAATGTAGGTGATGGGTTGATGGGTGCAGCAAACCACCATGGCACGGGTATACCTATGTAACAAACTTGCACATTCTGCACATGTATCCGAGAACTTAAAATGGAAGGAAGGGAGGGAGGGAGGAAGAAGGAAGGAAGGAAGGAAAGGGAGGGGGGGGAGGGAGGGAGGGAGGGAGGGAGGAGGGAGGGAGGGAGGGGGAAGGGAGGGAAGGAAGAAAGGAAGGAAGAAAGGAAGGGAGGGAGGGAGGAGGGAAGGGGGAATGGGGGAGGGAAGGAAGGAAGGAAGGAAGTGGGGGGAAAGGGGGGAAGGAAGGAAGGAATTGCTGGGGGAGATAGAACAGAAAGACAGGATGCAGAGGCCCTGGTGACACTATGGGGCTGTCATACCTGCCCTGAGCTGCTGAGAGCGAGAGAGTAATAAACTTCCACATTATTTAAGCTACCATTTTATTCCCCTGTTAAATACAAACAAACCTAATCCTAGTTACCCACTTCTACTTCTACACCAAAATTCAAA
Organism: Rhinopithecus roxellana; assembly: GCF_007565055.1. Taxonomy (NCBI): domain Eukaryota; kingdom Metazoa; phylum Chordata; class Mammalia; order Primates; family Cercopithecidae; genus Rhinopithecus; species Rhinopithecus roxellana. The sequence goes on from NC_044564.1 coordinate 30,387,604, forward strand.
GCATATTTTTTCCTCCAACAAACTTAATTTAAACTCCAAGAGCTAAGATCCTAGGGACATGATAAAACATAAACAAAGAAAAGACACTTTAGAAGATAGAAAAAAGAGAAGTGCTAATGTTTTCACTCTACATCAACTGATAAAATGATGCACATTCGGCTGGGTGCGGTGGCTCACACCTGTAATCCCAGCACTTTGGGAGGCAGAGGTGGGTGGATCACCAGGTCAGGAGTTCAAGACCAGCCTGACCAACACGGTGAAATCCCGTCTCTACTAAAAATACAAAAAATAGCTGGGCATGGTGGCACGTGCATGTAGTCCCAGCTACTTGGGAGGCTGAGGCAGGAGAATGGTGTGAACTCAGGAGGTGGAGCTTGCACTGAGGCGAGATCGCACCACTGCACTCCAGCCTGGGCAACACAGCAAGACTCCATCTCAAAAAATAATAATAAAATAATAATTTTAAAAATAAAAACAAAAGTAAAACAATTGAGTTGCACATGATTTATAAGGATGGTGGTTAAGGTGGGGAAACTGCTTCTCAAAGATCTCGGTGCTATGAGAGAAATGACATGTGAGGATTAGTTTCTCTCTGTGTACCACAAATCAAGCTGGGTGCCTCCAGGTAAGGCCGGGTTTCCATCAGGCACCCTTTCAGCAATCCCAGATTTTTCAGCGAAAGGAAATTTTATCTTCCTTCAACTGGAAGCCTGCTTATCATAGAGTTAAATGTTCCAGATTAAACAGATGCACCGAGTAACAGACGGGAGATCTGTCTGATCTTTGGAAGACACCCACTTCTCTCCCAGGTGTCCTCTTCTTTAAAACGCACAGGAGGCCTGCAATCATCATACGGAGGCAATTTAAAATTGATTCACAATGCAGCGAGCTGCTGTCAGAAGCTGTGAACACTCATCCGTCCCAGGGGAAACCCATATGGATGTTAATACATCAGTCACAGGGGGCCCCCGCAGGAAGCTGGTGCTGCCTGCTGTGCTGGAGAGCCAAATCAAATGCACACACCAGAGCAACGCAAAGGGCAGATGGGTCTTTAGGAGGGATCGACTGGAAGGAAAAAACCAGGGGAGGAAATTATTCACCTATAATAATAACAGGGCTTTTTCGATAAAAGGCCACACTGAGGGCTCATCGTGACAACTGTGAAGGGATCCCAGAAGGAAACTTAACTTTCTCTACTGGTTGAGGAACTAGGAAAAGTAAAACCAATCAGAAAGAGGAATGTATAAACAGATAGTGAGTATTCATGAATATCGCTCACACCTGAATTCCGAATGCAGCCAGATACAAAAGAACGGACATGGAAATGACTGCATTTCTAGAATTTCGAACACAGGCAAAATTCATCTGCAGTACTGAAAGTCAAGGTGGTGGTTAACCTTGGTGACTGCAAGGGGCATGGGATGGGTTTCTGGGCAATGATCCTGCTCTGCTCCTTGATCCAAGGGCTGGTTACACAGGTGGCTGCCTTTGGTGAAAAGTCGCTGAGCTAGACACATGTGATTCATGAACTTTCTGTATGTGTATGGTATTTCAATGTTTAAAGTTTAGATTCATTTAGTTATTTAGAGAGAGTCGAGGGGAAGGCTCTTAACCAGTTACCACATTAGATTAGGTCCACAGCCAAATCAAGTGCCCAAACTTTGCTGTTAAATGAACCTCTCTCTGGCTCTCTGGCCACATCAACCGTGGTCTTGCCAATCAGCCAGCCTGCAGTCTAGAATGTGTCAGTTTCGTGATCCTTAAGACAGGAATAACAATAAAATATAGAGGTTGCAGGGGTTGCTGTAAGGATTAAAGTGGTAACAGCTGCAAAACACTTAACACTGCACTTGACACCTGCAGTGAGTCTTCAGGAAATGACAGTATTGTTATCGAACCACCACGACTGAAAATGCTAAGTGAAGATACATTGAATTGAGGGCTTTATCTCAACCAGTGGACAAGTATGTGGGTCAGGGAATGCGGCACGGGAGGAAGACGCAGGGTGGGAAACCAGGAAAGCACAAAGGCAGTGACGAGGCAACGAAAAACACAAAATTCATAAAGCATCAAAGGTGAGAGTGGGGGAAATGGCATTCAGTAAAGACTAGAACGAACGCCCAAAGAGTAGAGATGGACGTTTGGATAGAATCGTGGCAAACTGCAGGGCAGAAAGTCAGTCCTGGATCCCTCGCTAGGGGCCACACAGTGAAGCCCACCTGCATCTCGGAAAGCCTCAGAACTGAGCCCCAGCCCCCACCTAGCTTTCTGAATCAAGCTCCTACAGATTAGGATTGTGTCTGATTCTGAAGTCCGGTGTCAGAATCAAAAAGAATAAAGCCCACTCGACTTCACAGATTCAAACATTGAATGAAATAAAAACCCATTAAGAGCAAGGGGCTTTTCATTTACTGGGCACACAGCAGAGGTGAAGGAACTGAAAGCAAAGAGTCCCCACTGGGCTCCTTCGCAGCCGCGGTGAACTGAAAAACAAGACTGTGTTCCAAGGGGGCAGGTTGCTTTTTCCTAGCAGACCAGGCTCCTCTTAATAAAACTATGCTGTGTTCTGTGGTCATAGGAAAACAGGTGTTTACAGGGTTGTTGGTTTGCTGGAAATAGGAACTGCAGTGGCAGAATCAAGTAAACAATAATGAAGAACCACAGACCCCGGAGATGACGGCTGTGGTCCAGCCCCGCTGCCTATGGATTTGGCACTCTGGATGTGACATTGTTAGCTATATCAACAAGGATCAAAAATCCGATCATGTCAAAAACCTTCATTCGCTCTTCAAGCTCTTTAGGGCTCATGAAGCCCTTTACAATTTAGTGTCAACAAGTCTTACTTCATGTGACCTTAAACTCCCAGCCACGTGGGACAACAGGCCAGTCCCCTAAAATACCACATGCTGTCACATCTCCGAGTTGTGCACAAACTGTTCCCTCCTGCTAGAACAGCACTGCCTGCCTCCCAAGTACACGCACTTCCTCCCTCCCTCTGACTGCCACGACCTCCCCAGCCTTGATGATTCTTTCCCAGGGTCCTAACCTTTCCTACTAACCTCTCTAAGAGTATTTCTCACACGGTGAACATTTCTGTCTTTCCCATTCCAGAGTTCTTCAGGGGTAGGCAGAGGGTTTCACCAGCCGGCACTCTCAATGGATCAGAACACAAGTTGTCTACTGTTACCTAATCACTTATATATTGAGACAGGAAAAGTTGCCATGGTAAGGAAAATCTGCTAAAAAAAAAAAAAGCTGGGCATTCCTCTCTAAACCCCTGGGTTATGCCAGCCAACTTTTCCCAGGCAATGTCTAGCAATTAACCAAATGTCACTAAGAGATGGTAACAGTTTTCCTAAGGGGGAAAGGCAGTCCCTGGAGAGCTGACTTAGACCACAAAAAAGACAATGAAAGCAATGACAATAATGAAGTGAAATCCATAGCTTTACCCTAAGTCAGCTAAATCCAGTGGACACTGGGCCCTTCCCAAGCAAGCTGTGGCAGAAGCAACCACAGGTCACATGGAACAAGCTCCATCCTGCATCCAGGCCTTGGAAAGCAGGACCCACACGGTCAAGTGCAAGAAGTCAGGAGGCACAAGCAATTGCTTCAGTTTAGTGACTAGTAACATGTGGGCACCATGCCTAACTAACTTGAGCCTCATTTCCCCATTTTTACAAAGTGCACTGACAAAACTTAGCCTATGAACAGGACCGCTGAGGTGTGAAGTAATGAAGCCACATGGGAAAGTACTTCAAGAAAACTATGAAGCGCAATATAGTCAACCTTTGCTTGCCACATCACAGGAGGGGCTCACTATCCCTTACTGTTTAGAGATGAGGGAAGGTGGCGCGGAGAGTCTAAGTAACTCGCCCATAACCACCCAGCTAACAAGCGGTAGAGCCAACTCCAGCTCAGCCCAGCTGCAAAAGTGGAGCTGTTAATCTTTACCTTAGCTTCCACGTCAGCACTACCTGTGACGTTATCCCCTCAAGAGGGACAACGTGGGACCCACCAGGACAAAGACAATTACCCCACACATCGTGAGCAACATGAGGCATATCCACATTGTGAGCGTGACTGTGGGGGCTGGGGGAACCGGGCTCCTTATAGAATGGATGAGAATAATGTAATTTATGATTCCAGAAGATACTCTTAGCCTGAAAACTAATAAAGGTGGTGGCTGAGGGGAATAGTGACATGGAGCTCATAAGAAAATCAGAGTCTCATTATTCTAAGATTTTAGAAGAAAGTATAATTTACCTGCTATAGGTAAAACCTCCCTCTGTCAAATTTTTTTAAGGGTCTGCACATCTAACCCATAACATCTACAAAACTTTTCCAGTTTTGCCATTCGCGTATTCTTCCAAATAGAAAATATGCAGAACGGGTATAATTCCTACCTTACTTGGAAGACGGCATTTCTATGTTAACAGAGGGCTTTATTACCAACTAACTTGTAAGTATCAAACTTCAAAGCATTAGGTTGGGAGACTCTTTGTTTCCTTGTTTAGATGCATACACTCTATTTTCATATATTTTTTTAAAGGCAAATACAAAACTTCCTAAAATGGATATGTAGAAGAAGATTACAAGCAAAGAAAACACGAAACAGATGACCTAAGTTGATAAACAAGGAGCTATTCCAGCCAAAGTCAACATTTAAGATTCTGAGTTCTAGGACCTAACTTCCTCTATCCATTATACATTTCCAAACTTCTCAGTGTGCTGGAGCAGGAACAAGGCTCCTCAACAGGGCAAAGATACAAACGGAGAAACTCTTGGATGAAAAGTAAAACAAAAAGAGGCTTAATATATCGCTATTTCAAAGCTAAACTAAAAAATTCCAGCAAAGGAACTATCACTACAGACAAAAACGAGCATCATCCAAGCAAGAAATATACACACTATATTTATATCCCATAAACCAAATGTCATTTCTGACAAGGCGAAGAGGGAGAGAGAGAAGTCCAGTGAGGAGTTATTGTAGCTAAACACAACTGACATCAAAAGGAGGGTCTTCCCAGCTACTCAGGAGACTGAGGCAGGAGGATCCCCTGAGCTCAGGAGTTCGAGGTCACCCTGGACATCCCCATCTCATTTTTCTTTTTAAAAAGGAAGGGCCTCACCTCAACTTAATCTCAAAAAATTAAACGGCATATTCCTATATTATCAGAAGGTAGAAAAACAGAAATTAAACTAATACCCACATGGCAAAAATAAGGAACAGAATGGGCATGTTATTTTTAGCATTTGATAAAAAAAAAAAAAAAAAAAAAACCTACCCAAATATCACTGAGATGGTCAACTTTATATGTCAACTTGATTAAATTGACTAAGGGACACCAGAGTGGCTGATAAAACATTATTTCTAGGTGTGTCTCTGGGGCTGTTTCTAGAAGAAATTAGCATTTGAATAGTTAACCTGAGTAAAGAAGGTCCCCTCACCAATGCAGGTGGGCATCACTGAGGGCCTGGACAGGACAGAAAGTTAGAGGAGTAGCAAATGTGCCCTTTGCTTGAGCCGGAACATCTACCTGCTGCTGCTCTCGATCATCAGTGCTCCTGGTTCTCGAGCCCCAGCCTGGAGTAGAACTACACCAGCTTTCCCAGGCCTCCAGCTTGCAGACAATAAATCATGGGATTTCTCAGTCTACACAGTCATGTGAGTCAATCCCTCCAAATAACTCCTTCTCCATATCCATATCTATGGTTTATTCATTCTATTTCTCTGGAGAACCCAGAGTAATACAACCCCATCAAATAAAAAGAGGGCTGAATCAATGTTCAAGTCCACTAAATAAGCGAGCTGTGGAATCTAGACACAAACAGAGAAACCGGAAGGCCAGAAACAGTAAAAGTGGGGTGAAAGGGGGAAGCCCCTGGCCACTGAAACTTTTTCTTGGCTAAAAGCCTGGAAAGGGTCTCTAATCACTGCTGCAAGTGTTTTCCTATGAGGCAATTTTACCCCAAATGTAGTTAAGATTTTTCTTTTCCCTTTAGGCTCTAAACCAAAAAGGTACTTTAAAGATTTATTTAAACACTAAACAAGTGGGTAGAAGATTTCTAAATTACATGTCTGGCATTAAAACACAGGGTGAAAGGACCTGTAACTACCCCAGACTCTTAAGCCAAACTATGATTAGCCTGAGTTATTACTGACCTCTAGGTGCTAATATATAAGGCAGGTAGAGCACAGCCCCCAGGTATTTAGAGGGAGAACAGCAGCGCTACAGTGCCAGGAAAAAAAAAAAAAAAAAAAAAAGTCTAACTAAACTTTGGAATTTCTCTTACCAGTGATCTCCGCAGAGCTCAGGGGAATAAATGTCCTAAAACCAAAAATGAATTCAAGTTATGCTGAACTAAACAATACCAATTAAATCCAGCCTTGAGGGTGTGAAAACAAGCCCAGCGTTACCTCTTATAAACCAACACTACTTAATAATTCGAAAATGCGAACCAAGGATCTCCTTGAGAAAAGAAGGAATCACAGGGTCTTACACAATCCTGGACCTGTCTCCCACCTATTCAAGGCAATGAACATTTGTTTCCTGGGTGTCTGTGCTCAAGGGACAAGACTTTGGGAACTTCCATCCTCCTGGGGAGGAAGTAGATAGAAACATGGCCTGTACACGATTATAATCCAAGCTCAAAGTGTGAGAAGTGTCATAAGATGTTTCATGGAGCAACTGGAGGGGGACCATAGATGGGAAGGCATCCATGAAAGCTTCATGAAGGAGGCAGCAACTCAAGCCGGCTTTGAAGGACAGAAAATACTTCAACAGGAAGAGACCAGTGAGAAGGGAAGCTGCTCCAGGGAGCAGGGGCTGGAGTCATCAGGGAACAGAGACTCGTCCCATTGGGTTAGCACAGGATGTAAAGCACACAGGACAGGACACCGGAAAAGCAGGCTGGGGCGATATTACCCACAGGCCTTGAATGGCATGTCGGTTTATACAGGTCGAACATCCCATATCCAAAATGCTTCAGAACCAGAAGTGTTTCCAGTCTCGGAATTTTTTCAGACTTCGGAATATTTACATAAACATAAATGAGTTATCTTGGGGATGGAACCCTATCTAAACACAAAATTCATTTCTGTTTCATACAGACCTTATGCACATAGTCTGAAGGTGATTTTAGTTTTCCCTTGGGGATGCCGAATAAACCGTGTGTTGTGTGTTTTGACTGCACCTTGTCACATGAGGTCAGGTGTGGAATTTTCCATGTGTGGCATGTCGGTACTCAAAAAGTTTCAGATTTTGAAGCATTTTGGATTTTGAATTTTTGAATTAAGATGCTCAATCTATATTCAACTTTTGAAGACCTCTGTGCAACACATGGCCCTGACAAGTGCTTTACAATAAAGAATAAACTGACAGCAATTTGGTGAGGAAGAAAGATAACACTCATCTAGGACTTTACTGACAAAACTGGGCATGAGAAAGGTGAGAATTTTAACAAAGAATAAGACTATTAAAAAAAAAAGTTAAATAGGGAAGAATCTAACACTAAAATTTGGGCTCAGATGTCAGAGGGAATGGGAATGATGCTTTAACAAAAAGAAGTCAAGGGAGGCTGGAATGGGTATGAGAGAGGAGGGAAGGTGACCAGGGTGGTTGGGAAACCCTACTGAGATCTTGTCATCTTAACATTGGAAACAAGAGTGTGGAATGCTAGCACTGCAAGTCATCTGCTCTGTTCCACTCTGATTGACAACAATGTGAAGCCACAGGGCCTTTGCACATGCTGGTCTCTCCACCTAGAGGTTCAGCCCCTGCCCCTGTTGGGTTAGTGCAACTCTGAAAACCCTTCGGCAGGGAATCCCTGCTTGACCCTCCCCAATGGGATCAGTCCCCCATGCCCTGTCATAGGTTTTCTAGAACAGTGCTCCTCTGTAATAGCTCTGTGGTAGCATGGGGGTCCACAATTCTGCCTTTGATTTTGTGATTACTTAACTCATGTTCCCCTTGAAGGAGTTCAGGATATGCCACAACCAAATATGCCCCTTTGGTATATTGGTTATTTTGAGCTGAAAACACCTGAGAAATGAGAGATCCAGGAAAGACTTCCTGACCTCTTTCTATACAAAAACAGGTCATAAAATTTCCCATGAGAAAGGTGCCCTCCCTGTACCAGAAACAGAAGAAGAACAGCCTTATCACCAGAGTCTGGGAATCAACACTAAAAGGGATGTGTACAAATAAACTTACCAAAATAACCTTTGTCTCCCACAAGTTTTCTGCCAATATATCTATCTCTTAGTTACCTAACCACAATTTACTGCCTCCATCCCAAAACTCTTTCTTGTTATGTCTTCACAAATTTGTCATTTCTTTGTATAAAAGTGATACAAGGCTGGGCATGGTGGCTCATGCCTGTAATCCCAGCACTTTGGGAGGTCAAGGCGGGTGGATCACCTAAGGTTAGGAATTCAAGACCAGCCTGGCCAACATGGTGAAACCCCGCCTCTACTAAAAATACAAAAATTAGCCAGACATGGTAGTGTACGCTTGTAATTCCAGCTACTTGGGAGACTGAGGCAGGAGAATCGCTTGAACCCGGGAGGCAGAGGTTGCAGTGAGCCAAGATTGGGCCACTACACTCCAGCCTGGATGACAGAACGAGACTTTGTCTCAAAAACAAAACAAAACAAAACAAAAACAAAAAAAAGTGATACAAGCTGCCTGCTCTGGACACTTCTTCGGGTCTTCATTTCCTTGTGAAGACTCCCATGTACACCAAAATTCTTAGTAAGACTTGCGTGCATTTCTCCTGTTAATCTATCTTATGTCAGTTTGATTCTCAGGCCCAGCTGCAGACTCAGAGGGCAAAGGAGAATTTTTCCTTCCCTGCACCCCATCCTAGGCTGTGAACTCCCAGTGGGGCCCCCTATGCCTATGCAGGAGGTCTCAATAAAATCCGTGAAAGTGTGGATGGAAAGGAAGTGACGGGGTCTAGATCTTAGTGAGCAGATGATGTGGGAACCCTAAATCATGGCCCACGAGAGGGCTGAAGCGCCAGACAAATTCTAGCCAGAAGAGAAGCCTCAGGGTGGTGTGGGGGTCTCCAAACACTGAAGAGCTGCCATGGGGATGACGGATTAGCAGTGTGCTGTGTGGTCTCGGGGGGTAGGAAAGAGCCAGGACTGATGGGGTCAAAGTTCCAAGGAGACAGATTCAGCTCAAAGGCTAGAAGAGTTTTCACAGAGCCATGGAAAATGCATTGCTCTGGGCAGCAGCAGGTCCCCTGTCCTTGGACAAACGACACACACGGTCAGAGGCACATAGTCACTGTACGGGTTATCTTAGCAGGCTTGAACCATGCATGAGCATTTATACTATGTTAAAGTCCCTCCTGCCCCAACTGAACTCTTCTGGCGGTAACACTCAGGAGGCACTCATCCATCTGCAAGCTCTCTCTCTCATTCCTCAAGCTCTCTCTCTCATCCCTCAAGCTAGCTCTCTCTCTCATCCCTCAAGCTCTCTCTCTCATCCCTCAAGCTCTCTCTCTGTGCATGACCCAGACTGTCCCTCCCCAGTTCCCTGGGAAACTTAATGCTTCCTGCATGTGCTTCAGCTTCAGCTCCACCCCACGGAAGTCGTTCTGACTCTAATTTTGGTCACTTATTTACATGTCTCCCTATCACCCACTGCTCTGCCTCAAGAGCACGTATCACAAGTTAAACTAGGATATTTACTCTTCTTTTAATGACATCATCAAGCCCCCATGGGCAGAGAAGGCTGAGAGCACCCTCTTTCCTGGAGCACGCCTGGCATCGCACATAAAGCCTGACAGTTCACACTCAGTCTATGAAAGGCAACTGTGCCTTCTGTCTGCCTCACCCAAGCATTCTTTCCATGGGTATTTTTCAGAGAATTATTTGTATAACCTTTAACGCCTTGTTCACTCTACCCTGGACACACGAGTTTGTCCTCATCTCTCTTAAGTGCCTCAGACCAGCCCTACTCAACGTGTGGTCAGCAAACACTGGCTACTGTTTGCAGTGAGATGAGTGTAGTCATCCAGAGTACGCACAGCAACCTGAGGACTTAGGGCTGTTGACTCTTGTAACAACAAAAAATGGACTTAGATTTTGTATCTTTTTCCTCCTACTCACTTGTATTGTAGGTTACAAATGTCTCCATCTTTGATTTACTCAGGAAAAAACTGGTCACCATAAATGGTTTGAGCAGCACTGCCTCAGGCAATATTACTTTACTAAATAGTAAGAACAGCAAGTTCTCTCATACTAATTAATAGATAAATATGGGCAGTCATATGTAGAAAGCTGAAACTGAATCCCTTCCTTACACCTTATACAAAAATTAATTGAAGATAGATTAAAATTTGAAACGTTAGACCTAAAACCATAAAAACCCTAGAAGAAAACCTAGGTAAGTACCATTCAGGACATAGGCATGGGTAAGGACTTCATGACTAAAACACCAAAAGCAATGGCAACAAAAGTCAAAATAGACAAATGGGATCTAATTAAACTAAAGAGCTTCTGCACAGCAAAAGAAACTACCATCAGAGTGAACAGGCAACCTACAGAATGGGAGAAAATTTTGCAATCTACCCATCTGACAAAGGGCTAATACACAGAACCTACAAAGAACTTAAATTTACAAGAAAAAAACAACCCCATCAAAAAGTGGGCAAAAGATATGAAGAGACAGTTCTAAAAAGAAGACATTTATGCAGCCAACAGACACAGGAAAAAATGCTCATCATCACTGGTCATCAGAGAAATGCCAATCAAAACCACAATGAGATACCATCTCATACCAGTTAGAATAGAGATCATTAAAAAGTCAGGAAACAACAGATGCTGGAGAGGATGTGGAGAAACAGGAACACTTTTACACTGTTGGTGGGAGTGTAAATTAGTTCAACCATTGTGGAAGATAGTGTGGCAATTCCTCAAAGATCTAGAACTAGAAATACCATTTGACCCAGCCATCCCATTACTGGGTATATACCCAAAGGATTATAAATCATGCTGCTATAAAGACACATGCACACATATGTTTATTATAGCACTATTCACAATAGCAAAGACTTGGAACCAACCCAAATGTCCATCAATGATAGACTGGATTAAGAAAATGTGGCACATATACATCATGGAATACTATGCAGCCATAAAAAAGGATGAGTTCATGTTCCTTTGCAGGGACATGGATGAAGCTGGAAACCATCATTCTCAGCAAACTCTCACAAGGACAGAAAACCAAACACCGCATGTTTTCAATCATAGGTGGGAGTTGAACAATGAGAACACTTGGACACAGGGTGGGGAACATCACACACAGGGCCTGCCAGCAGGTGGGGGGCTGGGGGAGGGATAGCATTAGGAGAAATACCTACTGTAAATGATGAGTTGATGGGTACAGCAAACCAAAATATCACATGTATACATACGTAACAAACCCGTACATTGTGCACATATACCCTAGAACTTAAAGTATAACATATATATATTTTATATATATATAAATTATATATATATATATTACACATACACACATAGAAAGAGAAAGAGAGAAAGAGAGAGAGAGACACAGTAAGATTTTATACAGCCCAGACCCTGGCAACAATGGCAAAGCTCACTTTTCCTTCTGATATTAAGTCTATCTTCCTCACATAATATGGCTCAAACATGAAAGAGAATTCTAAAAAATATATCTTAGGCTGGGCACGGTGGCTCATGCCTGTAGTCACAGCACTTTGGGAGGCCATGGCAGGAGAATCATTTGACCCCAGGAATTCGAAACCAGCCTAGGCAACCCAGGGAGACCCAGTGTCTCTAAAAAATAATAATAATAAAATAAAATAAATTAATAAAATAAAGAGAGAGATTTTAATTATTTTAGAGAGAGCAATGATTGCTCAGATCCAAAGGCCAACGGCCACTTTGACCAAGATGAGAAAAGTACCCTGACATAGTCTCACAACATTGGCCACTGTGTCCACTGTCCTTGTCCTTAGGCACATTGTGATTCTAGTTTGCACAGCTTTGAACCCAAAGAAATGCAAGGTGCTCACAAGCCAAGGACATCAATACTTAACTCTAATAAGCACGATGCTAATTCTATCTTACAACTGATCCTGTTAACACACACACACACACACATATAAGGAACAGAGTCCAATTTAACTGTGCCCACCTATCAGCCTTCCACCCTAGCATCACAGCTCATAGCTCTGCTCACCCGCCTTCCCTCACTGCATCTTCAGTTACACCCAAGGTAGGGGCTTAGCAGCTGAACACACACCCTGTACCTCTAACTCTTGAAGCTAACTTTCCCTAAGGGTCAGCTGAACTTGGCCTTATTTCCCTATTATTCCACCAAAGGTTCATCAGTTACTGGTATTACTGCTTCTCATCACAACTTTACCGGTTTGCCCTTTATCCACTCACCAATCAGTAGAACACAATAGCTACAACACCGCTGGCAACCACAGACAGGAAATGCTCACAAGTGCCCCAAGGACCTCCCAGGCTGGAAGCAGGGGGGCATTCCCAAATCCCCAAGAAAACACACCGGGTAGTAACTAGTCCATGGGTACTCAACTGGAAGAGAACTACCAGCTAAGTGAGCATTGAGCAATACTACCCCTGACTCCCTTCACTGGGCACAGATGTCATCTTAAATTCCTAACATCGCTACTGATTCCTAGTGTAGACAAAAACCTCATTTCATCATGAATCAAATTATTGTGAAAGAGATATTATAATACATGAAAAGTAGTGCAATGGGAATCGCCTTTCCTATCCTAAAAAGCAGGTGACAGGGTAAGAAATTCAATTTTATCTCATGCTGGTGGTTTATTTGAAACAAGGCTCTTATCAAAACCACACCAAGGATGACAGGGCAGCTGAGTGGACTGCTCAAAATAATTCACCATACTGGGTGTAGTGGCTCATGCCTGTAATCCAAGCACTTTGGGAGGCCAAGGCAGGAGGACCGTGTGAGGCCAGGAGTTTGAGACCAGCCTGGGCAACACAGGGAGACCCTGTCACTACAAAAATAAATTTAAAAATTGGCCAGGTATGGTAACAGACACCTATAGTCTTAGCTACTCAGGAAGCCAAGATAGGAGGATCGCTGGAGCCCAGGAGGTCGAGGTTGCAATGAGCTATGATTGTGCCACTGCATTCAAGCCTGGGCAATAGAGCAAGACCCTGTTTCTAAAAATAAAAAACTCACTAATGTGACGTGCAAGTGACGTACTGATAAAAGCTGAAAGCAACCACATGAAGGCAAGGGTATGACAAAAACAAACTGAAGGCCTAAGACATGTAGCACCCGTACCTTTATTGAAAAAAAAATCGGCTGGGCGCGGTGGCTCACGCCTGTAATCCCAGCACTTTGGGAGGTTGAGCCGGGTGGATCACCTGAGGTCAGGAGTTCAAGACCAGCCTGACCAATATGATAAAACACCATCTCTACTAAAAATACATTGAGCCAGGCATAGTGGCTTGTGCCTGTAATCTCGGCTGCTTTGGAGGCTGAGACAGAAGAAATGCTTGAACCTGGGAGGCAGAGGTTGCAGTGAGCAGAGATCGCACCATTGCATTCCAGCCTGGGCAACAAGAGTGAAACTCCGTCTCAAAAACAAAACAAAGAAAAGAAAAGAAAAGAAAGAAAAAAAAGAAAAGAAAGAAAAGAAAAGAAAAGAAAAGAAAAACAACTAAATTTGCAAAGACCTGCCATTTTTTCTTTTCTTTTCGAGACAGAGTCTCCCTCTGTCGCCCAGGCTGGAGTGCAATGGCGTGATCTTCACTCACTGCAACCACCCAGGTTCAAGCGACTCTCCTGCCTCAGCCTCCCGAGCAGCTGGGATTACAGGCACATACCACCACGCCCAGCTGATTTTTGTATTTTCAGCAGAGACGGGGTTTCGCTACATTGGCCAGACTGGTCTCAAACCCCCAACCTCAGGTGATCCACCCGCCTCAGCCTCCCAAAGTGCTAGGATTACAGGTGTGAGCCACCGTGCCTGGCCTCTGCTATTTTCTATCTTAGGAGAAGGCAGAGTTTTGCTGCTAAGCAAAGCAGACCTTCACATTTCAATTCTGCTGTTTAAAAAATGTGAGAACTTTAGGAATTCTTTGAAACCACACTTCTAATTACTAACAAGATGAAAAGGAAGCAATTTTTAAAGTGACCCAGGAAGAATAGCCAACTGAGTTTTTTCAAATTCCAATGCTTTTGTGCACTGAACACAAAATGAACGTCAACTTTTCCTGCTTCCCCACGAAGCCACTTTGCTTTTTATAATTCTAGATCTCTCGGAGCACTCATCAAAACTTTACTTGGGGGTAAACCCGGGGTGCTGGCATGCAACACAACCTACCCTTCAAGTAACTCTCATTTGCACTAAAATAAGAAAAAGGTGGCACGGAGCTGGGTAAAGAGATGACACATTTCGAATGTCTAAGCCTGCAAGAGTTCGTGACAGCTGACTGCCCACAGCACAGCACAGCTGGGAATCTCCATCAGCTGCCCTCTAACCAAATGGCAGAGCAGAGCAGCTTTCTGAGGGGTCAAGCAAAGAGGGCCAGACACCTCCAGCGCTTTCCTCCCACCTCGTCCTCATCTCCAACAGTTTCTCTCTAGAAATAACTGAACTTAGGAGATCACCCCCAGGGAGAATACAGAGGCATGACACCTACAAGTTGCCTATTTATAGAAAGTGTTAACACTCCTCAGGAAGACACCAGAAATCTCCTTGGAAACGCCCAAGCCTGTACTCCCTTTGGAATTCTAGTCTGCTAATACCAATGACTGAGTAACCACCTTTAAAACAAAACCAAGGTCTTTGAGGTACTTACGGTTTCCCCCCTGGGATTCCTGCCAGGTTTGGAGGAATGGTAGGTACTCTCATGTGAGGGGGAGGATCAAACCCCACCTGGAGACAAAAATAAGGCATTGCAGACTCAGTTTATTGCAGCAGGCACTTTGTGAACATCAATACCTTTCATTAGAAACTCATAGATCCCCAAAGCAACTTCAATGGGAACAATAAATTAAAATAAATTAAAAAGAAAGACAATAGTGTTTTTCTTTTTAATTACTATGCAAGAGGTAATATAAGCACCTCTGAACGCCACAAGACCCACTTCCTTTTTGGGAGGTAGAGAGGAGATGTGATCTATTTGCGCACTGAGAACCACTTCCCCATGGTAAATACCTCCCTTAGACTGGCAAGCAAGTTCACAGAGCAATATGTTGTATTAAGATTTCTCAACCTCAGCACTATTGACATTTTGTGCCAAACAGTTCTTTTCTTTGTTGGGGGCCATCCTGGGCATTGCAGGATGTTGAACAGCATTCCTGGCCCCTACTGTTGATGTGCCAAGAGGAATCCACACCTGCCCCCTCCCACCCCCAGTTATGATAATCAAAGGTGTCTCCAGATATTATCAAATGTCCTCAAGGAACAAAATCATCCCCAGTTGGATACCACGGGTCTAATTTAATGCTTAAGCATTCATACATGGATTCCCTACTTTGTGCAGCATAAGGATAGCATCTAGTCTCTCAGCTGACCACCTTACTTTTCAACACTTTTGCCCGCCACTGCACAGCCTCTCCTGCAAGTGCAATATCAGGAAAAACCAATGAATCTTAACATCACCGCAAACTAGTGAAGGTAATGCTATGTGAAGAGGGGACCAGAGAGAAAGGTGCGGGGCGTTTTTCAAACAGCCAAGAGAAATGATGGTGGGATTTTATGCCCTTAATGCAATCAGTGATCGCAGAGCCAATTCTCCCCTTCAAATGCAGTTTTGTGTCTTCTTGGTCAAAAATTAGACCATTTGCACAGCGGTAAGAGGCAGGGCAAACAGGCCAACCTGTCCCTGTGGTTCAGTCTGTCCAGAATTCTACCTGTTTACAGAGACCACTGCTTATACATCAATCACGCTATTGGGTTTAAAGTGTAGCACAGGCATAGAAAGAGAAAGCAATGGCTTCTCAGACATTTTTTCCTAAGGTTTAATGAGGAAAAAAAAAGTTCAAGAAAATGAATGAAAAGGCTTCTCTGAACCACTTGAATCATTTCATCACCTTCAAATAAAAAAAAATCGACTTTGGTGGGAGAAAACCAGATGTCCCCTGAACCACTGAAGGAGCTTCTAAACATTGCCTTTTTCATCCACAAAAACAGTAAAACAAAAAAAAACGTTTGGCTCTCATTTAATGAAGCAGCGTGCTGATGAAAGCTGACAAGAGGAAGGCGAGTGTGTGGCTGGGACACTGGGCGTCTTTGTCTCCGAGGTGTGTGGGGCTGGCTGCTCCTGCCCATGCAGCACAGAGAGGCCTGGCCCCAAACCTGACAGCGCTAAATGGAGCATGCAGCATTCCTACCCCAACCAGAGCCCACCCCACAGCTGCCTACCATGGGGGAGCGCCCGTAGGCCACCACGGCGGCCGCGGCAGCTGCGGCGCTCATCTGGGGTGACATGTTGTGTAAACTGGCATAGGCAGCGCCTGGGCTGGTCAGCTCGCCGTTCATGCCAGCGTGGGGGACCATCCCAAAAGGAGCAGGGTATGGGCCGGGAACTGCCAGGGGTGTCCTCAAGCCAGCTGCTGAAAAGAAACACAAGCCACACATCACTCAACTGACCCACTCCATCAAACCTGACCAGCAAGTCTGGCCTCGTCATTTGTTAGTGTCACTCACGGGGAGAGAGAAAGAGGGAAGGCTTCTGGGGGAGGGGGGAAATCACCTCCAATTTTTATACACTGGATCCCTCCTTCCCCAGAGTGGAATTCATCTCCAGGAAAGAAAAGACTCCAGGGGAAGCACAACCCACACATTTTCTTATTCGTGTAAGTAGCAGCACCGGAAGCCAGGGGAATTAAGCGTATTACCATACCCAATTTACAGAGGGCAAACCAAGGCACAGACACTAAAGTGTTTACCTGACTTAATCTCAAAAGAAGATTTTCTCGATAAAATCCAAGATTTCTCTTTCAGTCCGAACTTTCCATTCCCTGGTACCAATTCCAAATGAAAACCCAATCCTGGATTTACGTAAACCAAAGCACGGGTTTAGGAGGAAGATTCTGTTGCCTGTTTTCCTGTGGGCCCAGGTTGGTGCTTTTTTCCTTTCCCACCGGGGGATGTCAGGTTGCAAATTATGAGTTTTTTAAGGGCTGGAGTCGCAGGGAAACCCTCCTAATTTCTACTGAAGGAGAGACCACTGATTCCTGAAGCCTCCCCTGGCAGAAAACCAACCAACTACAGTCTGCAAGGAGCACGGTTGGGCCGGCCAAACCACTGTTTCAGCCAATATTAGCAAAGTCAGACGCACAATGCTAGTTAGGTGGGGAGGCTTGTGTTCAAAATAATTATCAGAAACTTTCCTGAAGTCCCTAGGATTTGAATTATTTAAAAATAAAAGAAGGCTGGGCAAGGTGGCTCATGCCTGTGATCCCAGCACTTTGGGAGGCCGAGGCGGGCAGATCACCTGAGGTCAGGAGTTCGAGTCCAGCCTGGCCAATACGGTGAAACCCCGTCTCTACTAAAAATACAAAAATTAGCCCAGGCATGGTGTCAGGCTAATTTTTAAGCCTAGCTCTTTGGGAGGCTGAAGCAAGAGAATCGCTTGAACCCAGGAGGCAGAGGTGGCAGTGAGCTGAGATCCCGCCGTTGCACTCCAGCCTGGGCAACAAGAGCAGAGACTTCGTCTCTAAGAAAAAAAAAAAAAAAAAAGAAAAGCTGAATGTAAACAGTTGGAGACCGAACAGAGTGCAGCTGCTGAAACCCAAGGACAAACATCTGTTTCTTATCACGGCTTTTTCAGAGATAGGAAGGAGGGTGGCCCTAAGTACATTTCATATTTGTAGGGCAATTGCATCACAACATTAACAGACAACAAATCAAGCTGGGAATGGGAGAAACCAAACAAAGCACAACAAGAGGCGATGCTCTACCCGCTTGGTTAATGAGGGGGTCTATGGCTGGAGGCTTGCCGAGGCCTGGACGGAGGCCTGGAGTGGCGCTGGTGCCCGGCGTTGGCATGTCGCTCCGAGGCGTTGGTGTGCTGGATTTCAGAACAGGCGTGCTGGCTTTTTCATGCTGGTGTCATTAAACAAATTAAATGAGTATTATTTTTAATCCAAGCCATATTACACAATTTATCACAACAGCAGCTGGGACACTGGGCACCTTCTAGCTACTCCCTCAGCCAATTTTCATAAATCCACACAATGTTGACAGCATTAACTTGTGAGCGAGAAATGTTGACCTTTCCTCTTCCTGCCAGAATTAAAACTCGAGCTAGAGACACAGAACATGATCACACTTCTTCCTCCGCAGATTTTATTTTAAAAGTATTTTCCATCAGGCTGTGGACTTTGGGTCGACGCCAAGTTAGAAAGATGACCACCCAGAGAATATTTCCCAGGCACTCAGAAACACATGCCCCGGCCGCCAAGAAAGTCCAAGGAAGACCCCTTTTCAAGTCTCCTTTTTAGGTAGCCCTGGGGTTGAGACTAATGGTGAGAGAGAGTGGGGCCAATATCTCAGAGACAAAAGACCCAGGGCTAGCCTTACCAATATGCCTAAAAAGAACGACACTTTGGAGTTAAGTGTCACCGCCCACTTGCCTACATAACCGAAGTGGACCCACCAGTGCAGAGCAGAGACGGAACACCAGTAAGGAGCCTTTCAGAGTCCAGACAGTAACGGGGTTACAGTGCACCTTCTCTGGCTTTTCAACCTTTCATGTGCTTTACAACACAGTCCAAGAACCAATACAGTGTGGCAAAGAGCACAGGCTAAAGAGAGCTCTTGCTGATCATGAGCCACAGCTGTGTAGCCTTAAGTTATTCATTCTCCACAACCGGTAAAACGGGATAATGCCTACAGGGACCAGGTAAGGATTAACTGCAGGGTTGTTATGAAATGTTATTGTTAAAAGATGACGCAGTCTACCAAGTTTGATTGAATGAATGACCACGAATGGGTTCTGATGCACCAGTTCCTGGCTTCCCCTGGGGCCTCCTTTGTGCATCACTGATCTGACGAGCTCCATAACATCGGGGCATGCTCTATGACATGCCCTGATATTAGGGATCAGTCTACCAGATAAATGGTCAGCCTAAGAAAATGAAGACTTAAGAATCTCGGAAGTTTGAGGCCAGGTGTGGTGGCTCACACCTGTAATCCTAGCACTTTGGGAGGCCGAGGCGGGCAGATTGCCTGAGGTCAGGAGTTCAAGACAAGCATGGCCAACATGAAACCCTGTAACAAGCCGAGATTGTACTGCACTCCAGCCTGGGTGACAGAGTGAGACTCTGTCTCAAAAAAAAAAAAAAAAAAAAAAAAAAAGGAAGAAGAAGGTAATGAACATGGATGTGTGTATACCCTCTCTAATGCGTGGTGGTACCAGGCGTGGGGCGTGGTGATGGGCACCTGTAATCCCAGCTACTGGGGAGGCTGAGGCAGGAGAACCGGTTGAACCTGGGAGGCGGAGGTTGCAGTGTGCCGAGATCACACCACTGCACTCCAGCCTGGGTGACAGAGTGAGACTCTTATCTCAAAAAAGAAGGCGGCAGCGGCAATGAACACGGATGCGTGTACACCCTCCCTAATCGTGGCTGAAAAGAGATGACTCAGAGGGGAAAAAGTAAACCCTGAATGATGACAAAGAACAGAAGGATGAGTTTCACTAGTAAACTCTTAAAAATACAACCCTCAAGCAGCAAAACCCCTACATTTCCAATACTTCAGGATCCTCCAGTCCACAATGAAACATCCACGGCCAAACAGGCAAGTGTCCGTTTTCTTTACCTACCAAGCTCATTTCTTTGGATTTCAAAGAAGTGGAACTTGCTGAGGAGGCCGTGGAAGCTGGGCTGCTAGAAGCATCCTTCTTTAGCAGGCGGTTTTTGTCGATTCCATTTTCCCGGGGCGAGTGGGCAGGGCTTGCTCGCGGAGAAGAAGGGTCCTCAACAAGCATAATCAAAAGTTTTCGTGATTTAGCTTGTAACAGACAGACCTTTCCTTTTCCACACTCATTCTCTAAATTTAAGGACAGTGCTGAAAGTCCTTCGGGTTGGGGGTGTACAAGGTGACCAACACCACGTTATAATGAGCAGCGTGGTCTCCGCAAACATACCCGCAAACATGCCATAAAAAACAACCCCACAGTCATATCCCTCTTTGTGCCTCAGGCTTAAGAACTTTGCCTAGAGGGCATTGGAAGGAAAGGGGAGCCAGACATCCAACTCAGGCATTCAAAATGTCTACGGAAATATCTTTTTTTAAAGGAAATAAAACTCTGTGTCAGTTAGACCATTATTGCTCCATACATGAGCAACCATTAACTTCTTAATGCAAAAAGTTGCAAGAGGTCCCCCCACTGAGGGGCTCTACTTCCTTCATTCACTGTTAGATTATTTTCATAACATTATTCAAATCATTCTGAAGATACACTTCGATGAAAAGAATGGTTACCTCATTAGACACATCCACAACTAAGTTGTCATCACTTTTGTCACCATCACTGTCCTGGAAAAAAGAAACATTAACGCCATTTACTAAAAGCTAAGAATGGGTTTGGGGCACAGTTAGATTTCTTTCTATAGTTCTTGGTAGCAGACAGACAAAAAAACTACCTGGGACAGGCCTGCAGGCTCTCTATCAGTTTGCCAGCCCTAGTAATTATTATCATCTTCCCGCTCTTCTCATCTGACCTGGGGCTATGCAAAGCTTCAGGCAGGAATTCTGTAGCAGTAGCAAACCAACTATCCAATCACAACTTGTTTACAGGTGATGGCAAGTTGCAAATACTTGGCAGGTGGTAAGTGCTCAGTAAATGGTTGCAACAGCTGAATTTCTCTTGAGGGCTGAAATCTCTAATTTGAAATATGCATACCTTTATATCAGAGTCTTTCCATATGATTTCAAGGTAAAGCATTTTCCCACGGGATTATTAGTTAATGCAAAAAAACAAAAACAAACAAACAAACAAAAAAAAACAAAACGAATCCAGCAA
Source organism: Rhinopithecus roxellana (assembly GCF_007565055.1). Lineage (NCBI taxonomy): Eukaryota > Metazoa > Chordata > Mammalia > Primates > Cercopithecidae > Rhinopithecus > Rhinopithecus roxellana. Next base: position 30,408,626 of record NC_044564.1, read on the forward strand.
AGCTAGCCAGTGGATGGAATAAGCAAACAAAACCCAATCTTTTTCTCTTAAGTAACAAAAAAGTAAATTAAAAATAAACCTTTTTAGCAATCAGCTTGAAGTATTTTTGGAAAGATAATAGATGGCAATATTTGAAAGGCACTGGCATTCTGCAATAGGGCTCTCATTGTCCCTTCATAAAGCTACAGGATGTACTAATCAGAGGAAACTCCAAGGTAGCACTGGGTTTGGAAAATATTCGGAAAAGCTGTTCAGCCGGGCATGGGCATGGTGGCTCACGCCTGTAATCCCAGCACTTTGGGAGGCCAACGCGGGCAGGCAGACCACTTGAGGCCAGGAGTTCAAGACCAGCCTGGCCAACATGGTGAAACCCTGTCTCTACTAAAAATACAAAAATTAGCCAGGCGTGGTGGCGCATGCCTGCAGTCACAGCTATTCAGGCAGCTGAGGCACAAGAATCGTTTGAACCCAGGAGGTGTAGGTTGCAGTGAGCTGAGATCATGCCACTGCACTCTGGCCTGGCCGACAAAGCAAGACTCTGTCTCAAAAAAATAAATAAAATAAAGCCTGTTCAATTTAATGATGTGGGCCGGACGCAGTGGTTCATGCCTATAATCCCAGCACTTTGGGAGGCTGAGGCGGGTGGATCACGAGGTCAGGAGCTTGAGACCAGCCCGACCAACATGGTGAAACCCCATCTCTACTAAAAACACAAAAACTAGCTGGGTGTAGTGGTGTGCATCTGTAATCTCAGCTACTCAGGAGGCTGAGGCAGGAGAAATCGCTTGAACCTGGGAGGCGGAGGTTGCAGTGAGCCGAAACTGTGCCACTGCACTCTAGCCTGGGTGACAAGAGCAAGACTCCATCTCAAAAAAAAAAAAAAAAAAAACAAGAAAAAAACTATTCAATGATGCAATCACCCCCTCCATCAAGTTTGAGGCAGGCTGAAAAAGTCTTCTTTCTTAGCCAAAATGTCTCATGTCCTTTAGGGCAGAGTAATACATTATACAATGTAGGTATATGGGAAAAGCAGTACATCTCAATGGGTTTGAATTCTTGGAAAGGAAGAGGTCCCGAATTTATGATCTAAACAATGCTCGTACTGATATTGTTGTCAATGACGAATATAGAAATAATATCTGAAAAGTTATTAGTACAAACAAGTGCAAATATTATCCACATTGGCCTTCTGAAGTAGGCCCACAAATCTAGGCTAGAAAGTTTACCCTCAACTCTAAATTCAAGTCTTAAATGATTTGTTTCCTAATCATACACAGAGCACTACATGTGGGAGACCCAATTTATTTTCTTCAATAGTGTGTTACAAGATATATTTTAGCCATGGTTACAGGGCACCATGCAATTCACTAGTAACAATTAAAATTACAACCAATGAGGAAGCCTGGGTAATCCTAAATAACAGTCTACTGAAATAAATATTTTCATGCAATAAAGAACAAAACTAATACTAACGAAAATCTGTTTTCTCTTGGTAAAGCCCACAGCAAAGCACAAATGTTTCCAGGTATTAAGGGTGGTGGTGGTGAAAAAATATAAACTAAAAGAGTTTATCTTCTAAAAAGAAAATAATAAAAATGGCTAATTTAGTACACAGACGGAACTAGCAAAAAGTAGCGAACAATTCCTTTATTACAATGGAACTCTGAAGTCAGTTTACTGTAATTTAAATCTTAGCTTTGTACTAAATCTTACCCTTTGTGCAAAAGGTACTGCAAAGGACAGTACATGTCTGTCATCAGTGATCTAAGATCTGAGGCCTTTGTCCCAGACTCTCCAACATACTCTCCACACACAGTCCCTAACCATCTATCCAACCAGACAAACCTAGTACATGCAGGTTACAAAACTACCATGCCAAGCTTTATGGATTCTAGAGCACTCATTACTAAATAACTTACTATACACAACAGCCTCATGAAGGGCAATTCAGAATTCTCCATCAGCAAATATCTGCATGTCATAAACCTTCCAACTTGCTTAGTAACATCAGAATTCTACCTCGGCAAATACCTGCATGTCATAAACCTTCCAACTTGCTTAGTAACACTGAATGTCACAATGAAAGTACATGCATGGGACATCGGCTCTGGGCAACAGACAAGGGGAGAATGATATGTGGTAAAAAGTGTTGGGTTAGGATGGGGAGAACCAACAGCTTTGTTTCTTAGTATGTTATTAAAGCATAGGGCAAAGTGCGAACCAAATAGAGGATCTCTGGTAAAATAATCGAATACTGGAGCTGGCTTTGGGCATCTTAGCATAGTGTCAAAGAGCAGAGATACTAGAGCTGGCTCCAGCAAATCACTGGGATGTTATAAGAGTTAAATGAAATAATCCGTGTAAAAATCACAAGGTACCTGGCACCAACTCCAGGTGGTGCTCAAAAAGATGTTACCTATCGTCAGCTACAGGCTTGGGCAAGCCAGCAGGAGACACTATCGTCTGTCTAGTGTTTAGACCTCCACATAGCCTGCACAGTTGACGCCTCTTCCTCCAAGGGCATCAAGGACGTAGCCCCAATTCAGCAACTCTGCTTTCATACTGTTCCTGAGAATGCATCCATCCTGAAACAGACACTCGGGGACACACAGGCAACTCCAAGTCATACATCGGCTGCAATGTTTATAACCCTGAGACCAGAGCCAATGGCCATCTGGCTTGGTTTGGTTTCCTTTTGAATGTGGTTTTAGCTGGATCTGTGACAAGAGTCCCCACTCCATCAACCAGTAGAGTGATCTCATCTACAGAATTTAAACAAGATGCCTCTGGGGTTTCTTCCATTTTCACCAAGAACTTAGTTCACTAGAACGCTCACTATGGAAAACGCTGAGCTCTGCCTTGAGAAGTGGTATGAGCCTGTATCATCAGAACAGCATCCACAAAGCTTCTGTGACACTGTAATTTTTACTCTATTTTAGCAGAAGTGGCTACTAAATTCACAGAGTCCAGGACAAAATGAAAAATGCAGAGACCTTATTCAAAAATTGAGAACGCAAAGATAGTGAGATCTGAGCGTTACACCAAGAGAGGGCAGGGGCTGGGGGGGCTCCTAACAACAGCAGGGCCCTGAGCAACCGCACAGCGCACAAAGGCAGCCCTGCATTTTCATATTCCCTTTTGAGTAACAAAGGCAGGAAGTCCAAAGCGTAACACTGAGCCTGGCAGAAGCATAATTTACTGCCCCAAAGGGAAATAATATCCTACAATGTAAGAACCTCTCCTCTTTATGTTATTATTTTTAAGGACATGGAATTATCACTAAGATCTTAGAGTATACTTGGATACTCACTCAGGTGAGCAGTAAGCAAACAAATACTATTTCAAGTCCTTTAATTACTTACATAGTGGCTGGAGTCCTTATCATCCACCTTCCTTTTCTTGATGTCATTGGAAAATTCAGGCCCATTTCTGCGTTTATCTGTGCCTCTTAGACTGTCTGGGACCAGAAGGGAATTACTCTGCAAGACAGAAAAATTAATCAAAGATTTCTTCCCAAGCCTCTTTGTACACATGAAAACCCAACCTCGATGTGAGAACTATTTTTGAAAGGTGATACCTACACAGCCTTTCATTCCATTTAATTCATCTCATCTAAAGACTTTGATGGCAAACATATCTACAGGTTTACACACTTAAAAAGGAGACCCTGACTTTGCAATTAAACCATCCAAAGCTAGGTGGATTCTTCAGGCCTCCTTGGAAATGTGTTTCTGTTCTCTTTACTGTTTGAGAAATAGGAGCTTACTGTGTTGTATGTGGATGTGTTTTTATTCTTTCCCACTGCGACTTCCTGGTCAGGAATGCGAATGGCCTATGAGCAAATCTTGAGATTACTCTATTAGACATATTCTTTAACTGTAAGAGTCAATGTGTACCACTCTAAAAAGGCACAAAGGAAGCGGTGGGATTAACAGCATGGTTTCCTAAAAGGCAAATCACATTTTCCACAGCAACAATGAAGGAACTCTTTTGAATTCTTTTAATTTATTGTTGAAAATAAGACTTGGTGTTCCTCGCCAATAGCGCTGAAATTTAAGACTCAAGGGGGGAATTTCGGCCAGTGAATCTTCAATAGCAAGGCCAGCTCCCACGCACAAAAGCAGGAACAAGGACTAATCTTTTCCACAAACCACACAGGATACTTTCATTCGCATATGCTGAGTAGGAACTGTTGACCCAAAGAAAACAGGCATTTTAGATATTTTGGGGTCACATGACATGATCTGACATCTCTTCAATTCCCATCTCCCCTCGGGCTAAAGCATCAGAACATGTTACAATGAGTTCTTTTAAGTGTGGGATTAGCATATGCAAGGGGGCAATTTGTTCAGTGATGTGTTACTGCCCTGAACAATGTTGAATGAGCTGTGCAAAAACCTCCTTTCACAAAGCCCAGATAACCCCAATCCCTGAAAGATGTTTGAGAACTAACAGGGCGGTGCCCAGGGCCAACAGACAATTATGTTACCTTTCTCTGCCACAATTTAAAACAGAAGGGACTGGGGGATACCTTTAAGTTAGATGACATCTAATGGACAGTATACAACAGGAGCAAATACTTTATGGTACCTTTTTAAAAGCCGTGAGTTTCATTCCTAACCAGCCAGAGGTAATGAGCCAGGTGGCCAGCCCTCAAAGCTCCCCCTGAAAACCATGGACCCCACCATGGGAGGGTTGTTCCCAGCTCAACCATATGCAGGAGGAAATCAAAACTGGGGACCAGAAGGCAATCCCAAGCCTCTTGGCCCTCCTCAGGGACTGACTCTAAAGGAGCTGGGCTCTTTTATTCATGACTGTTCAAGCTACACAAATGCCAGGAGGCTTAGATAAAAGCAGCTGGGAGGGACCAATGCAATTCAATATAGAGAAGCTCAAAGTAATGTCTTTACCACAGTGTTTGGGGCTGAAAGGTGAGCCGGCTGGATCCCTGAACTAATTACCTAGATAAATGTCCGCTAAAAACTAACCCCTCCAACCCAGACCCACAGCTGACAAGGCTGCAGGAGACCTAACTCTTGCAAAGTGCTAACACGCCCTCTGAAAAGCTGGGCTGGAGCAGCAGCTGCTTGTTCACACATGGGAAACATGTTTAAATACATCTCTCTCTTCTAGTTTATTTCAGCCCTGAGGTCTCCTCCTCCAGACTCTGAGCAGCATCCAGGGCAGGGCTATGTCTTATTCAACTTTAAATCCGCCCAAGTCCCCAGCAAAATGGGGCATAGAGTCGGTGTGTGCTGACCAGTCTCTCTCCACAGTCTTCCAAGCTCTCCTGCTGTCATCAGCACTGCATGTCCAAGCCACAGGGCCATTCCAAGACAGCTTCTTAATGTCTTTTTTTTTTTTTTTAACGATGTCAAGTAGTACTGTGAACGTCAAAGTAAACTACACTTCTGTTAGAAACAATACAATTTCTGTTAGAAACAATAACCTTTCTATGACTGGACATTTAAGACTGTCAAGCTTTGAGGCCTCTGCGTCTATGTGTTCAAAGTTACTACTGTAATTTCCGCTTGAGCAGCTTAAATGAAGCTTATAGTCTGAATAGGTTTTGAAAAGCTCTGAAAGTTCCTCCAAATGTGGTGGACAGGGCTAGTAATTAGCAGCGCTGCTTATCTGAAAATGGACCCCATTCAACAGCAGACTTCAACAAGTTACAAAACAAGATGCCTCATCATACCTTTGATGCTGTAAAATTGACTCAAAACAAGGCAGCAGAGAGTGTGGGCTGGAAAGGCACAGGAAAACCACACTCAGACCCAGGGATCCCTGGCCCATGCAGCTGCCGGACGCCCAGCCGGCTTTCTACCTAAAGGCTACCCCACCAAAAAGAGACCGCTTCCTTTTACTCTTGTTCCTGTGAACCCAGTTTTCTGTGTATAACTGCCCCTGACTTCTTCCAGCCCTGATGCTGCTTTCATTGTTGTTCTTGATATGAGCAAATAGTTCCAGCCTAATGAGCTTCACTGGCAGCAACAGCAACCATTCTGGTTTTTAAACTACTGCCTGGGGGACCCTTACCTTCATGATTCCCTCATTTGTTTCCAGAAACCCAAAAGTGACTTTGTGGGTACTGCATTTCTTGAGGTATTTTTCCCTCACACTGTGATTTCTCCTTATGCACCCCCTTCTGTGTGTTGCTTATGGCTCCAGGGTAGAACACAGTCATTTTGATGGCCATGAAGAGCCACTTTATACATATTTTGAGAATTCAGAGATTAAACCTGGGTATTGACTAAATTGTCATTTTGATCCTCCAAAATTCCGAATGCTATGTTGTCTGGGTCCACATCTAACAAATCGAGGCAACATTTATGGGGATACCATTTGCAAAAGAATGAAACAGAGGTTGCTTTGCATTAAGCTATTTAAAAATGGTTATGAGGCGGGGTGCAGTGGCTCATGCCTGTAATCCCAGCACTTTGGGAGGCCAAGGCGGGCAGATTGCCTGAGGACAGGAGTTCGAGACCAGCCTGGCCAACATGGTGAAACCCCATCTGTACTAAAAAAAAAAAAAAAAAAAAAAAATACAAAAATTAGCCGGGTGTGGTTAGCAGACACTTGTAATCCCAGCTACTTAGGAGGCTGCGGCATAAGAATCACTTGAACCCAGGAGGTGGAGGTTGCAATGAGCAGAGATTGTGCCACTGCACTCCAGCCTGGGTGACAGAGTGAGACTCCACCTCAAAAAAATTAAAAAAAAGAAAAATCAAAATCAAAAAAAAAAAAAAAGTCATGCATTCTAAACACAGAAAATAATTAGAAACAAACCTGAGTAGAGGCCAAAGCAACTGCCGAGACATTTTGTTCCTCCTCCTCCTCCTCCTGCTCCTTTAATCTGGAGGACTAGGATATCCCAAGACAGAGGTGATTTGCCTGGGGCCAAGCGGCTCTGTCCACCACCTGCTGATTCCTATTACAGTCAAAGTGCCTGCCTCCTCTCTCAGAAGCGTGATTTTTAAACTCAAGTTTATATACATGGAACACTTGTACCCAAAAACTTATTTGAAATTCAGCCTGGCTCTTTAAACTACTGCACTTAACATTCTAATGTGACATAATACTTGATGCATGGTTTCTCTGACCCACCTCCTAACCAACGGAATGCCTTGGTTTAATCAGGTTAGATGCGTTCCATACCAAAAATAGAAACGTGTAATGTTTAAATGAACATTTTAAAGCCTACTTTAAAATGAACTAGGAATAGTCCCAAATTCCTGCCGTGCCACTCAAAACCCAAAATTAACACTGAAAAAGGCCTCAGCAGAGAGTGACAAAGCAGCCCAGGTACACAAAGGCTTCATGGGATGCCAATCACCGCAGGTAATCATCCTACAGACCTATTTGCCACTGCAGACACCTCTTCCTAAGTCTATATTTTGAAAGATTTTAATCTACCAAACAGGATTCATCAAGTAGAATTCATTTTTCAAATATTTATTTGCCAAATAAATATTTAATTGAGAATCAGCTTTTTGATCAACATGAGAACCAGTGTTACTATACTGACTGATATACTCTAATTCCAGCCAAGAAACCCAATGCTTTCTTTCACCTTGCAGCTGGTAAAATTTAAATATCTGCCAGGATTTTTTAAAGACTGTAAATGTTGGGCAGACTTCTATTACAAGTATCCCAAAGACTGAGGTTTCTTGACTGTATAAGTTTTCCTTTATTTAAAAAAATTTTTTAAGAAATAAACAAAATCACCTTCTTTATGTCTTCTACAGAAACTCAAAATAGAAGTTATACAGCCCACGGAGGACACTACAAACCTGGGCAAATCAGTTGAAAACATACTGTTCAAAACAAACTAAAATTCCAAAACCAAATAATTTTCTGCACCTACGTGTGGCAGGGTCAAGTAAAACATAAAGGGAGAAGCATATCCGAGAAGTCTAAAAGAAAAGATCCTCCTAGAATGCTCAGTATCAGATACAGAAAGAGGGTTCAAAAATGGGCAGAACGGGCATAACTTTTATATAGAGAGTACATGAGATGATTAGATGAGGTGCAAGAACAGAGAAACCATATACTCCACAAGAAGGGACTCTCTCTCTCTCTCTCTCTCTCACGAAAATCTGGAATTCTGTGAGAATGCCAAATCTCAGAGGGCATCTTCACTGGCAACAAGCAAATTACTATTTATTAATATATGCTTCCTAAGGGTTACATCTAACTTGCACTAAAAGGATGACAGAATAGAATGGCTATGACAGCAAAAAAGCTGGTCAGAAGAAATGAGGAATGGCAGATCTTCCGATATTACAGCTTGTGTGCATTCTGAGACAAATTCTGAGCACAATTTCCTAACTGTGGGAACCATGTTTTATTAAACACACACCAGGATCTTTCCCTGCGGTAGCTCCATGGCCTCAGGGTAACTAGATAATTGGCAAAGTGTCTGAATTTCCTGGATGCGAGAGGCCAATATATTCTTTTAAAATAAAGCAAAAATAAACACTCCAACACAATTATGAAACCATACCTTCATATAAGAACTTACAATGTAAGCAGATGGGTTGACTGAACCTCAGAGAGCACCCAGTGGCATCAAAAGAACATATTAAGACTGGGACTCTGTATTCCTTTATCCTGACCATTCAGCACAAGTGATGTGTCTATTTCATGCTCCAAACACCCATTCAAGACAAAAGCAGCAAAGACCCAGCCACTTCAATAAGGATAAAAACCAGTCTTTATAGTTTTGTTCCAATAATCTGACTTTTCTTCAGCAATTTAACACTAATGGTTGTTCACATCTACTAACATGTTCTGAAACGTAACCCCAGAAACTACGGAGAAAAAAAAAAAAAAAGCAACTTTAATAAAATGCTGCCTTGTCAATGCTACCAAACACTAGTTACAGAGGCCTTCATGTATCCTAAGACCTCCAAGCAACTTCTCTGCCAACAAGTTCAAACCCTGAAACCACCAGCAGCAAAACTGAAAGGAAAACCCATTCATGCACACAGCAAAAGCAAGACAGGTTTCCCTAATGCAAAAATAAAGCACATTATTCAAATGGATTTCTTTAGCTGCCATGCTGATTCCCCTTGGGAACTTTCTCCTCCCCGCAGGAAAAGTGTTTGTGTCAGAGGTACAGATTAGAAACTCGTGACACCTCATTTATCCTCAGTTACACTAAGGCAGTAGGAACCTAATTTACTAGCACACTCCACACTGACAATTAACTTCTCGGTGAACATTAAAACAATTAGGTAACGACGCACCCCATCACATCTGTGTGCCGTCTCCATCTACACCTGGTATCAATTAAGCCATCACCCTGCGCTGTACTTTTTGCTACGGTCCAATTGGTCATTCACGTACTCTGCCCAAAACTTCGACTACTGCATTTTTAACCCATAAAACTAATGAAATCCCCACTTGTTAACAACATGACAAAGTTGAAAATCTGTCCACTGGCAATCACATCACATCTCACAACTCTGCCTGTGCAGCCCGTCTGAAGGGCACACATTGATGTTTCACACAGTTTAAATGCAAACTATGGGGAAGAACCAGTGCCTTCCTGCACCTTGATTTTGCAACTCATCGAGTCAGGAGGACTCATAGAAAGGTAGCCGTGCAGGTGACATACAGGGCCAGTTAATGTTGAGGATGGACAGGGTGCTAAAACCACAATGCCTTCGTCGCCACCCTCTCATTTGTAGCTGGCCCTTCTACCCTCCTCCAGGCAAAGCAAAACAAACTCTGGAGCAGACAATAAATACAAATATTTAAAATTAATTTTTAAATAACCTCATGACACTGCCATTCCCCATCTCAGGACCTAATCACAGCAAAACCAAAACCTCTATGTCAAAGCATTTTTGAAAGCATGGCTTCTAAGAGCTGCTTACCTGTTTCTGTGCCTCTTTGCTCTCCAGCCCCTGTTGAGATAATTGCTAATGCAAGAAATGGCCCTGAAACTACAAAGCCATCACGTCAGGACTTGACTAAGTCATCTTGTATCCGACAGCACTTACATTTATACCTCCTTATCTCAAAGATGAGGACACAGAGTTTGTCGTCCACCTATGTTCCAGTGAGGAAATGATAAAAATGATTATGGGGCAAAAACAATCGCAGGTTTTCTAATTACAGAGCACAAACTCAAAAAAGAGGTTTCGGAGGGAAAAATTGTTCTCTCGCTTTTTTTTTTTTTTTTTTTTTTTTTTTTGAGTAAAGATGCTCTATTTTCACTGTAATCACAGTGAGATAAAACCTGAACATTAATCCGGTCCACCAAGGCCCCGATATCTACCTGACTTATTGCATCCACAGTCAACAGACGCCTCTACCTGGTACAGGCTCCTGACAATCTAGAAACCACCAGGGCTTTCAGGGGTTCACCCTACTCACAGCAGTGTTGCCAACATTCTCAAAGAGGATCTGTTTTTTTAAAGCAGAGTTTTAAACTTGGCCAGAAGGGAAATCTGCCCAGGAGACTGCTTAAGAAAACTTAAGCGTTTTCCACTGTGTCCAAAAATTGAAATTTTACGTGACTCATCTCAGTTTTAGCCTTTATTTCCAGGCAACCTCTTAAAATGTCAGGTCAAGATTAATTCATAATTATTTAGGCAAAAACAGCACCTCCAAGGCTGTGTCTACTTTTGAGAAATTTGATTATCAGGAAACTGATCAAGTTAATAAGCAGCTGAGATGAGTTTCACAGTGCTGACATGCTGAGAACCATCAGTAACTGCCACATTGGCACGTGGATCCTTATTTTCATAACTGCCTGTGTAATATGTACTTTAAAAAGGGAGAGAAAACCAAGGCTGGGTGCAGAGGCTCACGCCTGTCATCTCAGCTCTTCGGGAGGCCAAGGTGGGAGGATCACTTGAAGCCAAGAGGTTGAGACCAGCCTAGGCAACATACTGAGACTCTGAGTGCACAAAACTTAAAAGAAAAATTGTTTTAATTAAAAAAATAAATAGGAGAGAAACCCAGAAGTAACTGCATGAAGAGTCATGAATGATGCATTTACTGTTGTCTTGCTACTCTGCCAACGGCAGTGGGAGGAGGGCATTCCCTAAGCACCTTCCATGCTGTCTGCTATCCTCCCACCTGAGGCTCCTAACCCCCTCCCTGTGAGGCAACCACTACTATCACCTCTTATAGATGGGACTAGGAAGGTACAAAAGAATGAAAAAGCTTTGCCTGTGTAGCCAGAATTCCGCTCAGGTCTGCCTTTGTACAAAACTCATGTTCATTCTACCACTTGATGCCACCACGGTTCCCATGGGCATCTGGGAGTGAAGATGATATTTTTTTCCCCAGAAAAAGACCAACAGTATTCTTTTCCAAAGTAAGTCCCACATCTTAACTCCCCCTTGCCTTCCATAATGTTGTCATTTTGAGAAAAAGTGACGGATGGGTGGTCCTAACTAGGATTTGGTCCTGCCTCTGACAATTAACTAGTCAAGAACAGCTAGAGAAGAGTAACAAAAGAAAGAAACCACCTTATGTAAAACAAGGCGATGTTTGTCGTAATCATCGCTAGGTAAGCTCTAAATACAAACTCCTGGTGATTTTAGAAGTCAATTACAGAGTGACAACATGGTCCCTCAGATTACTAACTCGCAATCTCTGTTAACTAAGTAACTATGTGACCGGATGCATCCAGCCTCCTTGATAAAGGAGTTTTATGGTGCTGTGCCATATGACCTGAAAGACAGATGAGTGGTGCTTAGACTGTTCTGAGTCAGGAACCCCTTTTTGAGAATCTGACGAGTTATAATCTCTCCCCAGAATTCTGCAAATGAACACAGACCCACCACAATCTGCATATACTTATACAGTCCATCCATGAACGCCACTGCGTAGATCCACAAACTGTCTGCTCTGGAGTCTCCCCCAGAGTCTCCTCCCTTTTCCAAACAGTGATCACACTGGCTAGGTATTTCAGTGCCTTACATTCAACAAATGTTTAACTGTGACATAAAAGGGATCGCTGCAAAATGATAGCAAGTATACGCAGTACCTCAAACAGTACTTGGCCACATAGTCAGGGCTCAACAAATATTTGTTAAATGACTCAAAGTATTTAAAAGCATGACCTATTATACATTTTTTTAAATCATACAACTTGTTGTCAATTATCTCTTTCAAGCAGATTAAAAATAGCATTCCCTTCGGCCACAATTTAATGTAATTTATCTTTAATTAAAATATCTAAAGTTATGTTTTTATTACTACTGAATGCTACTAAGAAACAATGGCCCTTTTTAGGTCATTTCATATTTCTCTGCTCAAGAGCTGCACTTATGTAAGAAAAAACAGATATCAAAATTTTAAAACAGCCAAAAAAAACCTTTAAACCAACGCAAAACCTCTATAAAGTTGCTAGCTTTATCATTCATCCCTTTCAGAAATAAGAAACTTTAAGGTAGTTTCCATAAAAACTTTCACTCTTAGAACAGCCATGTGTCACTGAACAACAGGGATACTTTGTGAGAAAGGGATGTCAGGCAATTTCATCATTGTGCAAATATCGAATAGTGTGCTTACACAAACCTGGGTGGTATAGCCTACTACACACCTAAGCTACTGCTCCTAGACTACAAACCTGTACATGTTACTGTCCTGAATATTACAGGCAGCTACAACACAATGTAAGTATCTGTGTATCTACACACACCTAAACATCAAAAAGGTACAGTAAAAAAGGTACGGTGTTATACTCTTACGGGACCACCATCATATGTGCAATCCACTGTTGACGCAAGTGTTGTTATGCAGTGCACTGATTGCACTTCTGTTTTCTAGGCTTCACATTAAAACAGATTGCTTATTTAAGGCTCATTTGTTTTCCTACCATAAAATCTTTAACTAGCAAATTAATTTCTGCCACTAAAAATAAACAAACTACCTACCAACCAGTTTTAGGCTCACAGATAAAAATCCATACACACCCACATTCCCTGTGGATCCCGTCAGTCTCTGATTTCTGCACTTGGTATAAATAATATGTTCAATATAGAAAGAAAAACAAGAAGAGAAAAAAAAAACAACAGTAAGGAGTTAGTCTTATTCATGGCCAATCTTAGACTTTGGTCCAAGGATCCCTTAAGGGTCCCAGAGACCCTCGAAAATCTATGAGGGCAGATTTTCTTCCTAAACTTCAACTAAATACCACAAAAGAGCAAATGCAGAAGAATCCAGCTGTCCTCTTTAAAACTAAATAAACTACAGGACATTCAAGACAGTTGTAGACATACCTAACAATGCCACTCTTCCCACTATAATTTTTTTTTTGTTTTGGAAAAGTTATTTTTCACTAATAATGTTATTTGTATTAATACAATTTAAATTAAGTAGCTCTTCATCTGTTTAGGTGATTTAATTTTTTTTTATTTCTTACCCAGTAAATACCAAAAATCAAAATATTAACCGAGTAAATATCAAAATATAACCCAGATAAACAAAAAGTTATTCAGGGTCCTCAATAATTTTATTTCTAGGGTATCAAGATCACGAGGCCATAAGGCTTTGAAAATCACTGGCCTGTAGCAACTGCTCTTAACCTTTCACTGGATTAAAAAACAGCAGCAAACAGCAATTGGCTGACTCGATCTGCCAAGTAAAATTAGACTTTCTGATTCAAACCACTTTATTAAATAGATAAGTACTATAACATTTTAGGCACTAATAGTACACATAATCTCATTATCCACTGCTTTTCATACTCATTTTTACACAAAGTTTGAAGAGCTATTTAATTTTATATAACTGTAGCAAAATCCCACTTATGTGGACAGTGAACAATTTCATTCCTCTCTATGGACTGAATTAAATGTTGAGGTTACAATTAGTGTAGTTTTCCCATTTTAATCATCATTGCCCAACAGTTTTCTGTAGTCATTAGGCAGAAAACACAGCACATATACTTGTTCTGAAAATATTCATTGAACTGATTAGAACTTGTCAAAAATTTGATATAAAAAAGGACACATGCCCAAAACACGTAAATCCACACTTGAACTAGAAAGTTGGTTGACTGCTAACCCTAACTTACAGACTTAAAAATAACCCACAATTGCCTGAAACTCAAGAACTGCTTCATACTTCTTGAAGGGGACAACCAAAAACCCTCCCTCCACCCACTCCAATGAACCCATGAATGAAGCACTCGCATATATTTTTTCAGTCAAAAATACCAACAAGAGGTTATCAGACACATTCGGAAATTCAGAGAGACACAGAGGTATATATAAAATACATCTCTACTAGCTGAAGCATACAAACCTCTGCCTATTCACAGCCCTGGCATTTCAGAGAGGCACATACCAATGGCATCAATTCCACAATTCCGATACCAGTAAGTTACAGAACTTTTGCTGACACCTTCTCCAGTCTTGCGTCTTTTGGTAACTGTGTCACTCACTCCTCCTCAGTTCTCTGGGCAAGGGCTTTGCTGCGTGCCTACATACCCCGAACTGCAGATACATGTCCCACAGTGCCTTACGTCTATGGTATGCACTCAATGAACACAGCCATTTAAGGTGAAACAGGAGTACCGAGGAAAACATGTTAAACTGAAGTCCCAACGCCAGAAAAAGTTCACTAGATTTAACACACGTAACAGCCTAAAGGGCATGGGCTCTCCACAAATTTCTTCTGTGATTTCATCCAGGGTTAGGTTTTTTAATTTGATACTCTACTGAACAGACATAAAAGATGACCATCTCGCTGGGCATGGTGATTCAAGCCTGTAATCCCAGCACTTCGGGAGGCTGAGGCGGGCGGATCACCTGAGGTCGGGAGTTCCAGATCAGCCTTACCAACATGGAGAAACTCCGTCTCTACTAAAAATACAAAATTAGCTGGGTGTGGTGGCACATGCCTGTAATCCCAGCTGAGGCGGAAAAATCGCTTGAACCCAGGAGGTGGAGGTTGCAGTGAGCTAAGATAGTGCTACTGTACTCCAGCCTGGGTGACAGAGCGATATTCCATCTCAAAAAAAAAAAAAAAAAGACTATCTGTAGGCACCCTGGAATGGCTAAACAATAAGGCTTCCTCCATAAACTAAAGCCAGTTTACTTATCTGTACTTTGTGTGTAGAATATTTCCTAGCTATAATTTTTTGTCCCCCCAATCCCCTCCCAACATTTTCCGGAGAAATTTGTAGGACAAGAACTTTAAAACTAGCTACCCTTTCCTTCAACCATTCCCCACTCCTCCAAACACATCCAGCTACATGAAATATACCAAGATCTGTCTCAAAGACAATTTTTAAAGTAGCTACTATTCTACACAGAAGAGGGTTTAAAAAGAAAAAAACCCTGAACCTTTTATCTTTCCCCCAAAACTTAGACCAAAAAAGTTATCAGAATTATTTAAATGTTCAGTATCCCTTTTTTTTTTTTTTTTTTTTTTTACCATATTAAACATGGTCAAAATACTGCTATGTTCACAAAGAAGGAAAGGAGGCAAAACCTGCAGGATATCCCAGCTGAAAAGGGGCCAAATTCTCTCTATTTGCTACACAACATTTGAGGCACACTTTAAGTACGGGTCTCCCCCGAGCTAACTGGCAGATGCATGTACGGATCACACACGCACATGAAAAATGAGTGTGACTTAGACGGTGAAAACATGAACTCTCTATGCACACAGCCCTGTCCGCTGAATTTCCTTCTTTTTAAGAGCTTACTGGTATGCTCAGTTCTTATGTCTAAAATAGATATAAGATCAAGTTCACATTCCAAGGGCAATTATGCAAAGAAAACAAGATATGGAAACCTAGCAACTAAAATGCATTCGCAGAGGATAATGACTGGTTTAGGTAGAAATAGTATATTACTAACCAACTTCACAAAGGGATTGTGATCTCTTGCCTCTAAAACTGATTTAAGATATAAAAATGAATATTCTTTTAAACTACAGCCAACCAGACTTAGAATGCAACTATTAATACTTTTAAAGTGAGGTGGAGGCATATATAAATCAAAGTGTATTTCCAAGTAAGTAATCACAGCAAACAATGTTGCCTCCAAATTATGCCCCTCTTGTCTGATGCAAGTTTTATAAAAAGACAAGAGCAGAGCAAACAGTCATGTAAGAAAAAGAAATTTTAAAGGAAGAAAAAGTAAAAGAAAAAAGCCAAGTCACTGAAAGAGACAGGGGGAGTGTGCATGTCTGTCTGTGCCCATGTAGAGAAGTGTTGTCAGAAGGGGACAGTATGTGCATGTGTGTGTGTGTCTGTGTGTGTGTGCAGCAGGTGTTTGAGTACTTACTGTGCCCGGCTCTCTGTCTGCTCCCGAGGTTACCAAGAAACGCACAGACATGCCCGTTCAGACACAGAGGCAAGAACAGAAATAAAAAAAAGGGGGGAATAATTAGAACACAAGCCCCAAACAGTTTTAAAAATGGCTTTTATTTATATAAGTCATTGCACATTCCTAATACAGTGATTTCCTGAAAATTACAGTATTTTGTAAACATAAGATTTACAGTTTAACCATACACAAAGCCTATTTTTTATTTCTTGACAGAATAAATTACTTTTCTTCAAAAAATTAGTCAAGTGCAATTTTGCCCAATATTTAATGCATACTAGAATTAAAGCCTATGAAACTAAGTAGTAACAGATGCAATTATCAAACCTTTCATTTGAACACATTCACTTTCAAATTTAACTTCTTATTTCGCCCCATTTAACAACATTACTTTCTTTGAAAATTACCCAATTAAGCAGTTAACAGTTTTCCATAATATGGTACAGGCCACTGGCATTAACTAGGCAGTTGCCAAGATGTCAAGATGCCTGCAATCTAACGAGATCGAGAAATCTACAGATGCCCACAGCAAACCCTGCAAACTTCCAGGGTGACCTGTGTTTCAGTGGAAAGCTTTGCGACAGTTCCTCTTATCTCATTGTTTGCTCTCTGTATAGGTTGGGGCTCTCTTTAGCGATGCACACAACTTTGCAGCACTGTAAGAGTATGAGGACAAAGTCCTAATCTGGCTTGCCCGGCCTCTCACCTCTGTGGTGCTCTGCATCGTGGTGCTTCTTGTCATCTTTTATTGCCAAGTGAGACTGCCCACTCAGAGCACTAGACAGCGCAAGAAGGCCGGCACTGCCCCCGAGGGGCGGGATTCCAGGAGGCTGAAGTCCCGAAGGGTGAGGCGTAAGGGGAACTGGGGGTCCGTGGCCATGAGAAAGATGCTGAGCTTGCAACTGCTGCTGCTGTTGGTGGTGGTGAGAGAGAAAAAGGAAGAGGAGGAGGTAGTGGTGACAGTGATGGCGATGGAGGCGGCATCCAGGGAAAAAACAGACATGACAGGAGGGGAAGGAGGAAACAGAACAGGAGGTTCAACAAACACACAAAGGGAGCCAAGAAAGAGAGGGAGGAAAGGGGAAAAAATGTGATTAGTGCTTTCAGTTCATCAAAAGCTTTCACCTGCTCAATTACCTCTCCCACCTTCCCAAAATATAATCCTCACATCTACACTGTCACTTTCTGGTATCACTCACCCCAAGACGGGAGCTGTTTATTATTAAGCAAGGCTGGCTACATCAGTAAGTAAACATGAGCTAGTTCTTCTGTCTCTATGCGCCTCCAGGGAGATCCAGCATGTCACTCAATCTAAGATGCCACAGATTTTCAGACTCATGCTGTTTTTGGAGAGTTTAAAATGGGGGTGGCGATGCATCCTACAATATAGTAGCCATACTCTCAACCTGTCACCAGGTAACTCCATTCCACCCTACATCCTTGCATTGACTTACCACAGTAGTATGATGAGACAAAACCAAAATACTATCACTAACGAACAGAATTTGGAAAGATGGGTGTCTCATGCACCACCCAGGCACTTGTGCCCCCTTATTCCTTCAAGCCCTCTCAGTACTGTGAGGAAGTATTGCAATTCCCATTTCCCAGAAGGAACAAAGGCTCAAAGGCATTCAGTAAATTGCTGAAACTCTCTCCCTAGGTGGGAGGGGACTGCAGTCAGTATAGGAACAACTCTTACAGCTGCTTTTTACCATACGGTCATAGACAGGAGAGAGAATCTCAGGGAGCCAGGCTTGTGGCCACTGGAAGAAACATTAGAGATGAAACTTTGTATATGCTTTCCTTTCTACCAAGCTCCACCCCTCAAACCCACTCTTTGTACGTGACTCATGAAAATACTGAGACCTAGAATGGGTAGGACCATGGATGAGGAAAGCACTTATGTGTGGGACTCCAGCCAGTGAGCCAAGCCCCTGTTCCCAAATGCCTTTTCCATGATTGCACTTTGCCCCCATCGTTTAACCCATTCCAGAAGTTCTAAGTCAGTTCTCATTACACAGTAGCATTGCTCTTACACATTATATTTAAAAGCACATTGTATAAAATGAAAAAGTATCCAAGAAATGGCCCCTGCACCATGAATCTGACCACATTTCAGCTGTCCAACATAAAACTTATTTTTGATGAGGCAGTAAAAACGATTAAGGCTCAATTTCTAAGGTGTAATGTTAGAAAATTCTCCAGATTCTGATTTGTGCTCACTTCCCTGGGACTCAATTACTCATTTTATTTATTATCCCCTTGCGTGCACTGAATATATTAAATCTTCATGCCAGATCTTCAGTCATTTCTACCCAGCCCACTGACTTTTAACGGAATCCCAAACACACTTCCCAACCTCAAAAGTTAGAGAAAACATCATCTTAAGGCCAGAAATCAGTGTCTGTGGAAATTTTACAATGAATTTTCCAGCACTCCAATCTTTCTAAAAATGTTTAGGGTCAGGCACAGTGGCTCACTATAATCCTATAATCCCAACACTTTGGAGGCCAAGGCAGGAAGATCACTGCAGCCCAAGAGTTTGAGACTGGCCTGGGCGACACGGGGAGATTCCATCTCTATTTTAAAATAAATAAATAAAAACATCTAAGGGCCAGCCAACCATCTTTACAAACTTGCATTCTGTTCAAAGAGAGCACAGTTCTAATTAGAAGCAAAATGGGAAAGGGGGTGAGGTCAGAACAGGCAGCATTCATAGCATTCTTGGAAAGTATAAACTACTCATTCACCATTTGAGATCATAATAACAATTTCTTTATGCATAAAATCACCTTCCTGTCATTCCAAAGACACTAATTCTTGCTCTGTCACCTTTTAAGAGCTTGGCAATAGTGAGACATAAAACTGAAGAAGCTTGCAGTGGCATCACGGTCCACCAGGCATGCTCATTAGCACTTAATTAGGAACTAGACACCTGCCATAAGAAATGTGCTTGGAGAAGGATGAGTAACAGGTCTGCCCTACCAGCAATTACTATCATTACTTGGAGAGTAAGAGCTATGTCCGGCTTCTGGGGGGGAAATGCAATGATGCATACACAAGCAAGTGCAGCGGGTAATTAAGCACGGCACTAATTAAAAGAAGATGCGAGAGACTAAGCTGAGGGGAAGGAATCTAACCACAGGGTGGAGGACGCCACCCTCTCACCCCTCTCCCTGCTTCCCCCACTCCCCTAAAAATCTAGAATGCAGTCACCAGAAGATGACTTCAGAGGTGGGATTCTTATGTCAGACCAAACATACTCCGGTAATATTTAGATACTAAGAAAGTAAAGACTTCCGGCTAGGCACAGTGGCTCACCCCTGTAATCTCAATACTTTGGGAGCCCAAGGCGGGTGGATCACAAGGTCAGGAGTTCAAGACCAGCCTGGCCAAGATGGTGAAACCCCGTCTTTACTAAAAATACAAAAATTAGCCAGGGGTGGTGGCGGATGCCTGTAATCCCAGCTACTAGGGAGGCTGAGGCAGGAGAATCGCTTGAACCCAAGTGGCAGAGGTTGCAGTCAGCTGAGATCACACCACTGCACTCCAGCCTGGACAACAGAACGAGACTCCATCTCAAAAAAAAAAAATTTCCCCTCCCAAAATCCAAGCTAGCTTTCAGAAAGATAAACTGGGGAAGGTGGATCATGCCTGTAATCCCAGCACTTTAGGAAGCTGAGGCAGGTGGATCACTTGAGGTCAGGAGTTTGAGACCAGCCTGACCAACATGGTGAAACCCTGTCTCTACTAAAAATACACAAATTAGCCGGGCGTGGTGGTGCATGCCTATAATCCCAGCTACTAGAAAGGTTGAGGTGGGAGAATCGCTTGAACCTCGAAGGTGGAGGCTGTAGTGAGCTGAGATCGCACCACTGCACTCCAGCCTGGGTGACAAGAGTGAGACTCAGTCTCCAAAAAAAACAAAACAAAACAAAAAGATGAACTGGGAGCAGATTCTGGTACCTTACTGTGAAGAGGTGTTGGCTTACATAATGGGGATTTGCCACAGCTGTGAAGTAAACCTTTGTGGTTAAACCAACAGTTTGACTAATATCTAGCAACAGCAACATTCAACAGCCTAACTGGCCATGGGTAACTTCCACCTCTACCCTAATCTGACCTTCTAGGTCCCCTGAACAAACAGCTCACTGTCTATTATTAGAGGTAACTGGGTTCTTCCATCCATTGCTTGGCTACAATGAAAGCTGCTTTTTTTTTTTTTTTTTTTTTAAGTAAAATCCTATCAAATTGAAAGGAGTATTAAGTAACAATCAAATGGATCACAACTGCTGAAGATGTCGTGATTCTAGGAAACGTGGCCATTCCACTTCATATTCGACTTCTTGTTTCTGCAGGGCAGTGCTCCTAGATAATATGTAAGTGTCCATCGTCTGGCACAAGCTTAGAACACATCTGAGGCAGCGAGGGTAGGTATCATGGTTCCCATTTCACAGATGATACTGGCTCAAAGCCAACAGGCTTACTACAGGGCTCAGAGCCAGAACGAGGGCTACAACCCTTTTGTTTCCTAGGACAACATTTCTCGTGTAACCCCAGCAGCTCAATCATGTTCTCAAGAATAAGAAAGGGGGCAAAGTCGTTCTCTACTGAAGACTTCGCATTTCTCCCACTGCTCAATTACCAGATGCTCAAGAACGTGCCATACTATGTACCCAGAGACAAATCCACCCTCACCGACAGGCCTAATGGCAGTGACAGGGGGGAGTTTATGCTTAGACTGCATGAGTATCATCTCCTGTCCCCCCTTCTCAATGCCTGTCATACATCTGCAAAAGGACGCTATCCCCTGCCCCCAGCTCCCTTCCAAAGAAGTATGTCAAGAACAATCAAGCCTAACAGTGCTGGCTGTGGCTTTTCTCAGAAGTACATTCTTAACATTATAAACACAAAATGTCATTTCTAAGATAAAATATTCATTTACATGAGTAGCGGGGCCAAATCTACAAGAGTAAAACAGCTATCACCAAAAGGACAGCGCTCCTCTGTCCCATCTGTCTTTGGAAGCCCATTTGCTCTCAACAAGGCTTACCTGAGACACTGGTACTTACCGCCTTCAACAAAAGGAAAAAGCATGGATGCTACTTGAATATATTTTAGGAAAAAGTGATACTGATATTACCATACAGCCAAAATCCAATAGCTCTGCCAATCAGGAGAATTTATGCACTTTTTTTTTTTTTGGACAGTCTTCACTGTCGCCCAGGCTGGAGTACAGTGGCGAAATCAAGGCTCACTACAATCTCCTCCTTCTGGGTTCAAGCAATTCTCCTGCCTCAGCCACACAAGTACCTGGGATTTCAGGTACGCACCACCACACCCAGCTAATTTTTGTATTTTTAGTAGAGATGAGGTTTCACCACATTGGCCAGGCTGATCTGGAACTCCTGACCTCAAGTGATCCGCCCACTTCGGCCTCCCCAAGTGCTGAGATTACAAGCGTGCGCCACCACACCCAGCCCATACATGCATGTTTTTTTAGGCAAAGTCTCACTCTGTCACTCAGGCTGGAATGCAGCAGCACAATTATGGCTCACTGCAGCTCAAATGCCTGGGCTCAAGCAATCCTCCCACCTCACCCTCCTAAGTACATACTTAGCTGGGACTACAAGTGTGCACCACTACACTTGGCTAATTTTTTTTATAGAGATGTGCTCTCACCATGTTGCCCAGGCTGGTCTGGAACTCCTGTTTTCAAGCAATCCTCCCTCCTCAGCCTCCCAAAGTGCTGGGATTACAGGTGTGGGCCACTGTGCCCTGGCCATAGCTTGGCTAATTTTTTTATAGAGATGGGGTCTCACCATGTTGCCCAGGCTGGTCTAGAACTCCTGACTTCAAGCAATCCTCCTGCCTTGGCTTTCCAAAGTGCTGGATTACAAGCGTAAGCTACCATAGCTGGCCTGCATCCGTCCTCTCTAACCAAAACCTGCCCCTATCATTTGGAAAACTGCAAGATGTTTTTTTCAACAAGACAGGAAGGATGAGGAAGTTTATTCTTCTAAGCATTAGTTTATAGTAATTAGGAAATTTATTTAAAAGTCAAAATGCTTGTACATTTATACAATTTAGAACACACATGCGAAAGTTTGTAAAGTGATTAGAAAAAGGTTTTTTTTTTTTTTTTTTTTTTTTTTTTTGAGACAGTCTCACTCTGTCGCCCAGGCTGGAGTGTAGTGGTGCAATCTTGGCTCACTGCAACCTCCGCCTCCTGGGTTCAAGCTATTCTTGTGCCTCAGCCTCCATAGTAGCTAGGATTACAGGTAAGCACCACCACACTCAGCTAATTTTTGTATTTTTAATAGAGTGGGGTTTTGCTATGTTGGCCAGGCTGGTCTCGAACTCCTGGCTTCGAGTGATCCATCCACCTCGGCCTCCCAAAGTGCTGGGATTACAGGCATGAACCACCAAGCCCAGCCGAGAAAAAGCATTTTTGATAATCAATGACGGTTTCTAGCAATATAGCTGGTTTCTCAGGCTATGATTCTAGACCACTGGTTCTCAAGCAGAACCAATTTTGACACCCCTCCCCTCCCGGCTTCAGGGACAGGTGGCCGTGTGTGGAGGTCACTGCGGAGAAGGGAAAAGGATGCTACTGGTGCATCTAGTGGGTGAAGGCCAAGGATGCTGTGAACATCCTACAATGCACAGGACAGCCCCCACCACAGAGAATTATCCTGCCCAAAACGTCAACAGTGCCAAGGTTCACTAACTTGAATTTAGACCTAAGCTGAGATTCTGTGCCATTAATGAGAATTCATGTTCTTGTATGCTAAGTGACTTGCCAAATTCTTGTTTAAAAAATAAAAATACTATTCAACATTCAATCACATTCACTGTCCCTTCATCGCCATCTGAGTACCGTCACAACACAAAAAAATGAACATCTGCTTTCTTAAGCTGATTCCACTAACGATTTCAAAAATTAAAAAAAAAAAAATCCTTGTATTTTACAAACCAATTTGAGAAAGGACTACACTGGGAAATTTTACATACTGGTGTTCTGGGGCCCTAAAGGGAATGACAAATGTTCAGATTTGGGGATAAAGAGATCAATGCACTTGCTCTAACTAAAATCATTTGAATAGGCTGAGAGTGAGACAAATAAAACAAATGCCAAACCCTGAGTTAATGATACTGAAAACCCACAAGGAATAAAGCGATCTCATCCATGTCAAACAACAGCCACGCATTGAGAATTTTAATTCACATTTTACTTAAGTGCAGCTTGGGTCAATTATATTACTATAATGAAACTGACTTTGCTGTTTACATTCAGAGTATTATTGTAATGGTATGGTTTCTACACACAGTCACAGCACATGGCTTATCACCATGTTGTTGTAGCCTCTAACAACTGGGAAGGACACTCAGTATGAAAACACAGGCCAATGCCCACCTTCTCCTCACCGGATCCTAAGCTCCTTACCACCAACCATGGAATCAACTTTAATTTCTGAAACTTCACCTGCTTTATAACCCCAAGAAAAACTATGTCATAAAAATCAACAGACTTAACCCAACCCAAACTAAAACCATGCCCCTAAAGGGCACCTCTGATGCTAAGAGTGACAGTAAGTGGCATTTATAGCACTCGGTATTTAAACACATTTTTTTAAGGGGAAAAAAACGTGAAAAGGAGCGTTTGTTGACAGTTCTCTCCAAATCACTCTTCCTTGATTTCTGCTATTTTCCTGTTCTTAAAACACTCAAATCCTATCTTGGGAGACGAAAGAAAGAAAAGAAAGAAAAGAAAGAAGGAAGGAAGGAAGGAAGGAAGGGAGGGAGGGAAGGGAGGGAGGGAGGGAGGGAAAAGGAAAAAGAAAGAAAGAAAAGAAAAGAAAAGGAAAGGAAAAGGAAAAGAAAAGAAAGAAGGAGGAAAGAAGGAGGAAAGAAGGAAAGGAAGGAAGGAAGGAAGGAAGGAAGGAAGGAAGGAAGGAAGGAAGGAAGGGAAGGAGGGAGGAGGGAGGGAGGGAGGGAGGGAGGGAGGGAGGGAGGGAGGGAAGGAAAGAAAAGAAAAGAAAAGAAAAGAAAAGAAAAGAAAGAAGGAAGAAAACTGGTATGCTACATAAACAAGAGGGAAAGAGCTGTCTGGCAGCAGAAAACACCGAGGACACTACTGCAGGAGTTATTGCAATACCTCCCATCATGTGAATGGCCTCTCACGTAAAGAGGGGCAAGGGTGATAAACTGGGAGAAACTGCTTACAGGGCCAAGAATTCTCCAGCCACTCGAAGACAATAATAAAAACTTAAGTAACAATCCATTAAAGGCCCCATCTCAATGCAGGAGCACACAGAAAAGGATGCATGGGCAACCTAAGGGATGGGAGAAAATATATGCAAAGCATACCTCAAAATAAGAGGTTAACATCCAAAAAACTCAATAGTACAAAAATAAAAAAAATAAGTGTCCTAATTTAAAAATGGGCAAAGGACCTCCTAAACATACATTTTTCAAAGAAGACATACAAATGGCCAACAGATAAACGAAAAAATGCTCAATACAATTAATCATGAAGGAAATGCAAATCAGAGCCACAGTGAAGTATCACCTCAGGCTGGGCATAGTGGCTCACGCCTGTAAACCCAGCACTTTGGGAGGCCGAGGCGGGCAGATCACCTGAGGTGGGGAGTTCCAGACCAGCCCAACTAACATGGAGAAACCCAGTGTCTATGAAAAATACAAAATTAGCTGGCTGTGGTGGCGCATGCCTGCAATCCCAGCTACTCAGAAGGCTGAGGCAGGAGAATCGCTTGAACCTGGGAGGCGGAGGTTGCGGTGAGCGGAGATCACGCCATTGCACTCCAGCCTGGGCAACAAGAGCAAAGCTCCATCTCCAAAAAAAAAAAAAAAAAAGAAAAGAAATATCACCTCAAACCCGTTGAGATGGCAGGTAACAAAAGACAAGATATGTGTTAGTGACGGTGTGGAGAAAAGGTAACCCTTGTACACTGTTCTTAGGAATGTAAACTGGTACAGTGCTGATGGAAAACAACAGTATAGAAGTTTCTTAAAAAGTTAAAAATAGAACTACTTTCTCAAAAAGGTTAAGTATCCCTTTTCTGAAGTGCTTGGGATCAGCAATGTTTGGATTCCGGATTTTTTTCAGATTTTTAAATATGTGCAATATTCTTACTGGCTGAGAATTAGAATTAGGGCTGCTCAATCTGTATATGATCCAGTAATCCCACTTCTGGGTATATATCTAAAGAAAATGAAATCAGGATCCACGTGCGGTGGCTCACACCTGCAATCCCAGCACTTTGGGAGACCAAGGCGGGTGGATCATCTGAGGTCAGGAGTTCAAGACCAGCCTGGCCAACATGGTGAAACCACATCTCTACTAAAAAAAAAAAAAATTAGCCAGATGTGGTGGGTGCCTATAAACCCAGCTACTCAGGAGGCTGAGGCAGGAGAATTGCTTGAACCCAGGAGATGGAGGTTGCAGTGAGCCGACACAGTGCCACTGCACTCCAGCCTGGGTGACAAAGTATTCTCCATCTAGAAAGAAAGAAAGAGACAGAGAGAGAGAGAGAGAGAGAGAGAGAGAGAGAGAGAGAGAGAGAGAGAGAGAGAGAGCATGAAATCAGTATATCAAAGATACATCTGCAATCCATGACCACCGCAGCACTATTCACGAGAGCCAAGATATCAAACAACCCAAATGTCTGTTGATGGATGAACAGATAAAGAAAATGTGGTACATACCAACACAATGGAATACCATTCAGCCTTGAAAAAGAAGAAAATCCTACCACTTGTGACAACATGGGTAAATCTGCAGGACAGTAGGCTAAGCGAAATAGGCAGATTCAGAAAGACAAATAGTGCATAATCTCCCTACTATGTGGAGTCTAAGAGTACAACTCACAGAAGCAGAGAGTAGAATGGTGGCTGCCTTGAGGGGTAGGGGAAAATGAGGAGAGGTTGGTCAAAGGGTGTTAAGGTTTCAGTTACCCAAGATAAAGAAGATCTGGATTTCCAAGGTACAGCACGGAGACTATAGTTAATAATACTGTATTGTATACTTGAAATTTGCTAAAATGGTACTTCGGGGGGTGTTTGTTGTTGTTGTTGTTGTTGTTGTTGCTTTGAGATGGAGTTTCGCTCTTGTTGCCCAGGCTGGAGTGCAATGGCATGATCTCGGCTCACCGCAACCTCTGCCTCCTGGGTTCAAGCGATTCTGCTGCCTCAGCCTCCCGAGTAGCTGGGATTACAGGCATGTGCCACCATGCCAGGTTAATTTTGTATTTTTAGTAGAGATGGGGTTTCTCCATGTTGGTCAGGCTGGTCTAGAACTCCCAACCTCAGGTGATCCGCCCACCTCAGCCTCCCAAAGTGCTGGGATTATAGGTGTGAGCCACCGCGCCCAGCCCTTTGTTTTCTTAGAGACAGGGTCTTATTTGGTCACCCAGGTGGGATATAGTGGTGTGATTTTATCTCATTGCAGCCTTGAAGTCCTGGACTCAAGCAATCCTCTCACCTCAACCTTGTGAGTAGCTGGGACTACAGGCACGCACCATCACACTCTGCTAATTTTTTTGATGTTTAGTAGAAAAAAAATCTTGCTATGTCGCCCAGGCTGGTCTCCAACGCCTGAGCTCAAGCACTCCTCCTGCCTTGGCCTCCCAAAGTGCTGGGATTCCATGTGTGAGCCACCATGCCTGGCCTGTCTTTATTCTTTCTCCATTTCAGCCAATCCACACAGGCCAACTCCTCCCGCACGACTACTGCCTTGCTCATCCCGTTTCCCCGTAAGGCCATTAAGGCTATGACAAGCCATGTGAAGGTAGATCCATTATAAAAACTACGCAGGTTTTGGTTGAAAAGATGCTCAACATCACTAGCCATCAGGAAAAGGCAAATCAAAAACAGGAGCTGCTGCTTCACACCCACTAGGATGCATAGAATAAAAAAGGTGGACAGTAAATGGCAGAGATCATATAGAGAAGTTGGAATTCTCATACACTATTGTGAGAATGTAACATGATGCAGCCGCTTTGGAAAACAGTCTGGCTGTTGCTCAAAAAGTGAATAAAGTTACCATAGACCCAGTAATTCTACACCCAGAGACAAATCCAAGAGAAAACATGCCCACACAAAAACATGTACACAAATGTTCACAGCAGCATTATTCATAATAGATAATCAGTGGAAATCACCTAAATGTCCATCAACTTAAGAATGAATAAGCAACTGTGGTACATTGATGAAATGTTAATTGTCAATAAAAAGGACTAAAATACTGGTACATACTACAACATGGATAAACCTTGAAAACATGAAAAAGCCAGGCATACAATGCTACGTATTACATGATTCCATTCATATGAAATGTCCAGAACAGGCAAATTCATAGAGATGGATAAGCACATTGGTAGTTGCCAGAGGTTAGGGGAGGAGGCATGAAGAATAAATGGTAATGAATATGGAGTTTCTTTATAGGGTGACAAAAACGTCCTAGAAAAATTTTATAGTCGTGATGTTGTACAGCAATGTGAATATGCTAAAACCCACAGAAGTATATGCTTTTAAAAAGGTGAATTTGGCCAGGTGCAGTGACTCATGCCTGTAATCCCAGCACTCTGAGAGGCCGAGGCAGATGGATCACCTGAGATCAGGAGTTCAAGACCAGCCTGACCAACATGGAGAAACCCTGTCTATACTAAAAATACAAAATTAGCCAGGCATGGTGGTGCATGCCTGTAATTCCAGCTACTTGGGAGGGGAGGCTGAGGCAGAAGAATTGCTTGAACCCAGGAGGCAAAGGTTGTGGTAAGCCGAGATTGCAACATTGCACTCCAGCCTGGGAAAGAAGAGAGAAACTCCATCTCAAAAAAAAAAAAAAAAAAAAAAAAAAACCTTAATAATTTAATTGTAATTTTAAAATTACTAAAAGAGTGTCATTAGATTGTAACACAAAAGATAAATGTTTGCCAGGTGCAGCGGCTCACACCTATAATCCCAGCACTTTGACAGGCCGAGGTGGGCAGATCACCTGAGGTCAGGAGTTCCAGACCAGCCTGGCCAACATGGAGAAATGCCGTCTCTACCAAAAATACAAAATTAGCCAGGCATGGTGGCACATGCCTGTAATCCCAGCTACTCGGGAGGCTGAGGCAGGAGAATCACTTGAACCTGGGAGGCAGAGGCTGCAGTGAGCCGAGATCGTGCCATTGCACTCTAGCCTGGGCAACAAGAGCGAAACTCCGTGTCAAAAAAAAAAAAAAAAAGATAAACGCTTCAGGGGATAGATACCCCATTCTTTATGATGTGCTTATTAAACACTGTATGCCTGCATCAAAACATCTCCTGTACCTCATAAATATATACAGATAGTATGTACCCACAAAAATTAAAATTTTAAAAATACACAACTGTAATTTCTATAATGGGGTACTCTATTTTCTATTCTGAAGCTTTCTTCCTCCTTCTGGAAAAAAGAATAATATATAATGCTTTATTCCAGGGAATCAAGGAAAAATCACAGGAAACTATGTGGGTGTGTTGACAGGCTCAGCAATCACTGCACATGTTTACCTATGTAACAAACCTGCACATCCTGTACATGTATCCCGAAACTTAAAATTAAATTTAAAAATTTTTTTAAAAGGAAAGAAATATGTGGGGAAATTAAAAAGTAAATGCTTCAACACTTTTCTAATAACTACAAAGCATGATGACGATAATCCGGACACTGAGGAAAAGTTCTGCATTTGTCAGGCGCCTAGTTGCGCCCTCAGTAAAAACAGACAAACTTAACCAAAGGAGAAATGGGCTGCAAAGACTTCTTTGCAATATTGCTCTTTCCCTTTGGAAATTTAATAAAAGGGCTAGATTGTTGTAATTTAAGCAAAGAGTACGTCACTAAATACAAGTTAGTAGAGCTAGAAGATCCATGTTTGTTGCAGCTATTTAGTCTTTTCTCGGTAGCAGGCTATGCATTATTCTCCTAGGGAGAATTTGTTTTATAAAGAAACTTACGGCTGGGTTATTGATGGCTTTCCAGGGATTAACCGCATACTCATAAGAATAAGAGGCTAACCTCATCCTCTTAAACTTTACACACTACAATCCCATAGATAGCTGACAGCTATGGCCAAAGGAGAAAAATAATCCAACATTTTACTAATCCTTAAACCAATCATCTCATGCAACAGTGGAGGGCCCTTTAGGTCTACAACTCAATCTCTTAGGGACAGACAGGCTCCTTCTACAAATGTTTTAGGAGTTTGGATTCACAGCCATCCCCTACACGAAAACATCTAGTCAGACATCACAAACTACCCTAGACTTATTTTTAATTTTATACTAAGTTGTTTTAAAATATACAGAATCAGATATTTGCCTATACAGGAGGAACACAGAAATCTGATCAATAAACAGATTCCCATATAAGCCCCATATGCCTTGACCAAGGTTGTGTTCATGAAAAATAAGTCAGACTACATCCAAATAAGTGAGAAAGAAAAATCAGGTTGCCTAAACCCAAATTTCTTTTTCTCTTCTCTCTCTTGTACATAGGTTATATGTAAACAAATCCAAATTTCTTGATCTCCTAAAGTTCTCAGGCATTACCGTGGGAAACTGCTCAAATTGTGTTGTACCCAACTGTCAGCTTTGAGGCCACAAATAGAAACCTGTCATTTTGTGGAAGGGAAGGACAATCCCCACTGGTCATCTGGCCATCTCTTCTAACTCTCTTCCCTCCCAACTTCATCAGAATGATTCCTATAACCTCTCTGTATCAACAATGGCACTGTCTGCCTTCTTCTTCATGTTAGGTAAGGAAGTCAATGATGTCTTCACATTTTTGCTCTCAATTCTGTCTCCATCTGTTCCCCAAACTTAACTTTTTTCTTGTGGTTTTGAACTTCTAAGTTTGTACATCAAAAGCTAAATGGCCGTCCTTTTCCACTATTGTGTCCCTGTCATTCATGCACAACAACTGAATGGCAGGAGCAGAGCATCTGGCTGGGTCCAATCTCAAACACCCACATCCCTGTAACCACTAAAGAAGACAAAGGGGTGAACTGCTGCTTCGCACAACCACCCCCGACCAGGGCTTGACCAACTGGACCTACGGATCTGCTACAAGCACTTAGGAAAACCAGGCAGACAAAACTGCAGTTCAAGGGGTCAGGATCACATGTTCACTGAAGACTGCCAGCCAGGGTCTTATCCCCACAAAAGCAGGGAAGGTAGAGACGGTATTACCATCTACAGATGGGGGACACTGTAGAAGTTAACTGACTATATGAGGTCATAAAGCTAATAAGACGGCAGCTAAGCATCCTCCCCAAGTCCATCTGATCCCAAGGCCCATGCTTTGTCCAAGGCAACACAATGTAAATATTCTTATGTGAATTACCAAAAACATCATGAAATGGAACAACAGGTGGTTAGAAATAAAACATACAACTGTGCCATTGTTTACTATTAATATTTTTTAAAATGTAATTGACTGATTCTTTTTTAACTTTTCAGTTAAAAAAACAACCATCTTTATGGCCAGGTACGGTGGCCCACACCTGTAATCCCAGTACTTTAGGAGGCTGAGGCAGGTGGATCACCTGAGTTCAGGAGTTCAAGACCAGCCTGGCCAACATGGTGAAACCCTGTCTCTAATAAAAATACAAAAATCAGCTGGGTTTGGCGGCGCATGCCTGTAATCCCAGCTACTCGGGAGGCTGAGGCAGAAGAATTGCTTGAACCTGGGAGGCAGAGGTTGCAGTGAGCAGAGATCATGCCACTGCACTCCAGCCTGAGTTACAGAGTAAAACTCTGTCTCCAAAAAAAAACCCCAACCATCTTTAACTCTTCTTTCACATGCCAAAAGAAAGAAAGAAAGAAAGAAAGCAACTATCTTTCTTTAGGAGAAGGGGAAAAACTGATAAGAATAATGGAATCCACTGGGGTTCTGGAAACCACCCCCTTACTGTGGTTTACCGGGTATACATAGGTGTCAAAAATCAAGCTGTGCATTTCACTATATTACAATTAGACATCAACTGAAAAAAACAAATCTATATGTGTACCGATATGTATCTCTCTATATTATCCCTCGATTATCTGTGATGTAAAGAGAACACTAATTATTTGAAATCCCAATCCCAACTGAAATCAATTATTCAGTACCTATCAGAGCAGGTAGAAGAGAGCTTTTAGTTCCAAACTCCCCAAATAATAAAGTGGAGATGTGGTGTTGAAGAGTCTTTCAATCAATTCTCCCTGCATTCAGGCAGCCATTAGCCATTCCACAAATAAGATGTTACAATGTTTAATAACCAATTTGTTTTGACCATTCTTAATAGAAATTTAAAAAAACAAACAAAAATGTTGCTTATGGTGTAACAACGATCATGATCTAAAAACACAAGGTCTCAAATGAGTAAGTTCCCTTCTCACAATGCAACTTGTTTTCTAAGGTCTAAGTGAGCTATGTGTCAAACCAAATAAACCTTGTACAAATTTTGTACACCTTTGCACTATAAATTAGCCTTTTCACTGTGACAAGACTACAACACATTTAATAGCAAAAGAATTGGTAAGAAGTAAAATTCAAAAAGTAGGACCGTAGTTATTATTCTGCCAGTCACCAGATTTGCTGTCAAAGCTGTTTAAAAAAAGGTCTACAGAAATATTTCAATAGTCTCTCCGGTATCAAGTATCTAAGAAGCTTATTTTTCTTAAATACCGATACTCTATGTAAGTTGAAGGCAGGTGCTACGGTGAGAAAGAATTAAAATTCAGTATTTTCTGCCAGACAGGAGAACTACTCTACAATTTCTACGCTGGTGAGAAATGGAGACTCTGCTAATTCACTCAACAAGCACAGACAAAATATAACCTCTCTCTGCCTCCTCAAAGAGCACCCGCAGGCCCAAGACACACCTCGAACTAACCTAGAAGGTGGATGTCCTTGAGAAGATTTACTTTTTCCAGGTTTGATAAAGAGAAATATCTTTAGCCCTGTCAAGCAAGCAGTCAAGCTCCTTGATTGTACCTTAAAGGGAATGAGAATGTTTCGGCTCATTTGCATTTTAAAGGGTACTCTTTCATGATCTTTCACACTTGTAATAGATGTCTAAACCGTTAAATTACTATTTCTTTTCTTAGCCTGAAAGTGGATGCAGACTAAGAGCGTGGCCTCTCCCATTGTTCTTTACCCTAAGTCGGCCCCTGAACAATACTGACAGCTGCTATCAAACCAGGCTGCATTTACTCTGCGCGCAGCTGCTGCTTGTAGGAACAGACAGTCTCCCGGTACCTCCTCCCCTCTGGGGAGACAGGTTGACACACTGCATGTTCAATGAAAGGGTGCAAAGGTCCACTGAATTGTCAACCCAATTTTATGCTACTTCGATTTTCCAGGACGCACACAATTCCTTTCAAGCAAAAATCAAGCATATGCCACAGCATGAAACTTAAGGTGTGGGATAATTATTGATCACTACAAACTTGAAAAGAGCCTTCTGACATAAATTCATATACTAATCCAAAAATTACAATGATAAAAACCACACATGCCAGTATGCCCAAGACACGCAATGGGCGTTAAGTCTCGTTTGCCTTGCGCCTGATTCACCACTTTGGTTTATTGTTGCCAAGGCACCCAGAGCTAACCTGCCTTTATAATAACCTCCACAACATTTTTCCTGGACTAAAGCCATTTGTAAAATTAGAAATTCATTTGCCCTTCGAAAAAGATCTGCTATTTTTATTCTCCGATTCAGCTCAAACTGGGTATTACCTATGAACATCTGGTTAATACGATTTCCTCCTTCCTAAAGTGTAGGTGCGAAGGAGATTCACAAGAGCTGGGCAGCGCCTTTGAGAATGTAAACGTCAGAGTTTTACCATCAAGAAATTATATGTCGAAATTTAGAGTCTATCAGAAAACAAACATGTTCCACAAAGTTTAACTGGGTACTTGAGAACTGCTTTGCATATGTTTTCCTTTAATCAAAACAGGCTTTTCCATCCTCATTCATTTGGGTGAAAAAATTCTGTGCTTGAGTTACAAGTACAATTCACTATTAGTCTTTGCTAATCAAACACAGTACATGCGAAAGTACCAGTGAATATTTGATTTGATCTCTGAAATAAAGCAATTCATTACACAAGAAAAGGGTACAGAAGGCAGCAGACAAATGCAGATGTAATTGTGTTTTTTGTTGAATGTGATTAGAGAGCCCACTAAGTAACAGTCAAAAATGTGATACTGAAGGAGGGGGAAGGCAGTGCCTGGATCTGGGGGGAAGAGGAGGGAGAATTGTTTATGCAGAGCTAAGCTGTCAAGTGTAATAAAGCAGCTTGAATAAAATTTAAGCTGAAAATCCACTGAAGCTCCCCATTTCAGGGAGGAAAAAGCTATTAAAAGGAAATGAAGGTCACCCTCCTAGTTTATTTCACCTAATTGACTGCCAATAGCTTACCACAGACAACCCAACTGCAGATCTGCAATTGAGAAACTGATGAAAGGAGAGTTTTCAAGCTGAGGCTCGTTCTTTAATCCTCCTTGGCTCTTATGTTTTTTCTCCATCTCCAGTTGGGATGTAATTTTAAGCTCTGATGGATTAACTGGTTCCATTGTCTGTGGCCGTCATTGGACTATGGCGCTCTTAATCCGTACAGCAGCATGTCTAATTATCATTACAAAGTGTCTGAGGGAACTATAAAGACCAGCAGGGCATCATCTCACAAGCAATTAACATAAATTGATAAATGAGTGATTTGAATCTGCTCAAGGCACTCACATATGAATAAAATCAGAAAGGATGGTCCCTTGTTTCAGCTCCTTCTTTGGCTTAGTCTGGAAGGGGAAGAACACATGAGAACCGTCCCAGGTCCTGCAGTGGGGGGTGGGGAATGAACTCATGCAGGGGATGGAATGCACGGTTCACCAGATTCATTAATGCAGAGCAAATGACTTGTGATTGACAACCAGTGGCCAGCACGGAGCACTAACTGAACTCAACAGAGGAGAGCAGAACCCCAGTGAAAGGCCAGGGAGCACTAGGGCAATTAACACTTCTTCCACAGCAAGAGAGTGCTCTTTTCATTGGTTTGTCACTTAAAAATTCATGAAAGAGGCACAAGAAAGAACAAGAGCCAACAGTTACGTAGGTTCGAATACCCCAGAAAGCAAAAGGCAAAAAGCAAGGATAACTAAATGAAACGATAATTCCGAGACCCATTTTGACCTCACTGTGATCTCATATTGTAAGACAGAAGTGAGGAAAGTATTTAAAATTCTAACCTAAAGCTTTTACTAGACTAATGAAGCAAGGGTGGTTTAGGTGTCACAGGATGAACTGCATTTATTTTCCCACTTAAAAGTAGATTTAAGGACGGGCAAAGGGGTGCCTGCCCTCGGACCCAGCTACTCAGGAGGCTAAGGCAGGAGGATCACTTGAGTTCCAGGCCAGACTAGACAAAATACCAAGACCCCGGTCTGTTTAAAAAGAATGTTTTTAATTAATAGATTTATTTTTTGTCCCCTCCTAAAATGCTTCTCCTGTCATCTTCCTTACGCTAAGCCCTCTTCCTCCATATACCTTAGCACACCCCAAGTCTCTTCCTCCCACCCTTATCAAATAGGTCGTTAAGCTACACAAATACATACACACACACACACATATATATATATAAAGCCATCAAATTAATAAGAAATGAAAGCTGGTTATACACACTGTAGGAGGTAGACCTGGTAGGCCACGTACCCCGATGATGGCATTCAACTCTGCCATGGTCACCTGTTTGGCACGTTCGACAGCCTGGGCCACCTGTTGTTGATGCTTTGAAAACAAGGAGAAGAAAGGGCATTAGCAACAGCCAAGAACTTCATTGTATATTCTAACAACAAAAAGTCAAATGCTGTGTGCAATGCAGGCTGAAGTAGAGGGGTTTAAACGTGGAATTTCTCAACCACACATTATTTTCACAGAACACAGGGAAAAACTGAGAATGGCAGTGCCCTTTATTTCTAAACAACACCAGTCACTACTTCTGGCTGTAAATTTTGGCTTGGAATGGTAAAAACAAAAAAGGACATAAAGAATGATAATATAGGACCTTAAAAAATAAATAGAACAGAATTTGGAAGATCGTCCTTATTCACAGAAGAGGTTCACCATGATAAGTTTGGCCTTAAGTTTACAGCAATTTTAAAATATTCGTTTTACAGCCGGGCGCAGTGGCTCATGCCTGTAATCCCAGCACTTTGGGAGGCCAAGACGGGGTGAGCCCAGGAGTTCAAGACCAGCGTGGGCAACATGGTGAAACCTCTATTTTTAAAATAAATAAATAAAATACCCATTTTAATACCTAAAACTTTAACATTAAATCTGTTGATCACTTGTCTGATCAATCAACCTTGACACCCCCAGTCATTTTCGGAAACTCCTGGAATTCCTCTCATTCTTTTACAGCCTTTTGATTCTTTACCCTCCACAAGGCAAAGGAAGGACTCCAGCCTCAGTTCAGAGATGGAAACTCACCCCACACCTCCCAACTCCAACCACAAATAAAAACAAAGCCATACATTTACTTTGGGAGGCATGAGAATGTAACATAGAGCCCTGGATCACTGAAGTCTAATAACTACTAATACATTCAAACGGCAGACAAAGCTACTATCATATCAGACAGACAAAGGTTAAACTGGAAGAGGCTGTTACAACAATAACGAGATGGTGACCATCCAGCACGGAGCAACAGATGCCAACCAGGATACCCAGTATTCCAACTCCCGGGCCAATAAGCTTTCCACCCTGTGTGAAGACGCATTCATCCCGTGCACACTTAGAACACATTACAGCATTTACTAGCTTATATCCAAAAGGAAGGTAAACTCTTCAAGGCAAAGCTAAAATACAATAGTCTTGAGTCAATTTCATAGATTACTCATATAAAGAGATTTCCCCCCTCAAAGAATGTTAAGATTAAACTTCTATGACTTTGTAACTAAACAAAATAGCTTACACATGAATATGACTCAGTAAGTTAATGTATTTTGGACTATTATCATCTGCCCCTTCAAGGACAGTATTAAGACAACTGCCTTGATACGTAAGTACAAAAGAACTACCTGCTTCCCTAGTAAAGTCTACCTTGATGGAACCATTTTTAAAAGTCAGTATGAGAACAGCTTTCTATTTAAAAGATAAAAAGGACACCTGAATTTTCAGTAGCTCTCAAGCTTATGC
Source organism: Rhinopithecus roxellana (assembly GCF_007565055.1). Classification (NCBI taxonomy): domain Eukaryota; kingdom Metazoa; phylum Chordata; class Mammalia; order Primates; family Cercopithecidae; genus Rhinopithecus; species Rhinopithecus roxellana. The sequence goes on from NC_044564.1 coordinate 30,445,164, forward strand.
TACTTAAAGAAAGCAAAACTGTACATTGGATAGTCATTTTGCAGTTTTCCAGAGGAAAAAAAAAATTAATTTAGAGGTTGAGCTATTGTCACCATTTCCACAGTGTGCCCTCAGATGTGCTGGATAGACTAGCAGGGGGTTTACACACTTCAGCTGTAACAGATGTTCTTCACACTTGTTCCTTGTGATAAAATTAACATCTTAAAACTAGCTAATTTGCAAACAGAGAAGCAACATAATTGCACTTTAACAGCTGAACAGTTTTACTTACTTCCTGAGACAGAAATGGGATGACTTGTGCACAAATCGTATTCAATCTCTTGGCGATTTCAGTCTATAAAGACAAAGCCATACAAATATTTAGAATACTTCACAAGCAGTTTAGAAAGGTAAAACTTCATACCTCTAACACTTTAGTCCTCCTCTCCCTCGCTCTGGAAAGGCGCATAAAAAGGTTTCCCCAGGTTATGTTACTAATACTTATCTTGAGATAAACAGTAGATATTAATCCCACTTGCAAAGTAAGCCACAACTGCACACTTTATTGGTCACATAATAAGAGATAATGAGTAGTTTAATTTAATTGGAAAATCTAGGCGGTTTAAGGCTACATGATCATTTAATATGGTGACTATATACATATATATATATATACATTTTTTTTTTTTTTTTTTTTTTTTTGAGACAGAGTCTCACTCTGTCGCCCAGGCTGGAATGCAGTGGTGTGATCTCGGCTCAATGCAAGCTCCGCCTCCTGGGTTACGCCATTCTCCTGCCTCAGCCTCCCAAGTAGCTGGGACTACAGGCGTCCACCACCACACTTGGCTAATTTTTTTTTTTTTTTTTTTTTGTATTTTTAGTAGAGACCGGGTTTCACCATGTTAGCCAGGATGGTCTTGATCTCCTGACCTCATGATCTGCCTGCCTCGGCCTCCCAACGTGCTGGGATTACAGGCGGGAGCCACTGAGCCTAGCCAAGTGTACTTTTTCAGTGATGGCACACCATGACACGTTTATGTCATTACTGCAAGTTCATTCAAGCTGGTGTCAGGAGCCACTGCAGCCACAGCACTGTCAAAGCAGTCCAGCTTTCAAAGACAAGGCCTAAGGTGACAGAGTAGAAGAAAGACCTGCTGACCTCTTTGCCACTTGTCCCAGCTCATGTACAACTGAAACAGGATTTTATTGTTCATAGGCTTCCCTAAATCTCAAACTTTCAACAAACCAAGAAAACATGACTAAAAACATTCCATTCTAGAGGGTGATGGTCAAGTCATGATATCCTGGGTATTCTGAAAGTTTCACCACAGTTCAATATCAAACTCAAAGGCTTCACCGACAGGGCCCAGGGGTCAGCTAAACAAAAAGGTGTCCTCAGTGTCTACAGCACGGTCTGTTTTAAAGAAGGCAGGAAAGGCCGGGTGCGGTGGCTCATGCCTGTAATCACAGCACTTTCAAAGGCCAAGGCAGGTGGATTACAAGGTCAGGAGTTCAAGACCAGCCTGGCCAAGACGGTGAAACCCCATCTCTACTAAAAATTAGCCGGGCACGATGGTGGGCACCTGTAATCCCAGCTACTCGGGAGGCTGCGGCAGAGAACTGCTTGAACCCAGGAGGTGCAGGCTGCAGTGAGCTGAGATCACGCCACTGCACTCCAGCTTGTGTGAGAGTGAGACTCCATCTCAAAAAATATAAAAAGTAAAGAAGGCTGGAAAAACCTTTGCTCTGCTCCACATCCACAGCAGTCCCTCTGCTACAAGGGACAAAAACTGACAAGAGAGGCAACAGAGGGTACTCTACTTCTAGCCCAGGGGAGGATCCACCTGCAGCACCTCCAACACCCTACAGCAATGCAAAGCAGTTCTGCTTTCCTCTATCTGGGAAGAACCAGTTCTGCTTTTTTAAAAAAGAAAAAAAAAAAAAGGTCATCTGTAAAGAGGCCCATCCTTGACCTTATTTATTTCATCATTTTGTCAATGCTTACTAAATGCCACCTATATTACTGAATTAAGCAATGAAAAGGATCACAAGAAAAAAATTTAAAAGCACACAGTCCATGACCTTGAGAAATAGAGAATGGAAAAAGACAAAGTAGAAACCCCAGGAACGAAGTTGAGCCTGCAGTGAGCTGAGATCGTGCCACTGTACTCCAGCCCAGGCGACAGAGCAAGACCCTGTCTCAAAAAAAAAAAAAAAAAAAAAAAAAAAAAAAGGAAACAAAATCCCAGGAACTTTACAATCAAGCATATAAAAAACAGTAGCCTTGTATCTTCTAAGATTATTTGAATTAACTAAACAAAGTCTTTGGTTTTATAAGATTGGATTGAGGCTGACCCAACCCAATTCTACCTGACCACCAATGAGACAAGGTTACAGACAGACCATGCCTTGGACAAAATGTACTAGAAGGGGAAATGACTGGTAAAGAGAGGAAGCCCATGCATGACCTTGCTTTAGACAGCGAGGCAGATATATGCAAAAAGGGTGCAGCTGTACCAGGTACAAAAACAGAACTGCGTCAGCCCCACCCAGTTCATTTGATTACAGCCACCCACTCAAGCTACCTCAAGGTCATGGCTCTCCTCGAAAGCATGGGCAAGGCTTTCCTCTCCTTTGCAATAGGGTTCTGCACTATCTATTTGAGTGCATGTAAAGGAGTAGAGATGCCTTTGGTGGGTATCCTACTTAGGTCCTTGCTCCCAACTCCCTACCTACCACATATTCCTGCAACATTCTGTACATTCCCCTTCTTGGAAATTCACACTTAAGGTTTCCAATTTTTAAAATGATATATGCTCACTTTGAACTCATATACATGCACACAGATGTATATACAGAAATATAAAAGAAAGTCCAAATAACCCTGAGTCCATCATCCAAGGATAAGCATGGGTAACATATTGATGATTTTAGGGTACCATCATTCCAGGTTCTCACTTATGTGCACAGAAACCCACAGTAAGAGAGACACATTTTAATACCAAGGGGTTTCCGTTATATACCCTGCCTTTCTAAAATTTGTTACTCAAACATGTGTCATGGACACCATCCCAGTCAATATAGATTAACAAGTACCTTGAAATATTCCACCATATAAGCATAAAGATGTTTAAGTACTATTGACACCAGGGAATATTTATGTTTCATTTAATTTTGCACAATTAATAACTCTGCGTCAAATAACCCTCCACACAGATCTCTAAAAGGAATCCCTAGATGTGAACTGCTGGGTCAAAGTGTATGCATATTTTAAGTTGCAATGCATGCTGCCAAACTGCCCAGCAGAAAAGCTGTACCAGGCCGGGCGCGGTGGCTCATGCCTGTAATCCCAGCACTTTTGGAGGCCGAGATGGGTGGAGGTCGAGACAAGGTCAGGAGATCGAGACCATCCTGGCTAACACGGTGAAACCCTGTCTCTACTAAAAATACAAAAAAATTAGCCGGGCTTGGTGGCGGGCACCTGTAGTCCCAGCTACTCAGGAGGCTGAGGCAGGAGAATGGTGTGAACCCAGGAGGCGGAGCTTGCAGTGAGCCGAGATCGCGCCACTGCACTCCAGTCTGGGAGTCACAGAGAGACTCCGTCTCAAAAAAAAAAAAAAGAAAAGCTGTACCAATTATTGCAAGTTTAGGAGGGTGCCTGCTTTCCCACCCAGTGTCAATATTGGGTTTTGTTGACCTTTCTTTAATCTTCATCCATCTAATGTATTAAAAAATGACCTCATTTTTATTTGCGTTACTTGAATTCTTCCTCTAGTTAAACATCTTTTCACGTATTTATTGGTCCACTCTATGTTTCCCTTCTCCATTCTTCCGTTGTTGTTTTAATCATTTTTGTCTTTTGGTGGTGCTTCCTTGCATGAGACAAATATTAACCCTTTATCAGAGTTTGCTCAGCTTGCCACTTGTCTTTCAACTTTGCTTAATATGAATGTTTTGCTGTACAGAACTTTAAGTTACCAAACGAAAGCATTTTCTTCCTATGCTCCTGGCCTTTAGATAAAGATTAGAACACACCAATATCATAAAAGCCATTCTTACTTTTCTTCTAGTGTGCTATGGCTGCATTTTTATACTTAACTATTTGATTTAGCTGGAATTTATTTTGGTTTAAGAAAAGGTGCCCTCATCTTTATGATAACAACTATGTGTTACTACCTAGAATGGCATCAAAGTAGACTTGAACATGGTCGGAGGACAGTTAAGATCGAGTCTGAATGAAATGAACTTGTAAACCTTTAATAATATTAAAGTTATCAAAAATAAAATAAAGAAAAGAAATACATACGAAAGCAAAGGCAATGATACAGTGGTCTCTCGCTGTCAGTGGGGGATTGGTTCAGAATCCTCCATGGAAACCAAAATTTAAGGATGCTCAAGTCCTTTATATAAAATGGTATAGTATTTGCATATAAGTTATGCACATCTATCCATACACTTTATATCATCTCCAGATTACTTACCTCAATACAATGTAAATCCTAGGTAAATGGTTATTGTATTATTTAGGAAAAGACAAGAAAAAAGCCTGTACGTGTTCACTACAGACTCAATTTTTTTTTTTTTTTTTTTTTTTTTTTTTGAGACAGAGTCTCGCTCTGTCGCCTAGGCTGGAGTGCAGTGGCAAGATCTCGGCTCATTGCAACCTCCACCTCCTGGGTTCTAAGGAACTCTCCTGCCTCAGCCTCCCAAGTAGCTGGAATTACAGGCACATGCCACCACACCCGGCTAATTTTTTGTATTTTTAGTAAAGACGAGGTTTCACCATGTTGAGCAGGCTGATTTTAAACTCCTGATCTCAAGTGATTCACCTGCCTTGGCCTCCCAAAGTGCTAGGATTTATAATCCTAGCATGAGCCACTGTGCCCGGCCGATGCAATGTTTTAAAAAAAAAATATTTTCAAACCATGGTTAGTTGAATTCACAGATGCGGAACCCACAGATACAAAGGGCCAACTGTACTATGTAAGTTGGGTTAGACTGGATAAGCCTGAAACAGGAGGAAGAAAAGTTAGAAATCAAAGCTCAACCTGATGAAAAACATCAAAAGCTATATCATATGTTCTGGAAATTCTACATAAATGTTCTGGAGAAGCAGCAAATAGGAGCAATAAAGGAGAGTGTTACAAGACTTCCCCTCGGTCTGCCAGGTCTCTAAACCCTGATCTTAAAACTATCCTGACGAGCCAGCTTGACTTTTGAGTCAGAAAATCTAAATCCAAGTCTTGGACTGTTCTACTAACAAGCTGGTTTACCCCAGAAAATGCGCTGATGTCCTCTGAAATACCCTGGCTCCTCCACCTGCACAACCTACCTCCTGGCAGGTGAGGGTACAGAGCTTACCTGACAATGCTCTGTGAGTCCTAAAACATCACTAGCTCCCCAAGAGGCTTCATGAACATCTTCCCTTCAAATATTCTGGACTGCAGCAGCATAAAAACTGGCAATAATTCTTGGTATTATCTCTTGCTTCAACAAAAGAATATTCTGATAAGATTCTTAATTTAGCACAAATTAACAAGTCTCGTAGTGACTTTATTTTAATGTATTTCCTTATTTATTTATTTTAGATGGAGTCTTGCTCTGTCAGCAGGCTGGAGTGCAGTGGAGCCATCTCGGCTCACTGAAACCCCTGGTTCAAGCAATTCTCCTGCCTCAGCCTCCCAAGTAGCTGGGATGACAGGCACGTGCCACCACGTCCAGATAATTTTTCTGTTTTTAGTAGAGATGGCGTTTCACCATGTTGGCCAGGATGCTCTCCATCTCCCGACCTTGTGATCCGCCCGCCTCAGCCTCCCAAAGTGGTGAGATTACAGGCGTGAGCCACTGCGCCCGGCCTCTCATGACTCCTACCCGTGCTTCTATTACTGATCGGAGTGTGCTGGCAGATTAACCCGGGTATTTGACCATGCTGCTTTCCACCTCTTGCAAAGGCTAGACAGCTCCAGTGAAAAACTGAGGGCTAACTGTATTTCCTACCTAGAAATCATTTTCCTATCCAATGATGAAGACTTATTTGGTACCTGCTAAGTCATAATGCTTATAAACTTTCCCTGTGCCTAGATTTTTGATACTGTATAAGGCAACAACAATAAATCTGCATTCAAGAGCTATCCACAAACCAAATCTGTATGAAACCCTCCACCCAGAAATGTAAGCAGCAGGATGAAGGCTCCAGCAACAAGCCTTTCTTCATGGATGGCCACCGCCTGCTGACACAGCAGGAAGCAGGAGTCCAAATTACCTGTCTACAACAGTCTTTCATTCTCCTTACCTATGCCAGCTCTCCTCACTGATTTGCATATGGTAATACATTTAGCCCTCAGCATCCAAAAATTGGTTTTTAGATGATGGCAATCTACTTGGCAAACTACTACGTAAGGTGTTCTATATTAAGTCACTTAAACCACTGGGTCCCACCCAGGTGTCTTACTTAAAAGGATTACCACCAATCTACTTCAGAGTTTCATCAAAATTGAGTGAGCTGATGAGCTGGTATGTAAGCTTAGGTATACTATTCCACAGTGCTATACAAACATGAGAGCTCTTCCCAATCCTTCAAGGTCCGCCTCAAATTCACTGAGAAGCTGCCTTTCCCCCATAACACCAATAAACACACTCTTCTCTAGGTCCTTCAAGATCCTCCACAGCACTTACTGTCATTTGGTAAACTAAACCTATGTGCTTAAAAATCACCATGTCATACAAAGAAAGCTTCCATACAGTTTCTTAACCGCTTTCTACATAAAAGCCTTCTCAACACAACAAGATGGGAAGCATTAGGAGAACACGACTCCTACTAAATACTGTGACACATTTCTTTGCTGTACCTCCCCTACTAAAACTGATGTGAGGGTACATACTTAACATACTTTCAGAGTCATGCCTCAGTGAACTAAAACTTAAATCTCCATGCACCCCTAAATTCAATGGCCAAGGTGCACCCACATAAACCATTACTAAACAGTGCTAGAGAAAGGCTGTTCACAAAAAAATAAAAACAAAATCATGTGTTGGTAAGTATACAATTCATGTACATGTACGGTTTTATTTTTTTATTTTATTTTATGAGACGGAGTCTCTCTCTGTCGCCCAGGCTGGAGTGCAGTGGCGCGATCTCGGCTGACTGCAAGCTCCGCCTCCCGAGTTCACGCCATTCTCCTGCCTCAGCCCCCGGAGTCGCTGGGACTACAGGCGCCCGCCACCGCGTCCGGCTAATTTTTTTGTATTTTTAGTAGAGACGGGGTTTCACCGTGTTAGCCAGGATGGTCTCTATCTCGTGACCTCGTGATCCGCCCATCTCGGCCTCCCAAAGTGCTGGGATTACAGGCGTGAGCCACCTCGCCCGGCCTTTTTTTTTTTTTTTTTGAGACGGAGTTTCGCTCTTGTTGCCCAGGCTGGAGTGCTGGGAGTGCAACGGCGCGATCTTGGCTCTCCACAACCTCCGCCTCCCGGGTTCAAGGGATTTTCCTGCCTCAGCCTCACGAGTAGCTGGGATTACAGGCGTGTGCCACCATGCCCGGTTAATTTTGTATTTTTAGTAGAGACGGGGTTTCTGCATGTTAGTCAGGCTGGTCTCAAACTCCCGACCTCAGGTGATCCGCCCGCCTCGGCCTCCCAAAGTGCTGGGATTACAGGCGTGAACCACCATGCCCAGCTACAATGTATGTTTTAACTGAGCTGAAATATGGCCAAGGACCTCAGAGACCAGCAATCAATCAAACGCTAGTGTATTCTGCAAGACTTTTAAATTCAATATATGGCCGAGCACGGTGGCTCACGCCTGTAATCCCAGCACTTTGGGAGGCCAAGGCAGGTGGATCAGGAGGTCAGGAGGTCGAGACCATCCTGGCTAACACGGTGAAACCCCACCTCTACTAAAAATACAAAAAAAAAAAATTATCCTGGCGTGGTGGCATACGCTTGTAGTCCCAACTACTCGGAAGGCTGAGACAGGAGAATTGGTTGAACCCGGGAGGCCGAGGTTGCAGTGAGCTGAGATGGCGCCACTGCACTCCAGCCTGGCAGAGTGAGATTTGGTCTCAAAAATAAAATTAATTAATTAATTAATTAATTCAAGATATGGTCTTCTAAGTAGCTTAACTTAAGAGTTTAGGATTCTATAATTCCTTAAAGTCTCACCACCTTTTCCTACTTCTCACACTTTGTCTAATTGCAATGCGGAAGAGCCCCACTCCTCGGCACCCGGAAGAGCCCACTCCTCAGCACCTGCACACTTCCCCACTACACATACAGTAGTGCAGCATAATGAGTGCTGTTTGTAGCTCAAAACAGGGCGAGGACTGCTTAAGAGTAATTGCCCATGGGCCTCAAAGCAATCCAATGGCACCTTGCCCAAAGTCAGCTTAGGGAGGGGAAACTCCACCAGCATTAAATTGCAAATTGATGGATCATAAAAAATGGTGCTTATGCTGAGGGCTGGCAAACTGATCTTCTGGTTTCTTTGAATCAAGCGGGAAGCCAAGATAAAAACACAGTGGAGTGTTGGTAAGAAGTGTCTGGCAACAGATACATGGGCAAGAACATGAAAACAAAGCACACAAAGGAAATAAACAGATAACCTCTAAATCCCTTCTGACTAGAAGTTTCTGAGTCTGTGAAACTGACAACCTTAAATCCAAAAAAAAAAAAAAAAGTACACAGAAACCTCACCGGCAAACAAACAAAAATGTAAATTTTGTTGTAAGTAAGGTAGGTCATTCAGAAACGGGTAAGGCACTTTTTAAAAAATTAACGAAATTCAATGATGATGCATCCTCAGGGAAACTGGAACAATCGTACGTTACTGATGACATTAAATTGGTAGCGCTGTCTTGGAAAGCAACTGGGCAATGTGTTTCAAGAGCATGAAATTATTCAAACCCTTTGGTAAGGCTTCCCACAGCTAAGAATTTATCCTAAGGAAATAGTTCAAATGAAAAGCATTCCATGCATGAAGCTGTTCACTGCAGCACTAGTTTCAAAGGGAAAAGAGAAAAAGCCAGGTAAAGATGTAACAGCAATTCAACACATCACAACCATCTGCCCAGTTTTTGAGAAAGTTAACATTTGCCCTCCTAATAAATCAGTTGTCTAATACTAAGAGAACAGTTAAATACACTACACACAACCCACAGGCATGGCGAGCAGCCATTAAAGTCATATTTATGATAATGATGCTAAAATGACCAAGACATTCACTAGATGACACAGGAGGGGAAGAAACAAAGACACAGTGTTAGTATGCCTGTTTTTTTTGTTGTTTTTTTTTTTTTTTAAGGGCCAGGCGCTGAGGCTCTTAAAAAAAGGCTCACACCTGTAATCCTAACACTTTGGGGGGCAAAGGTGGGCAGATCACCTGAGGTCAGGAGTTTCAGACCATCCTGATCAATATGGTGAAACCCTGTCTCTACTAAAAATACAAAAAAATTAGCCGGGCGTGGTGGTACATACCTGTAATCCCAGCTACTCGAGGAGCTGAGGTGGGAGAATAGCTTGAACCCAGGAGCTGGAGGTTGCCATGAGCGGAGATCGAGATCGCAACATCACACTCCAGCTTGGGCAACAAAAGTGAAACTTCGTAACAACAACAACAACAACAAAATTAGGAATGTGGCCAAGCACCTTAAGTTGATATCCAAAATTAAAAGAGTAATTATGCTGAGGTGGTAGGGTTTTTAGTGACCTTTTTTTCCTCCCTCTAGTGACTTTGAAATCATTGCTCTTGACTTACTGTTCAAACGTTTGTTGTTGTTGTTTTGAGTCAGGGTCTAACCCTGTTGCCCAGGCTGGAGTGCAGTGGCATGATCTCAGCTCACTGCAACCTCCGCCTCATGGGCTTAAGCGGTTCTCATGCCTCAGCTTCCCGAGCAGCTGGGACTACAGGTGTGCACCACCACATGCAGCTAATTTTTACATTTTTAGTAGATGGGGGTTCACCATATTGGCCAGGCTGGTCTGGAACTCCTGACCTCAAATTAACCACACACCTCGGCCCCCCAAAGTGCTGGGATTACAGGCACAACAAGCCACTGCACCCGGCCAACTTACTGTTTACATTTATTACATCAGGAAGAGAGATAAGGACCGCCAGGCCCACCACGTTTGCAATCAACAGTGGCCCTGAGACACAACAATGCTGGCAAACCTGGAACCATTTGGGTACCCAGCCCTCTTACAATCCTCAGATCACACGTGGGGAAACAGAGGTCCTAAAGGAAATGATTTGTCCAAGATCATAAAGCAAGATTAGAAGCCACATATTCCCTGCCTAGTTCTCTTTTTTTTTTTTTTTTTTTGAGACGGAGTCTCACCTCTGTCGCCAGGCACAGAAGTTGGGAAGTGGGAGATACTCACGACAAGAAAGAGCTGATGAACTCAGCCCTGTCTGCGAAGCAATGCAGCTGCTGAAAAGCCATACAGTCCAAACAGGGCTGCAGCAGCACAAGGCCAAGTCGGCATGATCCCTCAGCCAACAAAGGGACTACAGAAAGTGCCTCTCATCTGTCAATGACAGGGTCACCGTGCCCTTGCTACCCTAGCAGAGGTCTCTGCACAGAATAGACAGTTTATAAGGGACCTCAATTATAAATTGCAAACCTTAAGTAAATGAGTTGTAGCCAAACTCCACTTTAATATTCTCCTCCACAGGCAGAAAGAATGATCCATCAACCCTAACATCAGACCATCTGGCCCACCAGCAGAACAAAATCCACAAACACATCTCTAGTTCCCGAAGATGACATCTTATTTTTATACCTAAAGAAAATGAGGAGCCAGGCATGGTGGCTCATGCCGATAATCCCACCATTTTGGGCGGGATGGATCACTTGAGGCCAGGAGTTTGAGACCAAACTGGGCAACACAGCAAGACAGTACCTCCACAAAAGAAAAAAAAAAAAATTTAATTAGGGATGCATGCATAAAAACTGTGTACCAAAAATGATACACACAAAACACAGCAAATAATCTTCCAATACTCCTTTTCCCTTCATAGGAGAGGAAGAGTTCCTTTGCCAAGAGACCTCCTTCAGGATATCTGCTACTCAAGAGTCAAGATTTCTCCCATCACAGTGTCTTGCTCACCAATAGCTCATGAAAAGGTAAATTCATCTTTAAATCTAATATGTCTGAGTAGCTTTTGTTTAAAATGTAATTACGCCGATAAAATGACTAATCACATTTTTGGGAAATCCAAATTTTAAAAATGTGGGGAGGTCGGGCACAGTGGCTCGCGCCTACAATCCCAGAACATTTGGGTGGCCGAGGCAGGAGGATCCCTTGAGCCCAGGTGTTTGAGACCAGCCTGGGCAACATAGGGAAACTCAGTCTCTCTTTTAATAAAAAAAAAAAAAAGGTGAGGTACCTTTAAGTTGACCTTATAATGGTTAGTGAGGCTATCAGTGGTTCTCAAACTCCAGTGTACACTAGGATGGCCTTGTGCTTGTTAATACACAGATGATTAGGCCCACCTGCAGAGCTCCTGTTGGAGTCTAGGCCTGAGAATATTCATTTCTAACAAGTTCCCAGGTAATCCTGAGGCTCTTGGACTGGAGAACACACTTTGAGAAGCACTGCCATCTATTTCAGCAGCATCTACTGCTTAGCACCTGCCAGGTGCTCTGACGCCCACTCTCTAATCTTCATGTGGTCACCAAGTGCCCCAGGAGAATAGACTAAAAGGTTAAAATAACTTGCCTAAGGTCAGACGGAGACAGTGGAGAGGAGAGGTCAGGCCTGCCTCTCTCCAGAGCCTTGCAGCAACATGAGGGCTGCCCTCTCACACATTTTTACAAAACACTGAGGCAAGAACAGAAACCGGGGGTGTAGGAACACATTTGCCTTCTGTGGAAAACCTCGCACAATATTCATTTAAGTTATTCCACCCATGGCAATGTATCTCGCCCCTTCTTCAAGCCTGTGATTAAAACAAAACAAAGAGTACCAGACGACAGAAACCCTTTAGTGGCTCAACTAATCAGAACACAAGTCACCAATTACCGGCAGATAATAACGTTTATGTTCCATCTCCCCCTCACTTGGCAGCTCCTGCAACATTCTAAATCTGAGCTCTCTCCAACTGGGTCCAGATACTATCCTTTCACTCCCCATCTTTCACACTCGCAGCTTCTCTGAAAACAAGGAGGGGTTAAAAGAAAGGAAGGAAGGGGGGGAAAAAAACCATGCTGAAGGCTGCTCGGCAGAGATAGCAACACTAATTGCTCCCATTCTCTAGCTCCTGGTGAGGCAGATTGCAGGGGCCTGCATCTCCGGAGAAAGCTCTCCTATCTTCGCAGCAGCTCTCAGCAGAGCAACTCAAGTGCCCTTAATTGTTTATGTTCTTAATGCAGAGCCTCTTGAATGCATTCATTTTTAATAGCAGGCTTGAGTGTGGGGCCCATCAAAGAATGACAAAGCAACTCTATTCATTGGTTCTCCTTCCTGCAATGATGGTCTTTTGATTTATTTGCAAATGACAAGCTTGCCAGGCCCCACTTGAGGACTGCCCTCATTTTTTTTTTTTTTTAAGAATTCAGTTGCATTTTCCAAGATGAAGTTGAGTCTGCAATGCTGTTTGTGTAAATTTTTCCCCCTTCAGTTCCTTCTAATTAATGACTTAAATGTTTTGACCCAACTGTTGCCAAGCAGAGCATTTGGGCTTTAATTTGTCATTTCGGTAAAGATGCATCTTTGACAAAAGCATCACAGCTGTTTTAGTTCCTAAATAGCACATTTCCATTATTCAGAAACCCTTGTTATGGAGTTCAGAAAGGGTCTGTTCACAGGAAATTGTATTGACTTGTCCCAGGACAGAAAAAGGACAGCTTCTGGTGGCCTTAAAGGAAAATGCACTCTGTGGTGGAGAAAGAAATCTTTCTCCAAACTCTGCAGAGTGAATCACAGATCATCACCGTGAAGTCATCACCTACTCTCCTGTGGAAAGAAAACAAGCCTCTCCCTGGGCCACACCCCAAGCAAGCCTGTACCTTTAACTCTCTTCACAGATCTTAGTCATTAGAGAGCTCATAAGAAATGAGATAATACCATACAATAGCAGGATTAGTGGGAGGAAAAGCAGACTACATCATCATCATCATCATTGGATGAAGGTTAAAATTACAATTGTGAAACGAAAATATGCCTGTATAGCCAGGCACGGTGGCTCACTCCTGTAAGCCCAGCACTCTGGGAGGCCAAGGCAGGCGGATCACGAGGTCAGGAGTTTGAGACCAGCTTGACTAACGTGGTGAAACCCCGTCTCTACTAAAAATACAAAAATTAGCCAGGCGTGGTGCTGCACACCCGTAATCCCAGCTACTCAGGAGGCTGAGGCAGGAGAATCGCTTGAACCCGGGAGGTGGAGGTTGCAATGAGCCGAGATCACGCCACTGCACTCCAGCCTGGGCGACACAGCGAGACTGGTCTCAAAAAATAAATAAATAAATAATAAAATAAAATATGCCTGTGTAAATAAAGACAAAGGCCTGAAGCACTGCTCACATCTGTCAGAGCAAGGCAGGAAGATCGCTGGAGACCAGGAGTTCAAAACCAGCCTGGGCAACGTAGTAAGACCTCATTTCTACACAAAAATTTAAAAAATTAGCTGGGTGTGGTGGTGTGGCCTATAGTCCTAGCTACTGGGGATGCTTAGGCAAAGGATCACTTGTTCAGAGTAATCCTTAGTTCAGAGTTTGGAGTTATGATTAAGCCACTGCACTCCAGCCTGGGAAACAGAGTGAGATAAAAATATGCAAAAATCAGCTAGGCACAGTGGCTCACACCTGTAATTCCTGCACTTTGGGAGGCTGAGGCAGGCAGATCACTTGCGGTCAGAAGGAGACCACCCTGGCCAACATGGCTAAAAATACAAAAATCAGCTGGGTGTAGTGGTGCACACCAGAAATCCCAGCTACTCAGAAGGCTGAGGTACAAGAATGGCTTGAAGCCGGGAGGCAGAAGTTGCAGTGAGCCAAGAGATCACTCCAGCTTGGGTGACAGAGAGAGACTGTCTCAAAAAAAAAAAAAAGCAAAAATCAAGTTACCTCTGAATGTTTCCCTAACACATTGAAATCTTCAGCCAATCTAGATGGTAGAAAAGGAACTTTGTACACAAGGTTTCCATGGGCCATGGCTACAGCTGAATAACACACATACATGAATAACGGCTGCCACTCTACTTCCTGAGCAACTTCTTAGGGAAAGCAGCTCTCTGCAAGGAGGTCTAGGCCCCCAATCCACATAATAGCTCCAAGTTTGATATATGTATCAAAGCTATTCCTGGCCCCTCAAACTCAGTGCCGAAACTTCAGCTGGAAACTCTCAGCCCCTAAGCTGTATTCCTGCTCCCCCAAGCTGAGCTGCTGGGGAGAGGTGGTCCTTTGGGAAGGAAGATAAGGTTGCTGCCTTCCCAGATGGAACCTGAAATTATGTTTTTAATCAATATCACATGCCAAAAAACCTGCAGTGCTCCACAACTTACTCTCAAAGTAGCGAGGATACTCAGACCAGGCATGGTGGCTTCACACCTGTAACCCCAGCATTTTGGGAGGCCGAGGTGGGTGGATTGCCTGAGGCCAGGAATTTGAGAACAGCCTAGCCAACATGGTGAAACCCTGTCTCTACTAAAACTACAAAAATTAGCCGGGCGTGGTGGCACATGCCTATAATCCCAGCTACATCAGGAGGCTGAGGCACAAGAATTGCTTGAACCCAGGAGGCAGAGGTCGCAATGAGCCAAGATTGTGTCACTGCACTCCAGCAGCCTAGGCGACAGAACCAAGACTGCATCTTGAAAAAAAAAAAAAAAGAAGGATGTGTAAAGGAAGCCGGAAGTTGTGGTGGGCAAGGGTAGGGATTAAAATTTGAAGCCACTGAGGCAGAAAAATAACTTGTGAACAGTTAACAGTTAAGAAGTTTTATTTTCTCAAAAGCATTGTAGTCACGATTAAAATGAATCTGAGATGCTGGCTAAATTTTTCAAAGCATAACCTTTGGAAAAGATTATTTTAAGTATTTAGAAGAGAGTAAGCAAAAGGATCCTAGATGACAGGTGCCATGGTGTATGGATTCACAGAATATTGACTCAGCCATGCATGTGGAGGCAAACAAGAATAACATTTTAAATACAAATTACTTCTTTACCAAAAAAAAAAAAAAAAAAACCCAATCACTGCATCATTATACAATCCACAGAGGAATCTAAGTAAGAAAAAAATAATCACCATTCCTCCAAGATAACAATCAACCTACTTTCAGGATGGGAAAAAAAAGTGTCGTATGAGACAATCTATTCAGGGTTACAGGGACTGACCAAGAACACACATAATTAAAAGCGTGCCAAAGAAAAAGGCCTTCATCCTCTTATGCTCAGTCACGTCAATTTATAACTTTAAAATTATAAAGACTTACAGTATTGTCTAAGACATACTAGGGAAGCATTAAGTAAGAAGGTGAGAGGAACTGAAGATAATGGAAGCAAGAACGATTTATAAACCAGGGGCCACCAGAAGTTACCACTCCTGTAATTCACAAGTTATTTTACAAGTGGACAAATCCATTTATGTGCTCCTGTGTGTTTTTAGAAAACATCCTAGATATTCTTCCATTAATTATGTGGGTTCCAGGACATGTCAATTCTCGTTTCCCAGAGCACCAGAAACCAAATTTAACCCACGTATTTTGTTACACTGGTCTGCACTTGTGTGGTTCCCACAGGGCTGGGCTGGCTCAATAATGCTGCACTCCTTCTGGAAGAACAGAATAGACTTCCTGCCATTTGGACTGTGAAACACAGTAATCCACCAGGGAATAAAGGTCAATGTTGCACTTTTGGTCATTACTGAATCATTTGAGATGATCTGTGGTGAGGATGAGAGGAAAATCGAAGGCTGTGAGAACGCTGCAAATGGCTTGCCCTCAGACCAATTTTCATCTCCATCTGTCTAATAGACATGTGGATAAAAAGCCCTCCCTCCTTCTGGGCCACTCGGCTGTTTTCAAATCCGTGGCACAAGCCAGGAACCAGTTAAACAATATATTAATGAGGGGAAATAACCTTCTAAGCCACAGACTAATGCTTATTCAGGTTTTAGATCATCAGCTGAAGTTTGGAACGCAATTTTCCAGTCTGCAAGCAGTACTGCAAAGTAGAAATTTTAACTAATACAGAGAATCATCTGCAGTGTAGGGGCATGTGCCAAAATCTCCTTACTTGTACATGCAAATATATGCATGCTTACACCTCCACCCCCCGCTTCACCAAAAGACATGCACACAAAGAGGAACGGCAGTTCCAAAAATTGCGTGTTGCTGCTAAATAAATCTTTTTTTTCCCCCAAATGTCTAATTAAAGCTGCTTAATCATTATTAAGGCATTTCAATCCTTAGATACAAAATATTCTTGGGAACCCAGAGTCTAATCATCATTTAAGCCGTAGAATAAATAAATGTTAATATCCCTCACTTTATACCAATACTCCCCTTTGCTGGTTTGGCCGAGCTACTTTTTAAACATAACGTTGTGCCACATATAAGTTTAGGCCCCCACAGTATATCAATGTCAAACAACATCGTGTCAAGCTAAGATTCAATTCAGGTAAGTGCCACTGCCAAATTTTCTTGTTCCCAGACGGGCTTTAAGATTATTTTATTGCTTAAAATTTAATTTGTTCCAACTCGTGTCTCCATGACAACGTTGGCCAACCCTGCAAATCATTTGGGTAATTGGATATCTTATCTTTCTATTGCTCTCAAATCGAATGATTCTGCTAGAATTGTAACAGCCAATCAAATTTACAGTCCTCCTGAGTAATAGACTTGGAAAAGTGGCCACATTCATCTCCTCTTTACAGCCATATTAACCACTATGCGCAAACAGTAGAATCTGGTCTTCAAACTACACTCCAAATTATAAATGGTGTCAATACCAATATTCTCACAATGCAAAGTCTACACAAAAGCCCCCTTCCTTTTTTTTTTGAGGCAGTCTGGCTCTGTCGCCCAGGCTGGAGTGCAGTGGTGCAGTCTCAGCTCACTGCAACCTCCGCCTCCCGGGTTCAAGTGATTCTTCTGCCTCAGCCTCCCAAGTACCTGGGGTAACTACAGGTGCCCACCACTATGCCCAGCTAATTTTTGCATGTTTAGTAGAGATGGGGTTTCACCATATTGGCCAGGCTGGTCTCAAACTCCTGACCCTCCTGACCTTATGATTCGCCCACCTCAGCCTCCCAAAGTGCTGGGATTACAGGCATGAGCCACCTTTTATACTGCTTTAATTTGAGAAGCAACAATTGTTACTCATTCCTTATTAACTTTGAGCAATTTCAGCACTTTGAGAGTTCCAGAAGCTAATCAGAAAAAAAAAATTAAAAATAAACAACAACAACAACAAAAATCATAGCTTTTCTTGGGTATTTGATCTTGGAATAAAAATGATAACCCAAACAATGGCTGCGTAAGGTCAGTGATGCACTGACATTGATCTGTCTGGGGCCCTTTTGGTAGGTAAGCCATATTTAATAAATTAGTCAAGAAATAAGAGTGCGGTGGCTCATGCTGGTAATCCCAGCACTTTGGGAGGCCAAGATAGATGGATCACCTGAGGTGAGGAGTTCGAGACCAGCCTAACCAACATGGCAAAACTCCATCTCCACTAAAAATCCAAAATTAGCTGGGCATGGTGGCGAGCACCTGTAATCCCAGCTACTTGGGAGGCTGAGACAGGAAAATAGCTTGATCCTGGGAGGCAATGACTACAGTGAGCTGAGATCACGCCATTGCACTCCAGCCTGGGCAACAAAGTGAGACTCTGTCTCAAAACAAAAAAGAAATAAGGATGAGTACAGATTTAACAACCAGTTCAAAACCAATGTATTCTTAGGCTGGGCATGGTGACTAATGACTATAATCCTAGCACTTTGGAAGGCTGAAGCGGGCAGATCACTTGAGCCCTAGAGTACAAGACCAGCCTGGGCAACATGGCGAAACCCTGTCTCTATTTAAGAAAAATGAAAAAAAAATCAACACTCAGAAAAATCCACAGTCAGTATTTGAAACCTCCTTATACTTCCATTTAATTCACAAATATCATAGCATCTAGGGTCGTCAATTATAAAATACAGATTTCTTACAAGATTCAAATGTCAGCAGCTCCCCTCCTAAGTCAGTGGTATGACTTTGGCCTTTGGTCAGCTAAAAAGTACAGAAGTTGGATACATTTCAATGGTCCAATTCCAATCTCCTCAGTAGCTATGCAGAGACACTGGCTCTGAGGGAGCTCATGGCCCAGGCACTGTAAAAGAGCCAGCCCACTTACAAATGGAAAAGGTTCTGGGACTCAGGCCAACTGGCAGGCTAGGGGGTTGTCAAGAACCTAGTGCTTCCCCTACAGATCCTCAGGGTGTCAGGGCCACTTCTCAAGCTAAGCAGAAAAAGCCATGAACGCGGAGCTTCTCAGCACACCCAGATCAGAAGGCAGCCAACTTTGGAGCTTGTTTGAGAGCAGGTACTGGCACAACTTGTTTCAGCTGTGCCCTGCTTTATCTCAAATACTTACAAAGACACACAAGAAGTTTCTATTGCATTGTGCTTGGGATTAAGAGTAAACAGCCTAAACTTCCAGTTTGACCAATCCCAACGGCTCTGCTTTTCTCCCTTGCAATAATTTTTTATTTTTTTTTGAGACAAGAGTTTCACTCTTTTTGCCCAGGCTGGAGTGCGATGGAGCAATCTTAGCTCACTGCAACCTCCGCCTCCCAGGTTCAAGTGATTCTCCTGCCTCGGCCTCTCAACAATTTTTTTCTTTTCTTTTTTTTTTTTTTTTTTTTTTTTTTTTTTGCTTCCCCAAATGAGCACATAAGCAGCAGCTGTGAATGTTGACTATCAACAAAAATCTCAAGCCCATGAAGTAGACAGAGAAAGACAGCACCACAACTACTCTCCTCAAAACTTATGCGCAGTACTTTACAGAGCAAAAAGAAAACTACATGCACACACTCCCCACAGGTGTACATACCCCTCATCGAAATGAAATTTTTTCTTTCTGTAACCAAGCAACAACTTGACCTTCTAATTCCATATACCCTGCTTGTTTTCAAAATGACAAATTCTCTCTTTAAGAGTTGGATTTTCCATGTCACATTAGAAAGAAAAACTCTGAGCCGGGCGCAGTGGCTCAAGCCTATAATCCCAGCACTTTGGGAGGCCGAGACGGGCGGATCACGAGGTCAGGAGATGGAGACCATCCTGGCTAACACGGTGAAACCCCGTCTCTACTAAAAATACAAAAACTAGCCGGGCGAAGTGGCGGGCGCCTGTAATCCCAGCTACTCGGGAGGCTGAGGCAGGAGAATGGCGTAAACCCGGGAGGCGGAGCTTGCAGTGAGCTGAGATCCGGCCACTGCACTCCAGCCCTGGCGACAGAGTGAGACTCTGCCTCAAAAAAAAAAAAAAAAAAAAAAAGAAAGAAAAACTCTGAAATATACCTCCTACTCCTTATTCTGCCAAAACTTACTTTGATAGAATGAACCAAATCCTTTGTTGTTCTTCCATCCCTTTAAATGAAAAAACTCAACACAACTTTATTCTCACTGTTATATTAATTACCTAAAGCTATTGTCTTCCAAGGACACATTCTGCTGTTTGGCCAAAGAAAGACATTTTACTTAGACAGTAAAGACTGCCAACAAGGCCAGGCGCAGTGGCTCACGCCTGTAATCCCAGCACTTTGGGAGGCCAAGGCGGGCAGATCACTTGAGGTCAGGAGTTTGTGACCAGCCTGGCCAACATGATGAAACCCTGATTCTACTAAAAATTTAACAATTAGCTAGGAGTGGTGGCACACACCTGTAATCCCAGCTACTCGGGAGGCTGAGGCAAGAGAATCGCTTGAACCTGGGAGGTGGAGGTTGCAGTGAACCAGATTGTGCCATTGCACTCCAGCCTGGGGTACAAGTGAGACTTCATCTCAAAAAAAAAAAAAAAAAAAAAGACTGCCAACAAGTTGTTTTTTTTTTTTTCTCCTTTTGAGCCTCAAGATAAATGCTTATGATCTTAGAAAGAAACAAATAAAACACTGTAATGGGAAAATCAGTTCAGAGGTAGGAAGGAAGATGGGTTTGCCAAAACAAAATGGAAGTGTCGATGAAGCATGGCCTAGAAGTCCAACAGCAGGGGTAGAGTTTTAAAGGGACTGCTATTTAGATCACAGCTATACCTCAGAGTACCCCCATGCCAGGAAACTACGCAACTGCTTCTGCATATGGTAACTCACTTAATCTTGGTAACTACCCTGTGGGGCAGGTGTCATCCCGTAATCCTACTTTCTCTTTTTCAAGGTGGAATAATTAGTATCCACACAAAGGGAGACTGGGAAGGTTAACAGGGGGCTCCTGGCGGAACAATGCCTAGGGCAGGCACTTGGGAGCTCCATGGATGAGGTTATGACAACTCTAATATCCTGGAAAAGCTTACTATAATAATAAACGCAAGAGGCCGACTTCTGAAAGCCAAAGAGCTGAGAAAGACAACTATGTGAGAATGGCGTGTGCACCTGTAGCTGCAGACTGCATGGGGACTGGATGCCCTTTCTCCATCCGTTGGTCCATCCTTTATTTTCTCCATACCAGACCAAGATGCAGATCAATGTTAAGACCCCCTTTCCTAAACCAAAAGCAACCTTTTTATTTTCACTCACTAATCCATAGAGGCCTTTCAAATGGCACAAATAACGGCAGCTGCATTTTGTTCTCTAAATCAGTTTTCTCCCCAGCCATCAACTAGATGTTCCCACACAGAGAAAGAACAGCCCTTCCCTTCTAATTCAAAAATCCATACTGCCATTGCCCTTGCAAACTGCTAAACAAGCAGTATCGGCAAGTCACTTGTGTTCTGTAATATATTTACTGCAAATCCCAATGGCTTGCCTCCTAATGCAGTTTTCTATTGTGTCTGTGCGTGTCAATACACTGGCCGGCCACCGTACTTGTAAGGGGCTCCAACCCACTATTTGCTCAAGACATCAAGAGGGCACCGAGAGGGAACAAAGGCTGTGCTCCTGAGGAGCACCCTGAAGGCCACAGCCTTGGAGGGCCTGGCTCCACACACTGGGGTCCTCAATCGGGTTTTGTTTCTGGTCCTTTACACCCCATTACCACCCAAGGCCCCTGAGGCCAACTGAAAATCTCCGTCAGGACAATTCCATACACACAAAGTTCAAAATCAGAGTCCTTCTGCAGAATTAGATCTACTTTCCTACCTATCAATGCTAACAATATTTCCCCCAGCAAATATACTGGTTACATCTTAAAGGTAAAGTATAAGTCAAGTTTCATTAACGGGTCAGAAGGAATGAAGAGAAGAGGGGACTTGGTAAGGGGAGTCCAGCTTTTCTGTGTTAAATAAAATCTCAAGTGACAGTTGAGAAAGAAAGCACCTACAAACCATGTAACGGTGGATCACCTAATACAACCACACCAAAAGTACAAAGAGCAAGTCTAGGAGGAAAACCTTATAAAAACAGGTGAAGACAGAATTCCTAAAATGTACATGGACGCCAGGTGTGGTGACTCACACCTGTAATCCCAGCCCTTTGTGAGGCTGCAGTGGGAGGATCCCTTGAGCCCAGGAACTTGAGACCATCCTGGGCAACACAGTGAGACCTCATCTCTACTGAAAAATATAAATCAATCAATCAAAAAATAAATTTTTAAAAAAGTACATGGAAATCCCTGCTTCGTGTTATCAGTCTAAACCGAGGTCGGTAGCTAAAGAAAGGCCTGATCCTCTAGAGCAAGCCCTTCCAAGTTCACCATATTATTAATTTATTTATTGCTGTTTGGGGAAGGAGGAGCCTATGGAAGCTATATGACAGGTAGATATTACAAAATTTTAATTTATAGACCCAGGTATAATACAGGTGGGTATGATATGGGTATGCTGTGTATTTCTTTTATTCTGTAATTTGAAGTTTTTCATAATAAAATGGGAGAATGGAAGACACTATGTAAAGACTTTAAGTAAATAATCAATGGTTATACTCATTATTACTAAGAAATGTGGTGACAAGTCAAGTTTAATACCTTGAGGGAAGTTTGTAATGCAATTCATCTACACTCTATTGGCAGCTGCAGTTCCAGCGACAGTAATGCCTGCACATGCTCAATTCACACCAAACCTAGACCCCGGCAACATGCTAGTTTTGTTTATCTCTCTTTTTTAGTCCAAACCCAAACATATTACTATAATAAAACTCCTCCCTAAGAAGTCTCAGTGGTTACTGACTGCAGATCACTCTTCCAAAAGAAAAACTGAGCAAAATTGGTTAAATTAGGTTATTAGAACTGAACAGATTTCATTTTTAATTTTAGCATAAGCAGTCACACTGGTTTTCTTTTTTTTTTTTTTTTTTTTTTTTTTTTTTGAGATGGAGTCTCGCACTGTCGCCAGGCTGGAGTACAGTTGGCGCAATCTCAGCTCACCACAACCTCCGACTCCCTGGTTCAAGTGATTTTCCTGCCTCAGCCTCCCAAGCAGCTGGGATGACAGGTGCCCTCCACCACGCCCAGCTAATTTTCATATTTTTAGTAGAGATGGGGCTTCACCATGTTGGCCAGGATGGTCTCGATCTCCTGACCTTGTGATCCGCCCGCCTCGGCCTCCCAAAGTGCTGGGATTACAGGCGTGAGCCACCACGCTGGGCCGACCCACACTAGTTTTCTTGATTTGAGTTTTTAATCTGAATTCCATGGACTTGCTGAAGGATCCTGAGATGCACACAAACAGCCAAAATTGTTAGGCAAAGCTATCCTGGGTATTTGTGTGTAAAAATGTGTTCAAACTTTTCTTGCGAAGCAGCTTTCACCTGATTTTCAGATGTTCAAGGTCCAAAATGGGTACAAGTACCAGTACACATAAGGGGTACCCAAAACACAATATAATCAATGCCTACTCCATATAACTCATTGGGAAGGGTAGATGGAAGTCACTCAGCTTCAAGCAGACTGCAACCTAGTCGGAGTAAGCAAAGAAGCACACGAGAAACCATTGTTACAGGACACTGAGCAAAACAAGTGCTGTGACCGCCTGCCACTGGGCAGTCCCTGGCCACCTTGAAGTCAACAGGTGGTGGTGTTTGAACTGGGACTTGAAGGAGACTGAGGAAGGCCATGTGAAGGTTGATACAAAGGCCTGGACTTTTTATAAAGAAAACAGGAAAACTCAAAACATACTTTCGGCAAGAAAAAACCTGTTTGGCAGGATAAAAGGAAATGCAGGAAGAGAAAGAGGCAGTGGCCAAGATGGGAAGGGAAAGTACTCAGGGGCAGACACAGCAGGCTGTGAGGCACAAAGAGGTCATCAGAGGGGGAAGTCAAAATGTAAAAGAACACACATGCAGGATAGGATGGATGTAATCCCAAGACCCTGAAGACAATTCGCATCTACTATCTTTAAGATGCCCAATGGAATGTGGGCAAGCCAATGGAATGTGCGCTGAGAATAGGAACACTTCATTTTACCACTGTTTAAAATGTCCATTTATTTTAAATGTATACAATACTGTAATACAACAATGTATGTACATAACTTACAAATAAGGCCGGGCGCGGTGGCTCACGCCTATAATCCCAGCACTTTGGGAGGCCGAGGCGTGCAGACCATGAGGTCAGGAGATCCAGACCATCTTGGCTAACATGGTGAAACCCCGTCTCTACTAAAAATACAAAAAAATTAGCCAGCCTGGTGGCAGGCGCCTGTAGTCCCAGTTACTCGGGAGGTTGAGGCAGCAGAATGGTGTGAACCCAGGAGGCGGAGCTTGCAGTGAGCCGAGATGGCACCACTGTACTCCAGCCTGGGCGACAGAGCGAGACTCCGTCTCAAAAAAAAAAAAAAGTAAGCAACTCAGGTAAATGCACTCAAGCTTTTTACCAAGAGGTTGTACATATACCTAGACTAGTATAGTAGACTAGTAACCTACTTAGATCAGTCATGGTGCTAATACCAAACCCAGTCTCATGGTACATGTATTTCAGCAGTTTGACAAACTGCAAGATTTGAACGTGCAAGTTCAAACACACCTACATTCTCAAAGACTGATTCCACTTCATCTAATGGAAAACGAATATCCATTAGTACACTGGGAATAGATTTCAGGGATGATGAGCAAGCTATATATACAACTCTATCCCTTCCAGTGTACAGTGGTATACATCTAGCACACTGAGTAGTTTTTTCTCTATTTGGAAGATGAAAAAGTTAATTCAGAGGATAGAATTTTCAGAATTTGTTTTTTCCTCCCAGCTTTTTCCTTGTACCAAAAGTGACTTTTATCCTACCCTTTTTCTGCTAACGTATTTTGTGGTCAAAGAATGACTAAGTAGCAAATACTACTACAACAAAAACTAAAAAAAAAAATAGTTGTTTTTTATACCTACAATGAGAGCAGCTTACAGGGGAGGGGATAAATAATTGTGTTCACCATTATGATTTTTATATTGCTTCAAAGAAGGTAAATAGAATAAAATTTATTGTGTATTCTGAGACAGGGTCTTGCTTATGTCATCCAGTCTAGAGTACAGAGGTGTGATCACAGCCCACTATAACCTCCCCACTCCTGGGATCAAAAGATCCTCCTGCCTCACTCAGCATTAGTACCAGCTAGTACTACAGGTCTGTACCACCAGGCCCAATTAATTTTTTTTTTTAATCTTTTTCTGTAGAGATGGGGTCTCACGATGTTGGCCAGGCTGGTCTCTAACTCCTGGGCTCAAGTGATCCTCTTGAGCTGAGATTATAGGCATGAGCTATCGTGCCTGGCCTACAACTTAGTAATTACTAAAAACTTAGGGGCTGGGAGCAGTGGCTGACGCCTGTTAATTCCAGCATTTGGGAGGCTGAGGCAGGTGGCTCACTTGAGACCACAAGTTCAAGACCAGCGTGGTCAACATGGTAAAACTCCGTCTATACTAAAAAAATACAAAAATTAGCTGGATGTGGGGGCACGCGCCTGTAACCCTGGCTACTTGGAAGCCTGAGGCAGGGAAATCGCTTGAACCCACACACCTGCAATCCCGGCTACTCAGGGAGGTGGAGGTTGCAGTGAGCCGAGATCGAGTCACTGCACTCCAGCCTGGATGACAGAGCAAGACTCCATCTCAAAGGAAAAAAAAAAAAAATTAGGGGCTGGGACCGGTGTCTAACACCTGTAATTCCAACACTTTAGGAGGCTGAGGAAGGTGGATCACTTGAGGCCAGGAATTTGAGACCAGCCTGGACAACGTGGTGAAACCCCATCTCTACCAAAAAAAAAAAAAAAAAAATTAACCAGGTATGGTGGTGCACGCCTGTAATCCCAGCTACTCCAGAGGCTGAGGCAGGAGAATCACTTGAACCCAGGAGGTAGAGGCTGCAGTGAACCAAGATGGTGCCACTGTACTCCAGTCTGGGCGACAGAGTAACACTCTGTCTCCATTTAAAAAAAAAAAAAAGGGAAAATAATTAAATGTTAAATAATAAAACATGTAATTTTGCTAAATCACAGGTTATTCAATAAAATCATGTATCAACACTTCCTGGATTTTCATTAAAAAATATTATGGTGACTGGGTAGTCTACAAACAGTACTTTAAAAAATTTTTCTCCCATGTTTTTCTTTTTTTTTTTCCCTTGGGATCCCTGCTCAGGAAGAAATACAAGCAGCAATTCTGAAATCATTCCTTTGCAAACAATTTTAGAAATCACATTTGTGTTAAATCAAGTGAATGGTAATACATGAATATCTTAATTTATGTTAAAATTTCAGTGCAAATTTATTTCACTTTTCAGATCAAACCACACCTCGGGGGGGGGGGGGAGATCAGAAAACCTCTCTCCCCTGCCCATACCTGTGCACACTAGCTCCACTTAAAACACCACACCGTATTCACAGAACAATCCTCTGGTGAGGAGTACTTTGAAGGTACAAATGCCTAATTTTGTCAAATAAGCCCACCAACAAAAACAGCTGTCTAAAATTTACTTAAAAACCACTATACTAAATACCCTGCAGTAAAGGTACTAGTTGTGAGAATTTCCATTTTTAAAAATCAGAGGCAACAATAAGCAACGGGGAGTAGGAAACTGAATCAGTCAAAGCTTTGAGGAAAGCCAGTAAGTTTCTCAGTTTCCTCCCATTTAATCCGCTTCTGGAGACCACAAAAGGTTTAATAATAAAATAGCAAAGACTCAGATCCATGGAAACTTAAAATGGTTCCATGAGCTAGTAACTGAATATATTTTTAGTTTAACTACCACTCAAGATGATTTATTTAAATATTTACTAAAGAAACAGATTTTCTTTCTGTTTCTTAATAAACACTATTTGGGAGAACATCTTAAGCCCTCTGGCGAAGGACGCTCCTCAATTTGCACGCACGAGGTGCTGGGTTCTGCGGCTGTATGCTGGGATGGCTCCCACCATGTGAGGGAACAGACAGACTTTTGTCTAGTCTAACCCTCATTACACAGAGAGGGGAACTGAAGCCAGGGAACATGTTCACGACTTGCCCAGTCCCTAATGGAAATCCCCAATTAAATGACTTCAATGAACTACAACAGAACCAAGTCAGAGCCTACAGTTCATGGCCACTCCCCACAAGACAGGTAATCAAAGGCAGAAAGACGGGGAGGGGAGGCAAGGGAGGTGCTGTGGCCCTGCAATGGCCTGACTCTACCTCCTTTCCTCATCCTACTCCCAACCCCCACTGCTGGATCCTGCTCTTACACAAAATTTCGATATTTTGTTCCTTGAAGATTTGGGGGGCATTCAGTTTGAATTTTCAAAATATTGGTCGTGATAACTATGTTTTCTGATGGTGCCCTCTTAAAATCCATGCCCAGGGCCTCCCTTGCCTTACTCCAGTGCCAAGTCCAGGACAAAAAACAGCCACTGCTGAAGGGTGGGGAAGGTGACTGAGAGGTGAGAGATCAGTCCTGTTGGCTGATAAGAAACAAAGGCTAATCTTGCACCTCGGAATCTAGGCTCTAAATGCACAGAGAGCTTTATCTCTTTTCACTTATGCTTGCAAAGAACAGGCCTGGCTAATGAAGTTAGGGACCACTCCAATCTTGATGACAGCTACCCTCTTTGTATAACAAGGTTATTAACACCTGCTGGAGCTTAACTCTAAGTGTCTATACTCTAGTCATTTCCCTGTGTGAGATGTTGACTTAGGGGGAAAAGAAATCTCAAAGTGAGAAACTATTAGACAAAAACACACATGGTTAAAGAAAAAACAAA
This sequence comes from Rhinopithecus roxellana, assembly GCF_007565055.1. Taxonomy (NCBI): domain Eukaryota; kingdom Metazoa; phylum Chordata; class Mammalia; order Primates; family Cercopithecidae; genus Rhinopithecus; species Rhinopithecus roxellana. The sequence goes on from NC_044564.1 coordinate 30,472,432, forward strand.
AAACACTAAGGTAAAATTTGCAAAGAGTAAAAGAATCACATCTAAGGAAATACCCCACAGTTGAGTCCCTAACAGTCCCATCTAAATACTTTTTTAAAAACCCACTAAAGAACAACGCATTATTCCAAGAGAAATTTTAAAGCACACATCAAAACTGCAAAAGCAGTTTCACTCCAAAATTTACATGGCCTGAGACATTGCTTACTGAAATATCACATGGAGCTCTTTCCCCTTCCCAAACCAGGATTGCAGACTATATCATCCTTTCTTTAAGAGCTAATCCTTTCATTTATTTCTAAATGCTTCACCATCAGATGGGCACAGTGGTTCACGCCTGTAATCTCAGCACTTTGCGAAGCCAAGGCGGGCGGATCACTTGAGGTCAGGAGTTCGAAACCAGCCTAGCCAACATAGTGAAACCCGGTCTCTACTAAAAATACAAAAATTAGCCAGGTGTGATGGTGGACTCCTATAATCCCAACTACTCGTGAGGCTGAGGCAGGAGAAACGCTTGAACCCGGGAGGCGGAGGTTGCAGTGAGCCAAGATTGGACCACCACACTCCAGCCTGGGCGACAGAATAAGACTCTGTCTCAAAACAAAAACAAAAACAAAAACAAACTTCTTCACCATCCTGGAGAGCCCAATGCTCTCACTCTGCCCACTCCTCAGAACCCAGGCCCAGAGTGACCGATCAAACTCCCTCCCCATCACTGAGTCTCCACCAGAATTCCTGACTTGTTTCTTCTTCAACGTACTTTAACCTGAGGACAGTACTGCTCAGTAGGATACAACTTTTTACCTACCCATGGCCTGTAACCCTCCTCTCCCCGAAAAGACCAGTCAGCAGCACTGCTGATCTTCCTAACTTTCAGAACATACATCCAGCCCTGACATGTCTTATAAATCATGAAGTTCATCAGCATAAAGACTGAGAACTGAAGAGGCAGGCACTAGGGAGACATGGTCCACCTCATCTTGCATGGCAGCATGAGGGGACAGGAAGAAGCACAGACAGGCCGGGTGTGGTGGCTCACGCCTGTAATCCTAGCACTTTGGGAGGTCAAGGAGGGTGGATCACTTGAGGTCAGGAGTTCAAAACCAGCCTGGCCAACATGGTGAAACCCTCACTCTACTAAAAATAAAAAAATAAAAAAAGTTAGCCGGGCGTGGTGGCGGGCACCTGTAATCCCAGCTACTTGGGAGGCTGAGGCACAAGAATCGCTTGAACCCAGGAAGCAAAAGTTGCAGTAAGCAGAGATCGCACCACTGCACTCCAGCCTGGGGGACAGAGCAAGACTCCGTCTCAAAAAAAAAAAAAAAGGAAGAAGAAGCACAGACAACCCTGGAGGAGGCAACCCAACTCAAGTTTCAATAGATGCTTGGCCTTGAGCAAGTCCCAGACTTTGAACACATGCCCACAGCTGTGGATAGAGCAAAACACCTACCCAATCTATGCCGGAGGATGCCTATGGAGGTCACAGAAGACAAATCACATTGAAAACTGTTCATTACTGTGCAAATTAAAGCCACCAATGACAATTTATAGCATGGCTTCATCAGCATGCTGAAGAGATACACGAGTGGGCTAAAATAAGGCTTATGTGTGCATTTACAGTACATCTTGTTCCCAAAAATATCAAATGAGGTAATATCAAGCCATATGACAGATAAAAACATTTAAAGATCACGCCACCACACACACTAGGCATAGCTAAGCAAACCACCAGGCTCACATCAACTAGTTGTTTTTTATGCACCCTAACACTCTGATGGTATCAGAACTGCCTCAATTTTTCATGAGACACTGTCTACCTCTACTGTATAGAGGTATCTAGAGTTTACCATCCACACAGATAAAGACGGGCAGGCAGGGATCTATAAAAGGCTCTAAGAAAAAAATATTCTTAGTGCTACCATAAAAGATTTAAGTATCTATTACCATTCCCGTTTCATTACCTTTTCGGTAACCCGCCACAAATGGGAGAAGAGAAAGTTAAGGGGAAGGCTTATCAGGAAGTGTTGACACAACGTAAACATGGGCTGTGTGGGCACCACACCAGGGAAGGAAACCACAATTATACCATTCTTGATTTGGATGCACTTTCACTTTAAAACTTCCAGACGGGAAAGTCAGCAGTGAGATTTGACACTGAAATCTCTAGAACTCACTCCTTCGACAAACCCGTTGAAAGGTGGGAAGGGAGAGCAATCGTCACACTGGAGACAAATCTTAACAGCATTAAAGCTCTCTGTACAGAAAGTTTCCCCTTCACTGCTTTTTTTTTTCCCCCAGTAACAAAGATGTTGTCAGAAATGACAATTTTTTGTGTCCCCTGATGATGCCTTGCTAGCATTTGGTTATAAGCCATAAAGCAGGAATAATTTCAGCCTGTCAGGAGTCTCGCTAATGCCCAGTTTCCCCCTAGAGAGAATTCCTGTCAAATCTAATGAGCGCTCCAAAGGCCCTCTCTACAATATAATGAGCACTTAGGCCATGCTGGTGATCAGGCGGCAAAAAGCATCAATTTGAGCCTGGCTACACCCTGGGGGCCAGACGTCACCAGTTTTAATAAGAATTATGATTACTAGCTGCACCAAATGCCTCCTCAGAACTTATTATTAATGTGTGACATTCAGAAGGATGTTTTTCAAATGTAAGGCCACTTTAAACTGAATTATAGCACTACTTTGCACACCACTCTAGTTAAGGGTCTGTCAGCATTTCCAATATCAACTAAATTTCAGGGGGCTCAATACCCTACTATGAGGAACATGGTGTCTCTCAGCTTTTCACGTTTTTCAAATTGCTAAGCCAATTAAACACAGCATATTATTAATGCATACAGGCTCACGGACAGACAGCATATACCCACAAATGCCTCACGCTGTATAGAAACTCATTAGAAAACTATTCTCACACCATGGTGCTTCTGACCCACTTCACCCCTTCTCCCTACATGATAAAGAAGAGGCCATGCCACCACATAACCTACAGGAACCCAGAAGAATTACACACCTATTTTAGCTCCTCCAATAAACCCAGCACCAGCATATAGCATCACACCGAGGGGGTGTTTCCTTGTAAAAGAGTCAATGAGGTTATTAAATCCTTTGAGTTCATGGATTTAAGAAAAAGCTCAGTCTCCTCTTGCTCTTCCATAATGTGTTATCCAAAAAAAAAATGCCCTTCAGAGTAATTAAAAAAAAAAAATTAAACAGCCTAGGCCAAGTTCATTTGCACAATTCACTTAAATGAGGACAGACGTTAGCCATAGATCTTCTAGCCCATTTACTATCAACAAGTTACAAGTGCCTGAATAAGGCACTAGCCATTGAGAAACACACAAAAACAAAGGCACAAACCCAACATAAAGTAGGCTATCAACTTCGCAAATCATAGTAACATCTGCATTTTTAAAGGCCCAATTACAATACTAATAAAAGGCCCTGAACATCACAATCTCTTTCCAAACACATATCTGAAAACAGATCTAATGTACACGATGATAACTTAACATTATGAAATCTATGATGAATTAAAAATCAAAGAGTGTAGAGTTACAAAAGCAGAATTCAACTCTGAAACACACTTGCTTAATGAAAGTCTTTGAATATAAGGAAGATCTGAAGGCTGAACTAATCAATTTCTCCACTGTGCCCCAGCCAGTCAGCCATGCTCTTTAATTTAATGAAACAAGGGTTTGAGATGAAATAGCACATATACATCAAGTAAGAATTGTATTGTTGCACTTTGAAATGTGTCCAACTGTGCAACTTCATCTGATGATAATTTTTTAAGAGGCAATCGATTTCTAAAAGACTTATTGTACCAGCGTCTTGATGAAAAAGTGAATGTCAGCATATCTCCAGAATACTTACACCCTGCCATTAATGCTTTCTTTGGCAGACAATGACTACTCAATCGAGGGTCCTTTGGGCTGAGCAATCATTTAGCTTTTCTTCTCTTATGAGGTCCTTAGTGCCTTGTTCCAGCTCAATACTCTTTTTATACACCATTATAGTAGCCATAAGTGTGAATTTTATGGGAACTTGCAAACTCATAGTCATTGCTAGAGCTTTCCAGTCACTAATCTTTTCATGCTTTTAAAACCACTAGGACTGAAGCAACTCCCAACATATGCTCTGGCCATAAAAAGATGCTTTTTTCACATCCAAACCTGCAATAACTGAGAAATTTTTCAAAAATGTGTTTGCTAATAAGCCACTAATCCTGACTGTTGCTTCAAGCAGACCCAAAGCATAAAGAATACTCCACAGATAGTCATATACCTTGTTTACTATGATTAAAGAAACTCCTAAATACCCTTCTTCCCCCCCCACAGGTCCACACGTCCTCGCAAAACAGCACAAAAACATTAACTATTCTAAATTCCAACAACTCTATAAGATACCCAGCCCTTTCAAGAGAATAAATCTATACAGGTGGAAAAGTAAACTCAAGTCTCAATTCCTATCTGCCAATAAACAGGCTAGTTGATATTTCCAAAACACCTCTCTTTCTCCTAGTCATTTAAACACTCGTAATTATCAGGAAGCAACTCTTGCTGCAGAATACTACCATCAATCCACAGGACAGGAAACCAAGGCAGAAAAATAGCATACAAACCCCCACCCCTAGAGCCCACTACTGAGAACAAAGCCAGTATTATAAAATCATATGAACTGATTTCTCATTTCAGCTTGAAGTTCAACTAAAGCTTACCTGTTTATGCATTTCAATGTTTAATCCATATGACATTTCGTAATACTGTAAAGAGAAAAAAGAATCAAGCATTTCATTAACTCACGTTTTTTATACTCTGCTAACACGTTTGCTAATATCATACGAAAAGGGAAAAAGTCCACTCTTTGATACCTACCATCACATAGTGCCTCTGCATTTCTGTCTTTTCACTTGCCAGTTTCTCACATTCCAATTTAAGGCTATGAAAACAAAACAGGCAACTTAATGTAAACATTATGTCACTTGTTTTAACATCTGCCTCACATATTTGCACTTCAAGTAAAAACACGGACCAATTTGGAAAAGCCATAAACTATCTAAGTAAACACCCAAAAGCTTTGTCCTTGCATTTAATAGGGAAAAGGAATAATGTGAACAATACAAGGTGTCCATTCAGCTACCATTCTTCTTGGTGCCTATCTGGTTAGAGGACAAGAATGCAAAAAATCTGTCAGAACCTCTAACAGATTCCTCCTCACGGTCGTCTGCTCCCTACCTTCCTGCATCAGTTTCTCTGGACTCCACCAAAATCCGGCCCTTGCACAATCTTCACTCTTACACATAGTCTGTGCCATCTTTGCCAACTCAAACGGTCTCTAGGTTTGAAAATCCTGTCTGTTAAGTTACTCCTACAATTGCTGGTCCCTTTCAAAACCTTTAGTTTTTAAATCCCTGCCAAAATATGTCAAGTAGCTACTGCAATAAAGTGGGTTGAAGTTCTCCCTGCTGGGTAAACACGGTGTGTGCAAGTATGCCTCAAGCTGCAGAGATATTATCTACAAGTAGACAAAAGGTCAACAATCAGAAAGCCCCTGACAAAGTAAGAAAATTCACACCCAAGCCACTTCGCCTCATCTGTGTGCTTTTTCTCAAGCATGACAAAAGCAAAAAATGTCAATACAGTTATTTCTGAGTTAGAATCAGGTAAAACTTCATAGCAGCAAGGGAAAGAAACTAACCTTTCTGGGAAGTTCACTATTGGCAGAGGATCTTACAAAAATGTGTAAGTCCTTTGGAGGCAAGCCTCATTACTCGAAGAAACTAAGGCTGAGATGGATATAAATGTGACTCCACTCTCTCATCCTACCCAAACCAACCCGAAATAACGCCAAAGCAGGTGAGCTTTCTTCTGCACACTATTATACCCACCTCCCTCACCATCGCCAATGATGGGCAATGTTAAAAGCATCTAGCCTTCCTTAATGAACTTTGCCTCAAAAACCCAATTTTCTAGTATGGCAAACAGCGATTTCAACATGGCTTTGCTTCCCTGAACCCACACTCCAGGACTGAGACATCGATTGAACCAATGTTTCAACTCAGTCTGTTGAAAAATAAATACATGAAGTGCAAATATTGACGATTCTCATGCAACTTCTAAAGACACGAAAAAGGACTCCCTGGAACAGCAGCAAACCAGCAAAAGGGAAACAATGGGAGGAGGAGGAGACAAGAGAAGAGGCGGCCCGGGAAGAACCAGGAAAGGGGGTAACTTGAATGACAGGTCTTAACTGAGACTCCACACGCCACCGCCTGGACGCAAGAACTAAGTACAGGCGCCGCTGCCACCTGGCTGGGCGACAAGGGGCACGGGGACGCCCGCGACCACTCGCCTGGCGCGGCCGGACACGCACCTGTGATACTGCGCCTGCAGGAACTGGAATTCCTCTTTAATCCGGTCCAGGGACTCCGGGATAGTGAACTTGAAGGGCTGGCCTGCAGCCTGGTGCGGCGTCTGGGGGCGACCAGCGAGGGGGACCGAGGGACGGGAATGCGGGCGGATGAATAAAGCAGTAAGTCAGAGAAGGAAAGAACGGGTGGGACATAAACAAAAAATAAAGTTAGAAGTGGCTGAAAATGAGGCCCCAAACTCGAGTTTGCCCTTCACTTGGGGGAGAGGGAAAGTGGACCCTCCCCGGGCCCCGGCTTCTAAAGAGGCTCGGAAGCTCTTCCCAGTCTCCAGGGCGGATCGCGTTAAGTGCGCCCGGGTCACCAGGCCAACGGGAAGGGGGCTCCCCGGCGGCCGGGGAAGACCAGGCCAGATTGTCGGTGTCGCCGCCCCTTCCCCCACGGGGGCGATAATGACCCCGAGGACCAGAGAAGAAAAACAACTCCTTTTCGCTACCCATTCCCAGAGTCGCCAGGGCCACCTCCAGACGCACCGGAACCGGGGCCGCATTGACATGTAAATAGGCGAGACGAGAAACAAAGGGGGGGCGCCCTGCCCCCCTTGGGGAAGGTTGGGGGGATATGGCTGCAGGAGAGAAACCCCAGCCTTCCCCAGCGCCCCTATCCGCTCAGTATAGACGTCAAGTAGGAAGGGGCCCAAAGGGAGGGAGAAAATTCAGAGTTTTGGCCCACTCCCCACCCCAGGAGGAGAGGGCCCCGGCCATCCCCAGCCTTACACCGCGGAGGGCGAGAGGGTCCGCCGGGCCGCAGAAGCCACCAGTCTCCCTACCGCCCGGGAGAAGCGCCTCCCCAACGCTCCTGCCCCCCCACCACCCAGCCGCGCCTCACCGGGTGCCGGCTCTGCGGGAACATCGCTCTGGAGGCGGCCGGGGCTCTGTTCCCCGGCAACTCAATTCTCCGGTCAATTTCCAACTTTAATCCCGCCGAGGAAAATTAAGCAGGGAAGCCAGGCAGAAGCGGGGAGCGCGCTGGCCACGCACGCAGGCGCGCTCGGCCGGGCGCACTGGCCACTCGGCGCCCGCAGCTGCTCCTGCTCCCACTCCCGCTCCCGTCGGTGCGGGCTCCGGCCCTCAGGGCCACATTGGTGGACGCCCCAGGCCCAGCTGCTTCGAGAACCTGCGCGGAGACGCCGGGCGCTCGGGGACTGTGCGCGGGGGCAGCGCTCCAACCCCCCGGCCTCAGCCGCCGGGGCGGGGAGGCGGGGGCGCGGTGACTCCGACCGCACTCCCCTCGGCGATCCGCGTGCGCGGCGCCAGTCCTGGGCAAACAAATCCAGACGAGCTGCTTTTCTTTGCTCTTCTCCTGGTCCGCCTCCTCTTCGGGTTTTCCCCGAGGCGGCGGCTGGCGAGATGCAGGTGGCGCGGCGGCCCCCGCTAACCCCACACAAACAAACCCGACGCTTTCGGGGCGACTCCCGCAAGACTCGGCTGCGCCTTCGGCCAGGTGCTCGCAGGCTCCCGGGACGCAAAGGGGAGCGAGGCTGAGGAAGCGGCGGAGGCTCCTGGCCGGGGAGCTAGGGATGACGAGGCGGGGAAAGTGCGGAGGGCGCGCCGGGAGGCGGCTCGGCACGCCCCGTGCGACCAACACTCGGTGTTCTCCGCGGTTGCACAAACCCTCAGGGACCGACGGGGCTACTCCACCTAGAGCAGTCCAGCAACTGCCCGCTCCTCCTCGAGCCCGGGGAGCATCAGGGCGCCGCGCCTGGCGCGCACTCGCCCTGCACGGCCGGCTCGGCCGCTCTGGACCCTTCTTCCGAGCCCCTTCTTCCTCGGTCTTCTTTCTTTCCTTCTTTTACCTTCTTGTGCTTCTCCGCAAAGGGCGCTCCAGCCCGCTGCAAAGTTCTCTCACCACCCGAAGGAAGACATCCACGAGATGGTGGGGAAAACAGCAGCAGTGCGCTCCGCCAATCGGCCACCCTACCCGGCGGCAAACTCTGCGGGCGAATCCGGAGTAGTCACAGCGGTGGGGCTAGCGGGGGTTTTGGTCGCCGCGGGACGACGGAGGTCCGGGCTGGTGGCGCGGGTCCCGCCCGGCCGTGCGAGGGTGGGGTGGCGCAGTCGGCTGCCTCCGGGACGCGGGGCACAGAGTACCCGCCGCTGCTGCTGTTGCTGCTGCTCCTGCAGCCGACGCTCCCACCGCCGCCGCCGCCGCCCGCGCCTCTCGCGCCGGTTACATTAACACGCGGTTTCACACTCCGGAGCTAACCAGCGCCGGCCCCGCCCAGCCCCGCTCGGGCGGGGGGCGCGAGCGCAGAGACGGCGGGGGACGTGGGCCCGGGAGGTTGTGGGGGTGGGGGGGGGGGCAGGAGGCCCTCATCAGCCAATCGCGTGCGCTGCACCCAACGTGGGGCCTGACGCGCGCCTCCCCGGAGCCTATGGCAGGGCAGCGCCGGACGGGCCGTTCTCCCGCCCCCGTCCTCTCGCTTCCTTCTCCGCGGTCTCCTCGGTCTCCCCTCCCACCCCGGCCCCTCCTCCGCCAGCCGCGTCCTCCCGGGCTTGGTGAGGAACTGTTCCTGGAGGAGCCGCGGGACGGCAAAACCATCCAATGGGAAGAGGCGATTCGCGGAGATTGGCACTGAAGATGGGAAGGTCGGTGGGAAGGAGAGCGGCGGGGCTGGGCTGTCAATCAAAGTAACGTGGGGCTGGCTAGAGAGCGCGCAGGAGCGCGCTAGCGGGAGGGACTGGTGAGCGTGCAGCCGAGGAACCTGGGGGCTCGAGTTAGCAAAAATCCTGCCACTTGCTCACTTTTTCCTTTAATGAAAATCCTCAGATCTAAGTGAAAGTAACTCAAAGACTAGCTGCGTAGTTTCTTATTGGAGGCGGGGGGGGGGGGGTGGTTGGTAATTCCAGCAAATGTGTTTTTCAGTGCTGGACCCCCTTGTTTGATGCTACTCTGAAAGTGAGGCCACATTCAAAAATGTATCTGACGTTTGTTTTTCCTTGAGCTGTATTTTTACGGATGTACGAGAGGGAGTGGACTGTGCACTTAGTTGGAAATGCGTAAATGAGCAACGGCACGGTTGGCGTAGGTACACCAGCCGCAGAGACGACTATGATGTCCTCCCACCCCACCCACCCCCTTTGCACCCAAAGTGGTAGGATTTGGTTTTTATTGCAGGATTTCAAGCCTCTTTGCAAAAAGATCGTCCTGCCCCGTTTGGCGGGAAGGATTCCCAGGGTGCTGCCAGAACAAGGCACGCGTGTCCGCAGATGAGACGCTTTGCCCGGGGCGTGAAATGCCAGGTCTTCGTCTTAAAAGTTCAGACTTCGCTGTTAGGAGAGGAGGGGAGCGGCTGAGGTTTTTAGGAGCCTCTCAGCTACAAGACCACGAGTCTGTTTCCAATTCCTGGGAACAAAGAGAGACAATGTAATAAACCAGCACTGAGACTTGCAAAACCTGTCCCGCACACCCCACCCCCATAGTCTGGGTGGTACTCCTGAGCTGAGCTGTGTGAAGAGCTAAATGGGAAGAGTTAGGTAAATGACGTGGCTAAGGTTCTTATGAAGTGGAACTTGAGTTAAAAGGGATTTTGAGATTGTAATAATCAAGACATGCTGTATAATTAATGCTGAGAGTCTTCGGGTTTTGTGTATGTCTCTAAATACACCCACAGCAGAAAACCGTCAGTATTGCTGCATTTATACTTTTGTTTAGAACAGTCCAATGGAGCTACTTCCACATGAGCAGTGAGTGAATAATGCTGGTTTAGCCAAACGGTGGTAACTTTTTCTATAAGGGCATATCTTGGACAAGTATTTATCTTATGTTGGAAACTAGTTAAGTTTTTGGTATTAATAACCCCCACGTTCCCATTATTTTACTTTCAAGAGCCTTATGGGAAGGAGCTTATTTAAAGAGACATACATTTTATTTAAAGATGTGCTTTTACAGAGATCTTTTTCTTGAAATAGTTTTAGAAGTTGTTTTAGATAATACGTTTCACTGTTAGAGTTGTTTTTAAATATGTATGATATTGATTTGTCTATAATTGCATCACTCCCAAATATCAATTATAAATGAAAAATAAAAAAGCGATTTTAGCCTGTCTGTACGAAGCCATAGTAAATTCTTAAACAAGTTGGGCATTGTAGCTTTGTGGTGTTCTCATTAAGTACAGTTGGGAAGGCGGCTGTGTTATTCATTTTGCTAACATGGAGAACAAAAAAGAAGAAAGTACTGCCTCACTTTCTTTGGTTAAATTTGGTGATGATGAGAGTTTTGCTCGACATACAGGACTTTTTGGAATCATAGGACCCCAGGGCCTTTAGCAACCTGTTTTCCTCGAAATCATCTAATGTACGAGCCACATATTCCAGTCTGCGGCCAGTTCATCCCATATCAGCTCCAGGACTGGATAGAAAGTGCTTGGATGCCACAAGTATGCTTGTATACATGCTGTGACAACTGGAGCAACTGATACTCCTCCGCAGCTTACCCAGGCTTTACGTGATGCCTATATCTTGAATAACTGGCACACTCTCATTAAGTTTAAACAGAGCCATTAAAATATGCTTTGAGAGGGGGCAAAAGTGTTGCTACTTCTCCTTTCCCCACCCCACTGCCCTCAAAATCAATTCTAAGGCATCAAATGTCCTCTAATGTATCTACTCACAGACAATGTGTCTGCTCACCATATTTCCCAGTTTGCCATGAGTAAACACTGGAAATTCTCTTTTAACTAGTCTTTCCTTGCCAATAGAGTTTGAAACACCAGGCCTTCTGATTTCCTTATAATGTAGTATCTATAGTATCTACAGATCATTATGAATTTAAAATTGGAAGGCCTTTAATTGTGTGCATAATAATGGTTGGTTTTGGTTTTTGAAGCCTTTTCTTCCCATTTAGAGCATTGTCTGTCAGAGTGGGTAGAAGGCTCTGCCCTTTTCAAGGTCATATTTTCTCCATGATTGTCATGCTGTAATAATTATACTACAAAACTCTCATCAAACTGCATTACAAATGATGGTGTTTAAACAGTCAAGTAGCTTTAATCTTATGTTTTGAATAAATAATATATGTGCAGATTGCCTACAGCCTGTTTAAAAGAAAATAGTCCTCCTTATGAAATCTATAATTTTGGTCTTCCATTTAAAGCCTGTTAACTGTAATCTTCTTTACCTTTAACATTCGTATGTCAATGATGTTTTTACGTGAAATGTATGATACTTCCACTGGAAATTTTCTCTGAAAAACACAGTACCCTTTTTGTGCTCTGCAGAGAAACAGAAAGATTGTCGGCTTGTTCATTTTCTTTTGATGTATATGTGGGTATATTCCCATTCATTTGTTGCTTATTATCAAATGTTCAACTCAGCAATAGCCTAAGTAATTGCAAAAGCTAGATGTTATCTAGTACAGATACTAAACAAAATAGGAAAAGTTATGGATGCTGATTGTAGCAACTAGACATCTTTTAAATCTATTACTTTTTTATTTGAAATCATAATTGTAATTTTTTTTTTTTTTTTTTTTTTGGAGACGGAGTCTCCCTCTGTCCCCCAGGCTGAAGTGCAATGGCACCATCTCAGCTCACTGCAACCTCTGCCTCTTGGGTTCAAGATTCTCTTGCCTCAGCCTCCCCAGTAGCTGGGACTACAGGCATGTGCCACAACACCCGGCTAATTTTTGTATTTTTAGTACAGACGGGGTTTCGCCATGTTGGCCAGGCTGGTCTCGAACTCCTGACCTCGTGATCTGCCCGCCTCAGCCTCCCAAAGTGCTGGGATTACAGGCGTGAGCCACCACGCCTGGCTAATATAGTTTTTAAAAGACCACTTTTGTTGTGTTCTCTTCATTTTAGCTGAGAATTATTGCTAATTTCCTCGTTTGATTTTTTTTTTTTTTTTTTTTTTTTTTTTAGTCAGAGTCTCTCTCGGTCACCCAGGCTGGAGTGCAGTGGTTGTGATCTCAGCTCATTGCAACCTCCGCCTCCCAGGTTCAAGCTATTCATGTGCCTCAGTCTCCTGAGCAGCTGGGATAACAGGCCTGCACCACTACGCCCGGCTAATTTTTGTATTTTTAGTGGAGACAGGGTTTCACCATGTTGGCCAGTCTGGTCTCGAACTTCTAATATCAGGTGATCCGACCGCCTCAGCCTCCCAAAGTGCCAGGATTACAGGCGTGAGCCACCCCGCCCCACGTTTTCTTTTTCTTTTTCTTTTTTTTTTAATTGAGAGTTTTTTTAAACCTAAGAATGTAAAGTCCAGAAGAATTGTTCCCAGCATTGCTTTGTAATCTTTTTCTCCCCCACCCCTTTATCAAAGAAAAGGGCAAGATGGACGTGGAGGTGGAGGGAAGAAGGCAGAGAAGGAAAAAAAAATCAGTAGCAGATCCATGCAGCAGTAAAACCTCAAATAAAATCACTTCCAAAGAATCTCTTGCGGTTTCACACAATATGGTAAAATTAGGGATTGCAGGAAACCAACTAAATTAAACTGGGAGCATTTGAAGAGAAATGAGCAGACTTTATGAAAATGACACATTGACTGACCAGTATGCTTTTTTATCAACAATTTCTTTGTTAAGACGAAGATCAAAGGAACCTGCATATGTTTTCATTTTGTTCTAACTAGAAAATTACATCCAGATGTTTAATAGGCATTTGGTTAGTTTTTCAGCATTGATTAGATATGTTGGTTCTGTTTGCTTACAAGTGCAGCCGGATCATTAGCTAATGCAAAGAAATGTTTGCTGTGAGTTGCTAATTAGGGCTTTTGGAAACCCTCCATGCTCAAGAACAATTTGTACAGTGGCCAGAAGAACTTGTGGGACTTGGGGAAGTTGTTCTCCCTTCTCTGTCAGAGTGGGGAGAAGCAGACAGTCCTATTCCCTAATCTCCCTTTGCCTAGGGGGATTGCGATGAGATCCTCAAGGATTGGAGTGCAAATAAATTAGGAAGAGACCACACAGGCACTCCCAAACACGGAGAGATAAATGTTCTCTTTCTGGAACCACCACTGTGCGGTCTTTTGAGGTGGGGGGAGCGAACATCTAAAACGCTGGATATTAACATGTGGAAGATGCTTGGTGCTAATGTTATCAAATACACAGCATTTTTAAGTATACTTTAGAGACAGATAGGAAAGCCCTTTATGATAAACGAGTGTACTTGAATTCATTACTGTAGTACTTATAATTAAAAATGTCTCCTTTGCAATTTCAGTACTTTCACAGGATACGAGAGACCAAGCTTGGGAACTAGAAGGCTGAGGAGAGCGAAAGGAGTGAGGGAGAGGAATTTTGGAAGCCAGGGTGAGCCTGGGAGGAAATGCAGTGTTTACTTTCACAGCCCACCCATTCGTTTACCTTGTTAAAGCCCCAGAACTTGTACAAGATTAGCTATTCACTCAGTATTCAAATAAACTGTTTGGGAATTTGAGGAACCAGGCGGATAAACTTCTTAGCCCACCAATCACGTTTTTAAAAATCCTTGACTGTGTCTGAGGCCTGCAGAAGAACACCACCTCAGCTGTGGCCGAACTTTTGTTTATTTAAGTCTATATTTCAAGAAAGATGTCAGTCCAAAATAGCATGTGTTTATAAGCAATCATAGGAGTGCAGATATAAATCCCATTGTACCATGTTCTTCTGCCTATTAATGCCCCTTCTACTCCTAAGTCTGTTTATATCTCCCCCCTCCCCCGCCGCCACCCAACAACGGAGTCTTGCTCTGTCACCCAGGCTGGAGTGTAGTGGTGCAATCTCAGCTCACTGCAACCTCCGCCTCCCAAGTGCAAGCAATTCTCCTGCCTCAGCCTCCCAAGTAGCTGGGATTACAGGCACCCACCACCCCACCCGGCTAATTTTTGTATTTTTTGTAGAGACAAGGTTTCACCGTGTTGGCCAGGCTGATCTCGAACTCCTGACCCCGTGATCTGCAACTCCTGACCCCGTGATCTGCCTGCCTTGGCCTCCCAAAGTTCTGGGATTACAGGCGTGAGCCACCACACCCGACCAAGTCTATTTACAACTAATGCACATGTGCGGCACACTCCTATGTGTTAATGTTACCTGATTAATTTGGGATTTTCACACTAATAGGATATATTCATGATTAGTTTCTTTGAAGTAGTTCAAGCAGAGAGCCTTTCTGCCAGAGCTTTCCCTGTCTACCAACGAGATGCCCCAGAAAAGCAAGAACAGTATTTTGGGGCTTGATGAAACACTGCCTGGAGTTCAGACCATAATAAAAGATCTCAGTGAAGTTTGCCTCCCGCTCTTTTTTTTTTTTTTTTTTTTTGTGACGGAGTCTAGCTCTGTTGCCCAGGCTGGAGTGCAGTGGTGCAGTGGCGCCATCTCAGCTCACTGCAACCTCAGCCTCCTGGGTTCACACCATTCTTCTGCCTCAGCCTCCCAAGTTGCTGGGATTACAGGTGCCCGCCACCACGACTGGCTAATTTTATGTATTTTTAGTAGAGACGGGGTTTCACCATGTTAGCCAGGATGGTCTCAATCTCCTGAGCTTGTGATCCGCCCACCTCAGCCTCCCAAAGTATTGGGATTATAGGCATGAGCCACTGTGCCCAACCTCCTTTTTATTAACCTGTTCTACAGTCTGAGAAAAGTTGGGATCATACATTTTTTTTAATTCATTCAGTTTAGCATTTAGCTCGACTGAAGCTGAAGAGCATTTGGTAGACAAAAGAAAAAAGTAAAGGAAGCACCTTTGATGCTCCTTCCTACATATTCACATAACAAGAGCGGACCTGGGCCCCTTAACATTCTCTGCTGAGCCGCCTTTGCTGCAGGCCTAGGACTTGCTGGGAAATCAACTTTAAACTGAGACATCTTTCCTTTCCTTTAAACGCTTTCACTTTAGCAGTATCATTTAAATAACTTTTCTTCCTGAAGCAAGCTGTATCATTGAAGGGTTAAAACTTGAGTTCAACTAATTGATGATCTCTAGATGGTCTTCACAGCTGAGGGCAGGTGAACTCTGGGGATGGGAGGGGACTAGAGTGCAAGATATTCCAGATACCTTCACGTTTCCAGAATGGAAAGTTTAAGTCTAGATGAGCAAGTTAAATGGAATAAATACAGAATGCTGGGACATTCTACAAGACAGCTAGCCTGAGCTATTTAAAAAGTTAATGTTGGGAGAGACAGAGAGGAGAGAAGTGGGGAAGGACTATTCCTTAAAAACAAAGATATATAATGAAAATGCAATGTGTAAATCTTTATTGGCTCCTGGATTTAAAAAAAAAAAAAACATGCAAGATGTCTTGGGCAACTTTAATTTGGACTGGATATTTATAGATAGTACAGAATTAGGGTTGTCTTTTTTTTGAGTTAGAGTATTGTGGTTATTTTGGAGGATGTTATTCTGAAAAGATAAATGGTGAAACATGCAACTTCAAATAACACCCGCAACTGCAAATAAGAAGTGTATGTAGAGAGAGAAAAAGAAAGCGAATTTGGCAACGTGTTAACCATTACAGAATTTCAGGATAATGTCTATAGCTATTCATTTTACTATTCTTTCAGTATTTCTATGTTTGAAAATTTTTAATGATGAAAAGTCTGGGAAAATAATTCTAGGTTCACTGTCTACATCTCTTTTTTTTTCATGTATTATAATGGAATTCACTTCATAGTTAAAAGATTTACTTGTAATGTTTCTAGTAAAAAAAAAAAAAAAGTATGAGGCAAGCCGCAGTGCTCACGCCTGTAATCCCAGCACTTTGGGAGGCCGATGCTGGTGGATCACAAAGTCAGTTCAAGACCAGCCTGGCCAACATAGTGAAACCCCGTCACTACTAAAAATACAAAGAATTAGCCGGGTGTGGTGGCGGGTGCCTGTAATCCCAGCTACTCGGGAGGCTGAGGCAGGAGAATTGCTTGAACCCGGGAGGCAGAGGTTGCAGTGAACCAAGGTCGTGCTACTGCACTCCAGCTTGGGTGACAGAGCAAGACTCCGTCTCGGAAAAATATATATATATTTCAATATATATATACACGTATATATATATTTCAATATATACATACGTATATATATATTTCAATATATATATGTATATATATTTCAATATATATATACGTATATATATATTTCAATATATATATACGTATATATATATTTCAATATATATATATGAAAAAATGATTTTTTTCCCCTGACCATGGGAAAACTGTCATACTAATAACCAAAGTATTACCCAGTGCTTTTGCTCTGGATCTTTTAGTAGTTCTATTATTTACGCTATTTTATTTTTGCTTGATTTTCTTCAGGAGTCCCAAATGTCCATTAGTTACCAATTAATATAAAATGAAAATCTTTAAATACATTAGGGCATTACATTAACAATCCTCTAAAGTATTGTTTTATGATCCATAAATCTCAGAATCACCAGAAAATCTGTTATAAAATAAAGAGGAAAACTGTTTTATGTTAAGAATAAGGCAATAGCAAATAAATTTTAATTCCTTTATTCCTTTTTTTCTTTCTTTCTTTCTTTTTTTTTTCTTTTTTTTTCAGACTGAGTTTCACTCTTGTTGCCCAGGCTGGAGTGCAATGGTGCAATCTCTGCTCACTACAACCTCCACCTCCCGGATTCAAGCGATTCTCCTGCCTCAGCCTCCCGAGTAGCTGGGATTACAAGCATGCACCACCACACCCAGCTAGTTTTCTATTTTTAGTAGAGATGGGGTTTCACCGTGTTGGTCAGGCTCGTCTTGAACTCCCAACCTCAGATGATCCACCCGTCTTGGCCTCCTAAAGTACTGGGATTACAGGCATGAGCCACCATGCCCGGCCTTTTTTTGTGTTTTTTTTTGAGATGGAGTTTTGCTCTTGTCGCCCAGGCTGGAGTGCAATGGCGCCATCTCAGCTCACTGCAACCTCCTCCTCCCAGGTTCAACTGATTCTCCTGCCTCAGCCTCCCGAGTAGCTGGGATTACAGGCATGCAGCACCACACCCGGCTAATTTTGTATTTTTAATAGAGACGGGGTTTCTCCATGTTGGTCAGGCTGGTCTCAAACCCCCAACCTCAGGTGATCTGCCTGCTTCAGCCTCCCAAAGTGCTGGGATTACAGGCATGAGCCACCGCACCCAACCCCTTTATTTCTATTATGAATAGTTGTTTTGCTAGCCTTTTCATCGTTTGACCTAGCAGTGAAACTTATAAATTGTTAGTTTGATTTTTAAATTTCCTTAATATTTTGAAATGTAATGCTGATACAGATTATTGCTGTGTACCAAGCTTTAAATATTACTCATGAAAAGAAATGAAAATAGCACTAAATCTTGGACACTGAAGTTGCGCTCATGCAGAATCACAAGGGCACATATTTATGATGTGCTAATAAATAAATAGTTTTCCAGAAAAGTTGTGAAAAACGACAAGGCATAATCTGAGAGGTGACAGTTGAGATATCCCGTCTATCAATTCTTTTTCCCTTTAATCATAGCTTTTTAGTATGTTGTGTTTTTCCTATCACCATTATGTTTATTGAAGGGAAAACGTTCTGTGACATTAGTAAACAGATTCTAGCGAGTGAACAGATTAAATCCTCAATTTGTGATGTAAAATTTGAGTGCCTAAAAGGAGAGGCAAATATGAAAATATTGGGAAACCAGGACTTTTCACACATGGTGATAAATCCATCCATCCAATATTTCGAGACACCACCCACATAGCTAATTATTATGTAAAACGAAACCATGAAAAGAACTGATGCTTCTCCATGACAGTAGATGCCCCAGGGCAGCAGAATTCCCATCCTGTTTCCCCCTTTTGCAGCCTCCACACTTCAGAGGAACTAGCAAGTTACAATTGGCGCTTGAAAAAGTGTTACAAAACACTGACAAGTATTAGGGAAACGTTAATTAATGTAAACAGCCTGCCCCAAGGAATGATAGTTTCTTAAGAAAACCAGTTTTCAATTCGCATTTGTATGTGCAGGTAAATGCAGTGAGTGTTTGAAGACAAGTGATTTTTGCCTTTGCTGGAGAGAAGCGAGGATTATCATATTTACATCTTAACTTTCTGAAAATTTGAAAAAAGAATTGACAGACTGAAAGTCAATAGGCCCCAAAAAATGACGGAAATTCTGACATATGCTACGACATGGATGAACCTTGAGGACGTTATGCTAAGTTAAATAAGCCCATCACAAAAAAGCAAATGCCAAATGCTTCCACTTACATGAGGGGCCTACAGTAGTACATTCTTGGAGGCAACAGTAGAATGGTGGTTGCCCAAGGCTGGGAGTGGAGGTGAAGGAGAGTTCTTATTTAATGGTTACGGAGCTTCAGCTTTGCAGGGTGAAACAGTTCTGTGGGATGGCAGTGATGGTTGCACAACAACATAAATGCACTCGGTGGCACTGAACTGTATGCTTGAAAATGAGTAAGGCCGGGCGCGGTGGCTCAAGCCTGTAATCCCAGCACTTTGGGAGGCCGAGACGGGTGGATCACGAGGTCAGGAGATCGAGACCATCCTGGCTAACACGGTGAAACCCTGTCTCTACTAAAAAATACAAAAAACTAGCCGGGCGAGGTGGCGGGCGCCTATAGTCCCAGCTACTCGGGAGGCTGAGGCAGGAGAATGGCGTAAACCCGGGAGGCAGAGCTTGCAGTGAGCTGAGATCTGGCCACTGCACTCCAGCCTGGGCGATAGAGCGAGACTCCGTCTCCAAAAAAAAAAAAAAAAGAAAGAAAGAAAATGGGTAAGATGGCCAGGTGCAGTGGCTCACACCTGTAATCCAGCACTTTGGGAGGCCAAGGCAGGTGGATCACTTGAGACCAGGAGGTGGAGACCAGCCTGGCCAACATGGTGAAAACCCGTCTCTACAAAAAAAAAGGTAAAAATTAGCTGGACATGGTCCCGGCTACAAGGGAAGGCTGAGGTGGCCGAATCGCTCAAGCCCAGGAGGCAGAGGTTGCAGTGAGCCCAGATTGCACTGCTGCACTCTAGCCTGAATGATAAAATGAGACTCTGTCTTTAAAAAAAAAATTAATAAGATGGTAAATTAGGCTGGGCGCAGTGGCTCCCACTTTGGGAGGCTGAGGTGGGCGGATCACAAGGTCAGGAGTTGTATACCAGCCTGGCCAACATAGTAAAACCCTGTCTCTACTAAAAATACAAATATTAGCCGGGCATGGTGGCACATACCTGTAGTCTCAGCTACTCGGGAGGCTGAGGGAGGAGAATCGCTTGAACCCAGGGGACAGAGGTTGCAGTAAGCTGATATTGCGCCGTTGCTCTCCAGCCTGGGCAACAAAAGCAAAACTCCATCTCAAAAAAAAAAAAAAGTGAGATGGTAAATTTTATGTTATCTATATTTTACCACAATCTAAAAAAAAAAAGATCAATGGGATTCCTTTTTCTCATGTACCAGTTTTATTTTAATTTGGATTCTCATCCTATTCATTTTCTATTTATTTATTTATTTTTGATATGTAGTCTACCTCTGTCACCCAGACTGTGCAGTGGCGCCATCTCGGCTCACTGCAACCTCCCCCTCCTGGGTTTAAAGCAATTCTCCTATCTCAGCCTCCTGAGTAGCTGGGATTACAGGCGCATGCTGCCATACCCCGCTAATTTTTGTAGTTTTAGTAGAGACGGGGTTTCACCATGTTTGCCAAGCTGGTCTCGAACCGCAGACAAGTGAGCCACCCAACTCGGCCTCCCAAAGTGCTGGGTTTGCAGGCATGAGCCACCGCACCCGGCCCCTATTCATGTTCTAAATTTATGCATGACTTTTTTTTTTTTTTTTTTTGAGACAGAGTTTGCTCTTGTTGCCCAAGCTAGAATACGATGGCGCAATCTCAGCTGGCCGCAACCTCTGCCTCCGGTGTTCAAGCGATTCTCCTGCCTCAGCCTCCCGAGTAGCTGGGGTTACAGGCGCCCACCACGACAGCGGCTAATTTTGTATTTTTAGTAGAGACGGGGTTTTTCCATGTTGGTCAGGCTGGTCTCAAACTCTGGACCTAAGGTGATCCACCCGCCTCGGCCTCCCAAAGTGCTGGGATTACAGGCATGAACCACCACGCCCAGCCTGCATGACATTTTTAAAAGATTTGTTTTGTTTTGTTTTGTTTTTGTAGAGATAGGGTTTCTCTAAATTACCCAGGCTGATCTGAAACTCCTGGCTTCAAGTGGTCCTCCTGCCTCAGCTTCCCAAAGTGCTAGGTTTACAGCATTAGCCATCATGCCCAGCCCCTAGCCTATAATTTTTTATTAGGCACTTACTATGTGCCAGATGCTGTTCTAAGTAGTTTACGTGTTAATATGACCTAATTTACTGTACACATCATTTCTGTTAGGTAGGCACTGTTATCATCCCTATTTCACTGAAAAGGAATCTGGGGCCCAGTACTTTCCTAGAGTCACAAGCAGAAGAGCTGGGTGTCCCATCCTGGTGCTCTAGAGAGCTCACTAGCAGCCAGTAGCCACAGCTGACTTCTTAGCTCTTCTTCCAGTGCCATTTCTTCCTCTGTTCTCACATTCACCATGGATCTACTGATAGAAAAATGTATGTATGTATTTTCCCCACAAGCTTGGTAGGATTTCTCCTGGTACTTTTGAGGTGAAGTTGATACTTTTAAGAATTCATATACCTGCAAATAGAACTAACAGCTGCCTCAGGGCTCTAGAACTGTGTCTGCCAGTGGAAAAACATGGCCACCTTCAGTTGTGTGCTTTCTGGCAACACCCAATTCATGCCCTAAATTTCAGTTCCACAAAGAAAAGAAGGCTGATTTACAACTTTGTAAATGCTACAATTAAGGAGTGGGGTTGGGGGGGGGGGGGGCGGGGGGAAGCAGAATATTATCTGTCATCTATCTATCTATGTATTTATCTATCTATCTAAAGTTCTGCAATTAACAATGGTTTGGGATGATCTTGGTAATAGTAGACATGTAGTCTGAGTACTAATGTCACATTTGGAAACATTTGGTCTGCTGAATGTCAATGGATGTGTTTCTAGCCTGCAATGCCCTCTTGAAATCAATAGCTTTAAAGATCTTTAACCATGAACTGTAGTAAGAAGTAAATTTTAGGCTGGCCGTGGTGGCTCACTTCTGTAATCCCAACACTTGGGGAGTCCGAGGCGGGCAGATCACCTGAAGTCAGGAGTTCAAGACCAGCCTGGCCAACATGGTGAAACCCTGTCTCTACAAAAAATACAAAAACTAGCCAGGCATGATGGCGGGTGCCTGTAATCCCAGCTACTCCGGAGGCTGAGGCAGGAAAATTGCTTGAACTGAGGAGGCGGGGGTTGCAGTGAGCCGAGATCACACCATTGCACTCCAGCCTGGGCGACAGAGCAAGACTCAGTCTCAGAAAAAAAAGAAGTACGTTTTAAACATCTCAAATGAATCTTGTGCACATATACACACAAATACAGGTTACAATACACAATTTTAAAACATTCCTTTAAATTATGCTATAGGATTTTTCAATTTGATTATTAACCCTCTAGCTTGGAAAGCTATTGTCCTCAAAACCAGGTTCTCATGGAAAATGGCAACATAGTGTGCTCAGTAATGTCAGAACAGATTTTTCTTTCCTTTATCCCTTTTGCAATGAGAAGTCGTAATCCCTGCCTTTGGTGAAGTTACCCTTAAATTCCAAATCAGTAGGATTCAAAGCTCTTCAGAGAATTTCTGAATAACTCTGTAGTCACTCCCTTCCCTGCTGGCTCTTTTCTGCCTTGAGGCCCCCACCTGCACCCCCAATCTCAGCACCCATCTCCTGTCTGCCACATCTCATGGCATCTCTCAGCTGCCTCCATGCCCATCTACTCACCCCAAGCCTAGAGTGGTCCAAAAAAAGAGAACCAGGCTCGGAGACAGAGGGTCCTGAAAAGGAATTCCTCCCTACCCCTTACTAGATTGACCTTGGACAAACGACTGCTGCTCTCTGGGCTTCAGTTTCCTCACTTATAAAATAAGGATAATAACACAGTCTCTCAAGGTGGTTTCTTGGACTGAAAGAGGAGAAGTGAGATACGATAGTAAAGTAATTAACACAGTGTTTAACTTGGTGAACATTATTCCCTTTCCTTTTTTTTGCCAGAGGCATGTTGAAGGCCCTGTCTGAGGTCAGCAGGTGCTGGGAAAATAACACCCTTACTAGAGATGCATCCTGGACAATCACAGGGCAGCATGGACTCCAAAAGTAATGTTCTGTGAAACTTTAGTCCAATCATGGCCCAAAACTACAGCGTCCAAGAAAGACATCATCATGGTATTTCTCGGGGGCAGGATAAATGGATCTCAGGGAAAGGCAGGAGCCAATGACCTTGAATACCCTCCCACCCCCTATCCATTCATAGACTGTTTCATACTCATGAAAAAACAGCACTAGAGGCTGGGCACAGTAGCGCATGCCTATAATCCCAGCACTTTGAGAGGCCGAGGTGGGTGGATCACTTGAGGTGAGGAGTTGGAGACCAGCCTGGCCAACAGGCAAAACCCCGTCTCTACTAAAAATACAAAAATTAGCTGAATGTGGTGGCACATGCCTATAGTCCCAGCTACTTAGGAGGCTGAGGCCAGAGAATTGCTTGAACACAGGAGGTGGAGGTTGCAGTGAGCCGAGATTGCGCCACTGTACTCCAGCCGGGGCGACAAAGCCAAGACCTTGTCTCAAAAAAAGAAAGAAAGAAAGAAACTAGAAATGCAAACTTTCAAACTTTGGGTGAGAGGGCTATGAAAACAAAGAATGAACAGTATACATCAGCTATTTTTGGTGGCTACTGCCCTGAGTTGCCCATTTACATAATATAATAAGAACAAAATGGTGCTAATCTGAGAGGTTAATGGAATCAGATCTCACATATGCTGTCCTTGAATGTCATGCCATCTCACCCAATGAATATTAAGTTGTATGTTAGAAAGAGCTTGAGAAACACATATAGAAATTAGGAAGTGAATTAGATACCAGCTGGATTCTTTTTAGGAATATGATCTGGTCTAGTATTAGTTTTGAACTGGGAACTTCCATTTTTCCTCCTGGAGACTTTCCTTTCACATCATCAATTTTATTAGTGATGGTTGAGGTCTCTCAAATCTGTGAATAAGGTTTAGTGAGAATTGATGCCCTGGTTAAATAAGAATTCTAATGGCTATGGGTTGCCACTGTGTGGTAGAAGTCAAACTCAATTATTATATATATTTTTTTGAGATGAAGTCTCTGTCACCTTGGCTGGAGTGCAGTGGCGGGATCTCAGCTCACTCCAACCTCTGCCTCCCAGTTCAAGCGATTCTCTTGCCTCAGCCTCTCAAGTACTTGGGATTACAGGCATGCACCACCACACCCGGCTAATTTTTATATTTTTAGTAGAGATGGGTTTTCACCATGTTGGCCAGGCTGGTCTTGAACTCCTGGTCTCAAGTGATCCACCTGCCTCAGCCTCCCAAAGTGCTGGGATTATAGGTGTGAGCCACCACGCCTGGCCTAACCCAATTATCTTTGGATTCAACAATTCTCTATCTGGAAGACTCCCTAGAACCTCTTCTAGTGTCTTTTTTCATTTGAAATCTTTCCTTTGAAATCAGGCCTACTTTAGAAAGACCAAAAAAAAAAAAAAAAAAAAATCAAAATACAAAAACTTCATTTGTGAAAAATGAAAGAAAGGGAGAAGGGACTCTTCTCTCTAGATCTAGCTTTTTTCAGTAAGGAAATATTAGACCATCAGGTAATCAATCTTGGCTACACAGTTCAAGCAAAAAACAAAACAAACAAAACCATAGTTTGCTTAGCATTGCTGTATCCCTAGACAAATTCTACCAGCTTTTACATTGCTATTACTCTCCTTCCCCACTGCAGCCGTTTAAGAAAAGCTCTACTTGGGAAGATAGAACAAAGCCTATCTTTATGCTCTAAGCAGTGCCTAACTCTCAGAGTTGGAGGAGGGAAGAGAAAGGAATAAATGAACTAGGAGGAGGAGAAGGTGGTATTTAGTTTCTTCTTAAATTTCACTTACTAAGAATTCCCTCAGTGTCAAATGGGGAGGCATCTTTAGGATTTACAGTTTATTAAATGTTATCCAATGTTTTCAGATACATTCTTTGGAATACATTCCTTTTTTTTCAGTATGCATATTCACATAATAATACATTAGCAGGCATTAGGAACAGCATGGACTGGAAGGTCCACGATTGTACCAGGCTAGAACTAGGAAACTATTTATTTATTTATTTATTCATTTATTTATTTATTTATTTATTTTTATTTTTATTTTTATTTGAGATGGAGTCTCGCTGTTACCAGGCTGGAGTGCAGTGGCGTGATCTCAGCTCACTGCAACCTCTACCTCCCGGGTTTAAGCAGTTCTCCTGCCTGAGCCTCCCGAGTAGCTGGGATTATAGGCATGCACCACCACGCACAGCCAATTTTTGTATTTTTAGTAGAGATGGTGTTTCACCATGTTGGCCAGGATGGTCTCTATCTCTTGACTTTGTGATCTTCCCGCCTCGGCCTCCCAAAGTGCTGGGATTACAGACATGAACCACCACACCCAGCCTACTTTTTAAATATATATACAGGGTCTTGCTCTGTCACCCAGATTGGAGTGCAGTGGCACAGTCATAGCTCACTGCAGCCTCGACCTCCTGGGTTCAAGCGATCCTCCCACTTCAGCCTCCCAAGTAGCAGGACCACAGGTGTGTACCACCAGGCCTGGCTAATTTTTGTTTTTTTTTTTAGACAGAGTCTCACTCTATAGCCCAGGCCTGAGTGCAGTGGTACCATCTTGGCTCACTGCAACCTCCACCTCCAGGGTTCAAGCAATTCTCTTGCCTCAGCCTCCTGAGTAGCTAGGACTACAGGCACATGCCACCATGCCTGGCTAATTTTTGTATTTTTAGTAGAGACGGGGTTTCACTATGTTGGCCAGGCTGGTCTTGAACTCCTGACCTTGTGATCTGCCCGCCTCAGCCTCTCAAAGTGCTGGGATTACAGGCGTGAGCCACCGCGCCTGGCTTACTTTTTGTATTTTTTGTAGAGACGGGGTTTCATCATGTTGCCCAGGCTGGTCTCAAACTCCTGAGCTCAAGCAATCCACCTGCTTTGGCCTCTCAAAATGCTGAGATTACAAGTGTGAGCCACCATACCCAGCCTAATTTTTAAACTTTTTGGAGAGATGAAGTCTCACCATATTGCTCATGTTGGTCTTGAACTTCTGGGCTCAAGTGATCCTCGTCTTCAGCTTCCCAAAGTGGTGAGATTACCGGTATGAGCCACTGCACCAGCCCTAGGAAGCTCTTTCATAAGGAGGGAATATTCTCTTCCCCATCATCCTTTTGGGTTGAAGATAGCAGCCAAGATGGTATTAGGGAAAGGTAGGAAGATAGTGATGGTGGTGGTGGTGGCAGGTGGAAGGGATTAATGTTGAGAATTGTTACTTCCATTGCAAAAAGAGCCTGATGTGTTCCTTTTGTGAATACTATTATACTCATTTCTTGAAAAATATTCTGAAAGGATACTGCCTAGTTCTACAATCTCAACAGATAATTAATAAGAATCCCAAGTTGGAATTAGTTTCGCTGAGTTTAGCTCAGAGATCTGTATAGAAAAAAACAGTTCTTTCACAGGTAAAAGGAATGGTAGGGACGCAGCCTCTTAAGTTGGCTTTGGGACCCAGAAAAGTGCAAATAGTTTGCAGTTTGCCAGTGGCTAGATGGCTTCCAGCAAGCCTTTAAAATAAATAGAATAAATAGGCCATGCCATCCTGAATGTGCCCGATCTCATCATAAAATAAATAGAATTTCTGGCCGGGCGCGGTGGCTCAAGCCTGTAATCCCAGCACTTTGGGAGGCCGAGACGGGCGGATCACGAGGTCAGGAGATCGAGACCATCCTGGCTAACATGGTGAAACCCCGTCTCTACTAAAAAATACAAAAAACTAGCCGGGCGAAGTGGCGGGCGCCTGTAGTCCCAGCTACTCGGGAGGCTGAGGCAGGAGAATGGCGGAAACCCGGGAGGCGGAGCTTGCAGTGAGCTGAGATCCGGCCACGGCCACTGCACTCCAGCCTGGGCGACAGAGCGAGACTCCGTCTCAAAAAAAAAAAATAAAATAAATAAATAAATAAATAAATAGAATTTCTTTGGTGAAGCATTTTCTCCCCAAAAGCTATGACAACTCTTTTAGGGGCTAATGACCTTCTCATCAAAGTTCAGCTGTATACCTCTCATGGTCCTCCTGGAATTCAAACTCCTGAGCTGTTGGTCCTTAGTTGATGTACATTGTCTCATCCCTTACTCCTCAAGATTTAGCTGCCCCATATCCACTTTCAAGGATGGGCGTGTGTGTGTTAATGGAAGTTAAAGTTTTCAAGCATAATCTGTTCCAGGTAGTAAGTTATCAGCCAGTATTTATTTAGATCTACCAAAAAATACAGTTCTCTTCTAGGTATTGAGGACATAAGGAACTATTTACATAAATGTTCATTCTTCTCTCAAAACATACAGGATAGCCAGAAATTCAAAACTCATACTTTAAATTATGAGTAATGGTAAAAGACTATCACAGAATATATGCTACGGGTCAAATAAGGGTTAGCTTCAGAGAGCCCTGGATGAACTGGTGGGGCCATGTGACTTGAAATGGTGTCATGAGCGTCACTGAGTCTTGATGCTGTCCTCCTGGAAGAGCACAACCAGATGAAGACTAATTTTACTGGTGGAAAATGGCTCTCCTATCTACGCAGTCTAAAATAAAAACCACGGATACATCATCACAAAACATAACCTGGCTCCTGTGCTAGGCCTAAGCAACTGCTTCTGAAGTTTTCCAATAATACTTGTTTTCTACGTATTAATTCTTTCCAAACACGTATTAGCACTAAAGGTATAAAAACTTATGGCATGAAAATTTAAATTTAAAATTTCTATTTGTTAACCTAATTTGGGCCCAGTGAGGTGGCTCACACTTGTAATCCCAACACTTTGGGAGGCCGAGGCTGGAGGATCACTTGAGGCCAGGAGTTCAAGACCAGCCTGGGCAATAATAGAGTGAGACACTCATCTCTACAAAAAGAAAAAGAAAAAAAAAATTAGCTGAGCGTTTGGTGGCACACGCCTATATTTCTAGCTACTTGGGAGGCTAACACAGGAAGACGGCTTGAGCCCAGGAGTTCGAGGTTGCAGACAAAGTGAGACCCTGTCTCTAAAATTAAACTATAAATAAATAAATAGAATAAGAAGAAAAGGTCAATCGGAAGATATTAGGATCTCTATGACGCAGGAGCACTAGAAAAGCCTGGGAAGGAAACTCTCTCTCTCGAGCTCACAGACAGTAGAAGCCACACAGTATTAGCACATGTTAGATAAGTATAAGATTTGTCAAGTCGAACAATATATGGTCTGGTTCTTACCTAACATATTTTTCTTCACGTCTAGTCCTTAAAGATGTTGAAACAGGCTCGGTGCGGTAGCTCACGCCTGTAACCCCAGCACTTTAGGAGGCCAAGGTGGGTAGACCACAAAGTCGGGAGGTCAAGACCAGCTTGGCCAAGATGGTGAAACCCCGTTTCTAATAAAACTAAAATTAGCTGGGCGTGGTGGCGGCCACCTGTAATCCCATCTAATCAGGAGGCTGAGGCAGAGAATTGTTTGAACCCCGTAGGTGGAGGTTGCGGTGAGCCAAGATCGCGCCACTGCACTCCAGCGTGGGTAACAGAGCTAGACTTCTTCTCAAAAAAAAAAAAAAAAAAAAAAAAAGATATTGAAACAGCTTGAAGCAAGACCTGTTCTTTCTAGGGCTCTCATCTCTTTTGGAGTTAGTTTCGGTGGGCTTTGCCACCGAAAGGGAGAGGTAAACATGGCTGGAGGGTATGCCTGGCAGTAGATTTGGGAGAGGGAATTTCTTCTCCTGCACATCTAAAATGGTTCTAGGAGAGCCCGCTTTGCCGTCATACTTCTGTCCCCTTTGTACTTTCCTCTTGACTACTCCCTCACCACCCTGCATTCCCTTCAGTATACTAACCTGGGCCACATTTGTCAGCATGTGTCATTACTGTTCATTAAAGTTCAGAAACCACATTCCATTTTTTTCTTTCTTACCTCCTGCCACCCCAAAGGATCAGGCTAGCCTTCCTTGTACATTCTGATGCTGCTTAGACTCAGGAAAGAAACAGAAGTGGAATGCCCTGCTCAGGACTTCCAGCCTTGGCCATGTCTTCCCCTAAAAATCAACCAGAGTTGGCCGGGTGCAGTGGCTCATGCCTGTAATCCCAGCAGTTTGGAAGGCCGAGGTGGGCAGATCACGGGGTCAGAAGTTCGAGATCAGCCTGGCCAACATGAAACCCTGTTTCTACTAAAAATACAAAAATTAGCTAGGCGTGGTGGGTGCCTGTAATCTCAGTTACTCAGGAGGCTGAGGCAGGAGAATCACTTGAAACCGGAAGGCAGAGGTTGCAGTGAGCCTAGATCAGGCCACTGCACTCTAGCCTGGGTGACAGTGTGAGACTCCATCTCAACACACACACACACACACACACACACACACACACACACACACACACATAAAATTAACCAGAGCTGCACTAATTTGGGGAGGAGGTAGAAGTCGAGCTGTTTATGCACTTACCCAGCTAGTTCTTTATTCTCCCTCTGGCTCTAGTTCAGAATGTGTCTCTTCAGCAAACATCCCTAGAGGACCAGAGAGGGGAATGACAGGAGCTGTGCGTCAGAACTGTTCTCTGAAGCTCTCACATTTGAGGACACTGTCAGCCAATGCTACTGCTTTAATATTAGTGACTGACACTAACAGGCGAAGGAGAGGCAAAGGAATACAGTCCCAACAGAGCCCAGCGGTGGACTGGCTGTACCTTTGTCAATATTGAGTTCAGAGCCATAAAATATTTCACCTTTCCTAATTTAATAATCCCACTGTTGGAACTGCATCCTGAGAAAACAGTTCAAATTAAGACAAGAGAATTCTAATGATACCTAGTGCCAATATCTTAGTATCTGAATGTCATTACCCATGAGAATGTACCCAGAGCTCCTTGGAGACACGGCTGATTCAGATCTGGGGCAAGGAAACGTTGTGGTGTGTGTCAGAAAGAAAAATGATACTTAGAGGAGGAAGAGTTTTGGGTAGAGAGGTATTGAATTCTGTTTTGGATTGAGCTGTAGGTACCTGGGAGATGTACAGCTGGAGATGATCAGTGGGTACTATACAGATGTGGATGCGGATGTATACCTATGTATCGAATCAGATAATCAATGTTGAAAATTTTCTTGTGCCACCTTGCAGAAGAATTCTCTGTGATGCTTGGTGAAAATGCAGATTTATGGGTCCCACCTCAGAGGATGAGGCAACTGCATTTTACTTTATTTTATTTTATTTTTTGAGACGGAGTCTCACACTCTCCTCCAGGCTGGAGTGCAGTGGCGCCATCTCTGCTCACTACAAGCTCCGCCTCCCGGATTCACACCATTCTCCTGCCTCAGCCTCCCAAGTATCTGGGACTACAGTCGCCCGCCACCACGCGCAGCTAACTTTTTTGTATTTTTAGTAGAGACGGGGTTTCACCATGTTGGTCAGGATGGTCTCGATCTCCTGACCTCGTGATCCGCTCACCTCGGCCTCCCAAAGTGCTGGGAATTACAAGTGTGAGCCACGCGCCTGGCCCACAACTGCATTTTAAAGATGTTCTGATGTTCTCCAAGTAACTTTTTTTTTTTCTTCAGATGGAGTCTTGGTCTGTCTCACTCTGTTGTCCAGGCTGAAGGGTGGTGGCATGATCATAGCTCACTGCAACCTCGAACACCTGGACTCAAGCTATCCTCCCACTTCAGCCTTCTGAGTAGCTGGGACTACAGGCATGCACCACCACACCTGGTTAATTTTTCTATTTTTCATAGACACAGGATTTTGCTGTGTTGCCCAAGCTGGTCTCAAACTCCTGGGCTCAAGTGATCCTCCTGTCTCAGCCTCCCAGAGTGTTGGTTTTACAGGTGTAAACCACCACGCCTGGCCCTATTTATTTATTTTTAATGTTTAAAATTTGGCGCGGTGGCTCAAGCCTGTAATCCCAGCACTTTGGGAGGCCGAGATGGGCGGATCACGAGGTCAGGAGATCAAGACCATCCTGGCTAACACGGTGAAACCCCGTCTCTACTAAAAAATACAAAAAACTAGCCGGGCGAGGTGGCGGGCGCCTGTAGTCCCAGCTACTCGGGAGGCTGAGGCGGGAGAATGGCGTATACCCGGGAGGCAGAGCTTGCAGTGAGCTGAGATCTGGCCACTGTACTCCAGCCTGGGCGACAGAGCAAGACTCCGTCTCAAAAAAAAAAAAAAAAAAAAAAAAAAAAAATTTTAATTTTTAAAATTTGAGATGGGGTCTTGCTATGTTGCCCAGACTGGTCTTGAACTCTGGGCTTCAAGCCATCCTCTCACCTTAGCCTCCCAAAGTGCTGGATTACAGGCTTGAGCCACCATACCCAGCCAGTAGAGAATTTTGTAAGCTTAAAAGTAAAGGAAGAAAACAACACATTTCCGGATTTGACTACATGAATGTTAAATACTTTGACATGTCAAAAACACCATGAAAAAAATTAAAATGAAAAATTAGAGGGAAATCCTACAGCATAAAAATTGCTATTTTATGAGCAAATAAAGTAGTACCATTAATACATGAAGTTTTTATAATCCATGCAAAAAACTACCACTATTTCAGTAAAAAAAACTGTGCAAACAGGTGAATATGCAATTCCCAAAGAAAAAACAATTTTCTCTCTCTCTATATATATAGAACATGAATATGAAATACTTATTAAAACAAAAATGGAATGTCATTTTTAGCTCCTCAAATTGGCAAATACTTGTACGAAAAAGTATGGCTCAGGGAATCAAGGAAATAAGCAAAATCATTCACTGTTAGTCGAAGTGAATTTCATATCACTTTTCTTTCATTGTTGTCGAGACAGGTTCTCACTCCCAGGCTGGAGTGTACTCCCAGGCTGGGATCTTGGCTCACTGCAGCCTGTACCTCCCTGGGCCCAGGTAATTCTCCCAACTCAGCCTCCATAGCTAAGACTACAAAAAGACCACCACACCCAGCTAATTTTTTGTATTTTTAGTAGAGGTGGGTTTCCCCATGTTGCCCAGCTGGTCTCGAACTCTTGGGTTCCAGCGATTCGCCAGCCTTGGCCTCCCAAAGTGCTGGGATTACAGGCGTGAGTCACAGTACCTGGCCTAGTATCACTGTTCTGAAAGGCATGTGTAAGTAATATCAAAAATTTTAAAATATTTCTACCCTTTGAAAGCAATTCTGCTTCTGGGAGCTTATGTTTTACATTTATGTAAAAAAAAAAAAATTGTTCCAGGCCGGTTGTGGTGGCAGGCACCTCTAATCCCAGCTACTGGGGAGGCTGAGGCACAAGAATAGCTGGAACCTGGGAGGCAGTGGTTGCAATGAGCCGAGATGGTGCCACTGCGCTCCAGCCTGGGTGACAGAGCAAGACTCTGTCTCAAAATATACATATATATAAAGGCTCGCTGGCCTTTGGCGACCTTGCACTTATACCGTTGCCAAGAAGTGTGTGGAAGTGTGAACCACTGAGAGTTTCCGTGTTCTACGTTTTGAGAGTTTTATATCTTCTCATCTGTAGATGTGCACTTTAATACAGACAGCTACATGATGAGCATGTAATACTGACTCAAGGCTCCAGCAGCTCTGTTAGTTGAAATAGTACACATCTGTACCCTCTACTTCAGTTGTTCAAATGGCCTTATAAAAATAGTTATGAAAAAGTGGCTGTTCTCACAGGTACACAGGCAATCTTAAACATCAATGAGTTGGCTGTTTTCCCCTTAGCCTGAGAATGGCAGCCAGTCACACTTTGGAAGTCAGGCCAGCAAATCTGGGAATGCAAATAGATTCAGAAACCTGGAGTGCTTTTATTTCCTTCACAGACTCATCTAGCAAAATG
The DNA here is from genome assembly GCF_007565055.1 of Rhinopithecus roxellana. NCBI lineage: Eukaryota > Metazoa > Chordata > Mammalia > Primates > Cercopithecidae > Rhinopithecus > Rhinopithecus roxellana. The sequence continues at coordinate 30,504,760 of NC_044564.1, forward strand.
GATTGCTTTGCAATTGTGAAGAGGGGAAAAAAAAAGAATAAGGAAGAAAAGAAGAATGTGTTGGCTTTGTGAGCCCTGGTTTGAGTACAGGATGATTTTTTTTTTTTGGATGAAAAGTGGGATCTTAATGGACACTCACAGTTGGCTCAGGCAGCCTCTCAAAGCTCCCCCTTGTCAAACAGCACCCTAGATAGAAGGGCCCATTGTTTTCTAAGACTAAAGTTACCACGCTTCCCTTTATCCTTTCTTTTGTACCTTTTAGCGTTTGCTTAATCAGAACCTTTTAATCCCTAATGTGGTGACTCGGTGTAATTTATCTCATTAAGCCTCTCCTATTTTCTCCTGTTTACATGACTAATATTGTTGTGTTTTATAGAGCTTATACCAACAAGCCACTCCTTTGTCCCATTGTTTCAGCTCCAGGCCAAAAACCAACAATGAAGTTTTATCTTTCCAATCTTGGACCTCACCTACTTGTCATTCAGATTGTATAGATTGCATGAAGAGCGTGTTCCTTTGAAAACAAAGCAAGGATTCATTTTTATGACCTAAAAACAAACAATTACCTTTCTCAAAGGTCCTGGTCATCTCTTTTTATGAGTATAGACTGGCAAAGACTCACCTTAGAAGAGGAAAGAAGTATATACTTCCTTGTGGGCTGAAAGCCCAAAGTCCCCTAGCAATAATGCCCTGTTCCCTAACTTATATTTCTTTCCTAGAGCATAGAATATCCAGAAGCAGAGAATCTGAGCAGTGGAGGGCATCTGGCGAGGTCGTCCAAACCCCTGCCCTTCAGCAAGACCACACCCAAGCCAGACAGAGGAGAATCGATCTTGTTTTTCAACCCTTACAAAGCAGAGCCTTCTTTGAAAGTCCCGTATTTGAAATATCGGGTCAGAAAATTTCTCTTCTAAAAACCCAGCCTAGTAAAAGCTTTTCTTGTCATTTTCTCAGTTACTCTTTTTCTTTTCTAGGCTGAAAACAACCAGTTACCATCCTCAGGGAATCAGCAATTTAATGAGCAATAACTTCTGGTGAGGCCGTGGTTCTCAAACATTAGCCTGCATCAGCGTCACCTGGAGGGCTTATGAAAGCACACATCGCTGCACACCCCCGGTTTCTGATCTCAGAGGTCCAATGAGGGCTCTAGAATTTGCATTTCTAGAGAGTTCCCAGGTGATGCCGATGCTGTTGGACTGGGGACCCCACTTTGAGAACTGCTGCTATCAGGCCTAGTGCTAGGAAATCTGAAGGATAGAAATATGCAGATGCTTAAGAGGTGGGAATAAGTGGAGTTAACAAGTCAACGGGTTAACCTCCGTATGAAAGTGCCAAACGCCCATCACATAAGCCCTTTGCTAGCTCAGGGTACAGTGTGGGAGGCCGACATGAACTGTAGTTTAGGATGTTAGTCATTCACACCAAGAACCAGGTGGGCATTGAAGGGGAGCACAGCTTCCTGCAGAACTGGAAGCATCAGGAACCATTCTTGGGTGGATTTGTTTTTTTGAGGTGGAGTTTTGCTCTTGTCGCCAAGACTGGAGTGCAGTGGCACTATCTTGGCTCACTGCAACCTCCACCTCCTGGGTTCAAGCAATTCTCCTGCCTCAGCCTCCCAAATAGCTGGGATTTGCAGGCACGTGCCACCCACCTCTGCCTCCCAAAGTGCTGAGATTACAGGTGTGAGCCACTGAGCCCGGCCTCCTAGGTGGATTCTTTTATTTATTTATTTATTTTGCTTTTGGAGATTCCTCTTTGAAGGTTTTTTGTTTTGTTTTGTTTTATTATATTATACTTTAAGTTCTGGGATACATGTGCAAAATATACAGGTTTGTTACATAGGTATACACGTGCTATGGTGGTTTGCTGCACCCATCAACCCATCATCTACATGATGTATTTCTCCTAATGCTATCACTCCCCTAGCCCCCCAACCCCCTGACAGGCCCCAGTGTGTGATGTTCCCCTCCCTGTGTCCATGTGTTCTCACTGTTCAGCTCCCACTTACGAGTGAGAACATGTGGTGTTTGGTTTTCTGTTCCAGTGTTAGTTTGCTGATAATGATGGTTTCCAGCTTCATCCATGTCCCTGCAAATTACATGAACTCATCCTTTTTTGTGACTGCATAGTATTCCATGGTGTATATGTGCCACATTTTCATGGATTCTTCAAGAAGAGAAGGTTTCCAGACAAAGGGGAAGGGCAAGGCATGTGCTCTTCCAGCAGCGGAACAGCGTGGAACTGAGGAGGGGACGTGGAGTGTTCACAGAGCAGCAAGCCATGCAAGTGTCCCCAAGGGGAGCGTGCAAGTGAGGCAGTGAGGACAGAGTGCAGAGGCGGGCAGGGCAAGATCCAGAGGGCCTGGCAACGCAGCGGGAGGAGTCCGGGCGATAATTCTGAAGGCTCCTTTGACATCAAGGACAGAGGAAGCTTTGCTAAGACTCATATAAGGGGTCATCAGAGACAAAAGGAGAAGTAGGAACCCAGCTCTCCCCAGACCTGTAGGTCCTCCACAGTAGGACTTATCTGCCAGGTTCACTATGGTTTCCCGCTGGTATCAGGGCTCTGCTAGCCTCCTAGCCTAGGTGCAGGACTCGGCTTTCTCTTTCCTTTTCATTTTGTTGAATGATTTGGGAATTTCACAGAGGAAAATTTGTAGACATTGGGCAAACAGAACCAAAATGAACACGAAGGGAATACAGAAGTTGGGTCTAGAGATAAGGCTTCTAGTTCCACCTTTTGCGGGCTACATGACCTTGAGCATGTTACTTAATTCCCTGTGCAATAGTCTCTGTATTTAAATAGGGACCTTATCCCCTAACAAGATCCACAAGACCTTATAGGGCTTGGCACTCCCTGCTGTTTTCAGTCTGAGCTCACACTCACTGACTTTTTCTGCCCCAACTATATAAACCTCTTTATTTATTTATTTATTTATTTATTTATTTATTTATTTATTTATTTTTTGAGATGGAGTCTCACTCTGTCACCCAGCCTGGAGTGCAGTGGCAAGATCTCGGCTCACTGCAACCTCTGCCTCCCGGGTTCAAGTAATTATCTGGCTCAGCCTCCCAAGTAGCTGGAATTACAGGCACCCGCCACGACGCTCAGCTAATTTTTGTATTTTTAGTAGAGATTCACCGTCTTTGCCAGGCTGGTCTTGAACTCCTGACCTTGTGATCCACCCGCCCTCGGCCTCCCAAAATGTTGGGATTATAGGCATGAGCCACCGCACCAGGCTTATAAACCTCTTTTTTTTTTTTTTTTTTTTTGATATGGAGTTTCGCTCCTGTTGCCCAGGCTGGAGTGCAATGGCATGATCTCGGCTCACCGCAACCTCTGCCTCCCAGGTTCAAGCGATTCTCCTGCTTCAGCCTCCCTAGTAGCTGGGACTACAGGTATGTGCCACCACACCCAGCTAATTTTGTATTTTTAGTAGAGACAGGGTTTCTCCACGTTAGTCAGGCTGGTCTCAAACTCCCGACCTCAGGTAATCTGCCTGCCTCAGCCTCCCAAAGTGCTGGGATTATAGGCATGAGCCCTCCCGCCGGCCCTATAAACCTCTTTTAACTTGGGTTTACTGTGCTGCTTTCTGCCCCAGGCCTTTGCACAAGCTGTTTCCTTTGTCTGCAATAGTCTTACCCTCACCTCACTAATTAACTGCTACATTAGATCTAAGACTTACTCCCTCAGGGAAACCTCTAATCTCCCTGAATAGGTTAAATCTCTCTGATTATAGTGTTTTTTAGTATCAGGAACTTCTGCCTGATGTCACTTAATGATTGCTTTTTGTGTAATTATTTACTTAATGTTTGTCTCCTACTAGAACAGGGGTCAGCAAACTGTAGCCAGCTTTGGCCTGAAGCCTATTTTTATAAAAAAGTTTTATTGGCACGCAGCCATACCTACTTTTTTACATATTGTATGTGGTTGCTTTTGCACTACAGTGGCAGAGTTGAGTAGTTGCAGCAGAGGCCTTATGGCCCACAAAACCTAAAATACTTACAATCTGGTCCTTTACGGAAAAAAAATTTGCCAATCCCTGTATAATCTCCATGAAAGCAGGCACAAGGTCTATTTTTGCTTACTTGCTTATCCTCAGCATCTAGCATAGTGTCTGCCACATAAAAGGTGCACAATATTTATTTTTAAAAAATGAATGCAAGAAGATTTTTTAAATGATTATTTTACCAGAGTGTTGAAAGAGTTAAATATTTAAGAGACAGTATGATTTTTTAAAAACCAGCAACGTATGCCTAGAACACAATAGGTGTTTAATAAAAAAAAGTTAGCCGTTTTTTTTGTTGCTGTTGTTATTCTTAGACTTTCCTTAGTCAGTGGTTTTTTTTGTTTTGAGACAGAGTCTTGCGCTGTCACCCAGGCTGGAGTGCAGTGGCACAATCTCAGCTCACTGCACCTTCACCTCCTGGGTTCAAGCAATTCTCGTGTCTCAGCCTCTCGCCCGAGTAGCTGGGATTACAGGCACGTGCCACCATGCCTGGCTAATTTTTGTATTTCTAGTAGAGATGGGGTTTTGCCATGTTGGCCAGGCTGGTCTCGAACTCCTGACCTCAGGTGATCCACCTGCCTTGTCCTCTCAAAGTGCTGGGATTACAGGTGTGAGCCACCACGCCTGACTGTCAGTGCTTTTTAGTCCTCTCTGTGGTACTAGACCTAAACTGTCCTGTGACCCTGGTGTACTCCTGTCTTCCATATCTTGTCCTCTGGCCTTGGTCTCCTGAAGGAGAAAGGCATTTCCATTTCTGTCTCCAGGACTCCTTCCTTGGACCCAGATTAGACATTGTTAGCAATGTCTTCTCCACCTTTCCTAGAGATTTCCTTTTATGATGTGCAATCTATTTGAAGCGTATTATTTGCAAGGCTTGTCATAGTGTTTGGGTAATACCCCTTAAACCTGTCCTTGGGGCTTTGCTTCACCAGGGTCATCTAAATGATGGCAGTTCCATCTTTCTTTATGGCCACCTCCTGCAGGGACAGCAGACAGCAGCTTGTGGTTGGTCAGGAGATGCTGGAAGACTGGAGGAGAGCTCCTGATGGGGCAGCGATGAGCAGAGGCTTGTGGACTGGACCTGTGTGGTTTCGTAGGTAAGAGGAGCGGGCAAAGGAGGGCAGGCTCAAAGCCCGACCTAGAAGCTGTTTAATCTGGAGTTGGCCCAGCTGGATGTAGAATCCAAAAGAAGGGAAGGTTTGGTAAAACTAGGGTCAGCAAACTGTCACCTGCAGGCCAAATCCAGCCTGCCTCCCGTTTTTATGTGACTTTTATGCTAAGCATGGTTTTTACCTTTTTATATGATTGGAGAAAAGAAGCAAAAGAAGAATAGTATTTTGTGACACATAAAAATTTTAGGAAATTCAAATGTCAGTGTCCATCAATAAAGCTTTACTGGAACACAGTCCTGCCCATTCACTTATGACTATGGCTACTTTCTTTTTTTTTTCTTTTTTTTTTTTTTTTTTTGAGGCAGAGTCTCACTCTGTCGCCGGGGCTGGAGTGCAGTGGCCAGATCTCAGCTCACTGCAAGCTCCGCCTCCTGGGTTTACGCCATTCTCCTGCCTCAGCCTCCCGAGTAGCTGGGACTACAGGCGCCCGCCACTTCGCCCGGCTAGTTTTTGTATTTTTAGTAGAGACGGGGTTTCACCGTGTTAGCCAGGATGGTCTCGATCTCCTGACCTCGTGATCTGCCCGTCTCGGCCTCCCAAAGTGCTGGGATTACAGGCTTGAGCCACCGCACCCGGCCTGACTATGGCTACTTTCATGTTACAACAGCAGAGTTAAGCAGTTGGCTACAGAGACCATATGGCCCGTTAAACCTGAAATATTTACTGTCTGGCCCTTTACAGAAAAAATTTACCAACCCCCAAGTTATACTGTTAGCCTGAGCTTTGACCCAAGCCCATCAGAACACCTTCCCTGTTCAGTGTTGCGTGACCTGTGCAAACCCCACCAGGTCCCATCCTAGGAGCGGGAGGGAGAGAACAGGTTAATTAGATGGGTTAATTTGAAGAACTGTTCTTTCAAGAGGTGAGAAGGGATGAGATCAGAGAATGCAATGCAGTTAAGACCATGGGCTCTGATTCAAATGTTGGTTTCACCACTTACAGCAGTGGGACTTTGAGCTAGTGTCTTAACCTCTCTGAGCAGCAGTTTCCATGTAATAAAATGTGAATAATTATATGGTCAAATATATAGTGTCATTGTGAGGAGCAAATGAGCTACTGCATGCAACAATGTCTGGCATATGGTAGACACTCAATATATATTCACTACTATTAATTACTATGATTAGATGGAGTACAGCAGTGGAAGAGTTGGCCTGGGAGAGGAAAAAGCTGTCTTTCTTTGAGCAGCATGTGGAGTAGAGTAAAAACAATAGGCATTCAAGATAAACAGACTTGGGATCAATTCCCTTTGTTAGTGATGCTGTGTGACTTTAGTGAAGTTGATTAACTTCTGAGCCTCAGTTTTCCCCTCTCTACAGAACTCAGATGTCAACGGGTGGGGGTGGGGGTGGGGGACCTTCCTGCTCTTGAATTTAGGAAATGTACTTCCTTTACAGGTCTGCCTGTCACCATCTCAGGTGAAACACACGTGGCTTTGTTTCACCCTATACCAGAAAACACATTCAAAAATTTTCTTTCAGCATTTCATGAGCTTAGTAAATTTATTTGAGATTTTAAGAGATATGCTTTTGAGGGTAGGGGCATATTGTGCCACCCAAAGCCTTTCTCTAAAGCTCCTGCTCTTTTCTTGCCTCTGCCCCTCCCCTCTTCTTTCTGAGTGAGGAGCCCACCGTCCCTTCACCCTGCCCATTCCACACACATTTCCTCATCTCTCTCCCCTCCCTCCACACTGTCCAAAGAGGCTGATAAAGGCATTTTCCCATGAAGATGATTCTCTCTCCAAGATAAATTCTTTTTTTTTTTTTTTGAGACAGAGTCTTGCTCTGCTTGCTCTGTCCCCAGGCTGGAGTATAGACTGCAATTTCCACCTCCTGGCCTCAAGCTATTCTCATGCCTCAGCCTCTTGAGAAGCTGGGATTACAGGCGTGCACCACCACACCCGGCTAATTTTTGGTATGTTTAGTAGAGACAGGGTTTTGCCATGTTGGCCAAACTGGTCTCAAACTCTTGACCTCAAGTCATCCACCCTCCTCGGCCTCCCAAAGTGCTGGGATTACAGCCCCGAGCCACCACGCCTTGCCCCCAAGAGAAATTCTCATACCAGCTGCTAAAAGAATATGATTTCCTCCATCCCCTAACAAGCAAAACAGGGATAATTATGCCTACCTCACAGGGTGTTTGTGGGAATTAAATGAGGTAATGTTTCTGCAAGCTGCTGGCACACAGCAGGCAGTCAATAAATGTTAGCTCCCTCCTCCTTTGATTCTTCCTTTGTGACGTGAAGGAACAAAGAGAGATGTTGGGAGATATTTTGAGGTGGGGAGGAGGGTAGATAAAGCAGCCAGGAAGGTCATCTCCTTGACCATCACCCTCCAGTAAAGTGGAAGAGATTATTTGCCAAGAGCAACTGGAAGAGGTGGAGGGGCTCAGGGCGGAAGCTAGACAAGCCTGGTTTATCTTGGAGTCCATCCAAAAGGGTTTAGTTACTAGAACAGCAGTTCCTCTACATAAATCCTTCAGGTTCTCGAAAAATGTTATTAAATCACTTCTGCATCATAAATAATCCTAATTTTATTACTCTGGCCTCTTAGGCCAAGGTGTGAGTCCTGCAAGGTCCCTCTCCTGCTGAGCTGCAGGCCCAGGCACACAGCTGAACAGGGCAGGAGCCCAGGCTCGGCTGAATAGGCTCCAGTGGCCTGGATCGTCTGCTGGCTTTCTCTGATGTTTTCCAAGCTGTTTCATTTTTTTTTTTCTTTAAAAAAACTTTCTTAAAAAAATATGGAATGCTTCACAGATTTGCATGTCATCCTTATGCAGGGGGCAGGTTAATCTCCTCTGTATTGTTCCAGTTTTAGTATACGTGCTGCCAAAGTGAGCACTCCAAGCCCTTTCGAAGTTGAATTCTTCTTAGTAATCTTTCCTTGACGTGTAGGACTCCAAATGGGAGGTTTATTAGCAAGGTCCTGCGTGCAGAGGCATGGGAATTTGGGAATTCTGTTACTTGTCTATTTAGATATGTCTCTTGTCCTGTTTGTTTGTGTTAGTTAGCTTTTCTTTTTTTTTTAAACCACGGATTTTTTTTTTTTTTTTTCCCTGAGACAGAGTCTCGCCCTGTTGCCCAGCTGGAGTGCAATGGCGCAATCTTGGCCCACTGTAACCTCCTTCTCCCGGGTTCAAACAATTCTCCTGCCTCAGCCTCCTGAGTAGCTGGGATTACAGGTGCCTGCCGCTACACCTGGCTAATTTTTTTTTTTTTTTTTTTTTTTTTGTATTTTTAGTAGAGACGGGGTTTCACCATATTGGCCAGGCTGGTCTTCAACTCCTGACTTCGTGATCCACCCACCTTAGCCTCCCAAAGTGCTGGGATTACAGGCGTGAGCCACCGTGGCCAGCTAAACCACGGGATTTTTTTTTTTTTTTTTTTTTTTTTTTTTTTGAGACGGAGTATGGCTCAGTCGCCAAGGCTGGGTGCGGTGCCGATCTCACTCACTCAAAGTCCGCTGGCATCCTGCTCCGCCTCCCAAGTAGCGTGGACTACAGGCGCCGCCTCGTCGCTGGTCTAGTTTTTGCTATTGCTGTAGAGACGGGTCCCCGTATGTAGCAGGATGTCTCGATCTCCGACACTAGTTCCCCCGTCTGGCCCCCGTTATTACGGCTGAGCACCGCGCCGCCACCACGGAATTTTTTTTAAAAACTTCTCCAAAGAGTGAGATGCTTTCGTCCATTCTGCTGTGGGCCCCCATGTAAAAACAAATAGTTGTGATTATTCAATACCAAATTGTATCCTATACCTTAAGAAGTCCCTGATGTTCTCCTCAGATGTCCTCATCTATATCTATGTATCTTTTCTTTTCTTTACTTTTTTTTTTTTTTTTTTTTTTTTTTGAGAGGGAACTTCACTCTTGCTGCCCAGGCTGGAGTGCAATGGTGCGATCTCGGCTCACTGCAACGTCTTCCTCCTGGATTCAAGTGATTCTCCTGCCTCAGCCTCCCAAGTAGCTGGGATTACAGGCTCATGCTACCACAGCCAGCTAATTTTGTATTTTTAGTATAGGAGACAGGGTTTCTCCATGTTGGTCAGGCTGGTCTTGAACTCCTGACCTCGGGTGATCCACCTGCCTCATCCTCCCAATCCAAAGGATGGCTCCCGTCCTGGGATTACAGGCATGAGCCACCACACCTGCATCTGGCCCTGTATCTTTTCATTTATCTTTTTTTTTTTTTTAATGTTAGAGACGGGGTGTTGGCTGTATTGCCCAGGCTGGAGTGCAGTGGCTATACACAGACTCAATCATATCACTCTACAGCCTCAAACTCCTGGGCTCAAGCAATACTCCTGCCTTAGCCTCCTGAGGACTGCAGTTACTTGCCATTGCGCTGGGCTCTGTCTGTAATTTATTAACCCAGAGATTTCATGTAGCTTTTCTTCCCAGAGCAAAGTAAGTTGAAAAGTAGCAACACCAGACAGGCATGGTGGCTCATGCCTGTAATCCCAACACTTTGGGAGGCCGCGGTGGGCGGATCATGAGGTCAGGAGTTTGAGAACAGCTTGGCCAACATGGACAAACCCCGTCTCTACTAAAGATACAAAAAATTAGCCGGGCATGGTGGTGCGCACCTGTAATCCCACTCTGAGACAGGAGAATTGCTTGAACCCAGGAGGCGGAGGTTGCAGTGAGCCAAGATCGTGCCACTGCACTCCAGCCTGGGCGACAGAGCGGGAGTGTGTCTCAAATAATAATAATAATAAATTCATTAATTAATTTTTTCAAAAGTAACAACACCTGTCGCTATTATGTGGCATTCTGGGCTTTAAAAAACCCAAATAAGTAGAGTTTAGGAAACATGGATTCAATTCCTAGTTCCTCTCAGTCCACTGTATGTCTTCTGAAGGATTCTTTCTTTCCTTAAATGTTTTGGTTTTATGACTTAATGTTTTCCCCAAATATAAAAACTGTGTGTGTTCCTGTGTAAAACATGGAAGGCACCAAAAAATATAAAGAAAATGTAAACAAAAACCATGCTTACGTTCCACCCTCAGAAACTCCACTGTGAACATCTTGATACATTTCTCTAGGGTTTTTTCTCTGCGAATGTGCTTACATAGTTACCAAATGTGATCCAATTGTAAACAGTTTTGAAGCCTGCTTTTCTACTTCACGTTTATTTCATGAGCGTTTCCTAGTCATTAAAAATTCTTCAAAAGCCTATTTCTGCACCATAACATATTTAATCATTCTCAGATTGTTCCACACTTAGGCCAGTTTTTCACTTCATAAATAATACTGCAGTGATGCCCTTTGTACCTTGGATTTGCATATCTGAAAATTCCCTTAGAAGGTACTCCTAGAGGTAGGATTTCTAGTAAAATAGCATCCTGGACCTCACTTTAGTCATCACTGTTAAGTCAGCCCAAAGTGTTTCATCTTGAGTCTGATAAAGTATTTAGTAACTAGAATAGAAAAAGGACTTGGTAACTTTTGCCTATATGGTGGTTTCATGGCATGCAACTGGAGGACAAAATAATACAATGATGTTCATCATAATTATGATTTGGAGCTGTTTAAAGGAGATAATAATAACAGCTAACATTTATTGGGTGGTTTATGTGTGCTAAGCTGTGTTTTAACTGTTTTTCACATACTAACTCCTTTAATTTCATCACCACTCTAGAAGGCAGGTACTATTGTTATCCCCATTTTACAGATGGGGAAGCTGAGGCACAGAGAGGCTAAATTACTTATGCAAGGTAAATGGCTGAGCCAGGACTCAAAGCCAAGCACTTTGGGTGCCAGCCCATGCTATTCACTATGCTGAATTCTGCCCAGAAACAATCAAGTGGGGAAGGATCCTTACCTCCCACATGCCGGGATACATGGCACAGGGCTGCCTAACCTGGGGGGAGACAGTCCCTCCCTGCTCACTGCGGAGTTCCTGCCTCCTCTACCCCTGCTCTTCTTCCTTTTTTTTTTTTTTTTTGAGATGGAGTTTCGCTCTTGTTGCCCAGGCTGGAGTGCAATGGTGCGATCTCTGCTCACCGCAACCTCCTCCTCCTCAGTTCAAGTGATTCTCCTCCCTCAGCCTCCCGAGTAGCTGGGATTACAGGCATGCGCCACCACACCCGGCTAATTTTGTATTTTTTTTTAGTAGAGACAGGGTTTCTCCATCTTGGTCAGGCTGGTCTTGGAACTCCTGACCTCAGGTGATCTGCTCGTCTCGGCCTCCCAAAGTGCTGGGATTACAGGCATGAGCCACTGCACCCAGTCTCTTCTTCTTTTACCAGCTGTGTCCCTGTCGGGTATGGACAGGACAGAAGCCCAGCTGCAGAGCACCCAATTCTCTATCTGGAAGGGAAGATAAATGCGTATCAGGCTGTTCTCCATTAGCTGCTTATTCAGGAAGGAAGGATGGAGGGAGAAAATGAATGCAAAAACACTGCTTTAGGACTTTGGAGTTGTAGTTTCTTTTCAGTTTTGTTTTCCACAGTTGTGAGAACATTAGCCTTGCCTATTTAGCAGTAGTATTTCCTTCACAATTTTCCACAAGTTCCTTTTCAAGAGGTTCTCAGCTCATCCATTGGTGCAGTGCTAGATGTGAACAGTAAAAATAGGAGTTATTAAGGACAACGGTGACAGTGAATTCTGAAGGAGGTGACTATTGTTTTCGATACTGTCCATAGCAGATTACCTTGGTTACAAATGACCTCCAAACAGTTGTTCAGCTTGGACGCTCCATGCCCCATTGTATATAGAGAGAGTTTGGGGCTTAAGTTCTAATTAATGGCCATTTTCTCTTGTCCCACCTCCTAATGTTGACTTAAAACAATACCAGTGTCACACAAGACTATACAGGTTGTTTCTGTTTAGGTCAAGTAGACTGGCACCCCGGTGAAACACAACACGATATCCACAACAAGAAAGAAACACAGCCTTCATCGCCTTCCTCTTTTTTATCTTGCCAGGTTCCTCTGATGAGAACCCCACCAGAGATAATTTGCCTGTGTGTTCACGCACTGGCTCACGACTGAAATCTGTAGAACTTCCAATAGCACCAGAAGTGAACGTGGGGAGAAATGAGCCACAGAACCTTTGGGAAATGCTACCAGCATAGAATCTTCCCAGGGGTTTAGGTCTCTGCAGTAGGGGACTCTGTACAGTCAGAAACATGCTTTAAGCATCCACTCTGTCCAGATTTGAGCCTGGTGCCTGGCCCATAGAGATGCCCAATCATTATAAACTGAATTGAAGTGAGTTCTGTTGAGTTGGAGTGGGTGGGATAGTAAAAGGTAGAAAAAGGGATGCTCTCTTCTTTGATTTTCAGATAGTCTAATAACAACAACAATAATAATAATTAATATCTATGAAGAGTTTACTATGGGACAGGCCTGTTTTCAAGCACTTTACATGCATTATTTTTAAAATTCATACAATATTCCCATGAAGTAGTTATTTTTAATATTTCCATTTTAGATAAGAAAGCTGAAGTTAAATCACTTTCCCAAGGTCATAATACTAGCATGCAGGCTAGGCATGGTGGCTCACATCTATAATTCTAGCACTTTGGGAGGTGAAGGCAGGAGGATTGCTTTAACCTAGGAGTTCAAGACCAGCTTGGGCAACATAGTGAAACCTTGTCTCTACAAAAATAAAAATTACAAAATTAGCCAGGTGTAATGGTGCACACCTGTAGTTCTAGCTACTAGGGAGGCTGAGGTGGGAGAATCACCTGAGCCTGGGAGATCAAGGCTGTAGTGATCACGCCACTGGACTCTAGTCTGAGCAACAGAATGAGACCCTGTGTCACCTGGTGCGGTAATTCATACCTGTAATCCCAACACTTTGGGAGGCTGAGGCGGGTGGATTGCTTGAGGGCAGGAGTTCAAGACCAGCCTGACCAACATGGTGAAACCTTGTCTCTACTAAAAATACAAAAATTAGCTGGGCGTGGTGGCAGGCTCCTGTAATCCCAGCTACTCAGGAGGCTGAGGCAGGAGAATTGCTTGAACCCAGTGAGAGGTGAAGCCAGCTGGACTTCCCGGGTCAAGTGGGGACTTGGAGAACTTTTCTGTCTAGCAAGAGGATTGTAAAACGCACCATTCGGCGCTCTGTAGCTAGCAAGAAGATTGTAAAATGCACCAATCACCGCTCTGTAAAACGCACCAATCAGCAGGATCCCAAAAGTAGCCAATCACAGGGAGGATTGAAAAAAGGGCATTCTGATAGGACAGAAACAGAACATGGGAGGAGACAAATAAGGGAAAAAAGCTGGCCACCCCAGCCAGCAGCAGCAACCCACTTGGGTCCTCTTCCATGGTGTGGAAGCTTTGTCCTTTTGCTCTGCACAATAAACCTTGCTACTGCTCACTCTCTGGGTCCTCGCCATCTTTAAGAGCTGTAACACCCACCTTTAAGAGCTGTAACATTCACCGCAAAGGTCTGTGGCTCAGTTCTTGAATTCAGTGAGACCACGAACCCACCGGCTGGAACCAATTCCAGACACACCAGGAGGTGGAGGTTGCAGTGAGCTGAGATCGCACCATTGCACTCCAGCCTGGGCTACAGAGCAAGACTCCATCTCAAAAAAAAAAAAAGGTTGAGACCCTGTCTCAAAAACAAAACAAAGGGCAGGCACGGTGGCTCACACCTGTAATCCCAGCACTTTGGGAGGCTAAGGTGGGCAGATCACCTGAGGTCGGGAGTTCGATACCAGCCTGACCAACATGGAGAAACCCTGTCTGTACTGAAAATACAAAACTAGCTGGGTGTGATCGCGCGTGCCTGTAATCCCGCTACTTGGGAGGCTGAGGCAGGAGAATCATTTGAACCTGGGTGGCAGAGGTTGCAGTGAACCGAGATTGCTCTATTGCACTCCAGCCTGGGCAACAAGAGCAAAATTCCGTCTCAAAAAAAAAAAAAAAAAAAAAAAAACCTAGCATGCAGTAGAATTGGAGCCCCAACAGTCTGACTCTAGAGCCATTCACTATTCCACTGTCACTCAAATGGAGTATTTTAGGGGCCTGAGTTTTCTATGAGAGGTAGTATATCTATACAGCATCCTGAAGAAATATTACAATGGAGTTTGCACCCTAACAAACATGTATGTATTTATAGAAGATGTTATTTGTACTGTTAAATCATATGTATATATACCATGTATTTTATCTATATTTCTACAAACTGATCAGCAACATGTGATAGTGAAGCTGATTTGAGCGATCTTTTATAATTAGTGAAGTATATTTAAACATGTATTGAAGGATAATATACCTACAGAAAAATGTACATAGCATATGTGTATAGCTTCATGAGTTTTCACAAACTGGAATACACTCGTTCATCCACCTCCCAGAACAAGAAACAAAACATTCTCAGCACTCCAGAGACCTGGTCCAGTCTCTCCCTCCCCTGGGGGCAACCTCTATCCTGATTTCTGACACTACAGATTACTTAGCAATGGGAAATTCTAAAATCTTTTTCTTTTTTTCATTCATTTTTTTTTTTTTTTTTTTTTTTGAGATGGAGTTTCGCTGTTGTTGCCCAGGCTGGAGTGCAGTGGTGCGATCTCAGCTGACTGCAACCTCCGCCTCCCGGGTTCAAGTGATTCTCCTGCCTCAGGCCTCCCAAGTAGCAGGGATTACAGGTTCCTGCTACCATGCCCTGCTCATTTTGTGTATTTTTAGTGGAGACGGGGTTTCACCATGTTAACCAGGATGGTCTTGATCTCCTGACCTCATGATCCGCTCGCCTAGGCCTCCCACAGTGCAGGCATTACAGGCGTGAGCCACCGCGCCCGGCCAGCATTACATTTTAAAACGAACATGTGGCCAGAATGTATATTAGGTGGCCATCTTTGGAAAATACAATCAGTCATACTTGTAAACAAAAGAATGTTGATTAACATGTGGATTAATTAGCTGAGTGTGGTGGCGCATGCCTGAAGTTCCAGGCTAAGGTGAAAGGATCACTTGAGCCCAGGAGATTGAGGCTGCAGTGAGCTATGATCGCACCACTGCACTCGCGTCTGGGTGACAGAGTGAGACCCTGACTCGAAAAAGAAAAAAAAATGTGGATTAATCCCCAAAAATAAAAAAGGCATTAGAATGCCTAGAAAATTATCAGTGTTGTGATGGGAAATGGTTGGTGGGTGTAATAAGAATTCTTTCTTTTACCTCCTGCTGTGAATTGATGAACATCAAACTCATCTGTAGGTAGTCTCACTGAATTCTACCCAAGAAGCAGCATTTTAAAGATGACTAGTCTTTCGTTCTGTAATTGTCTTGTGTTTTATTTTACTACATAATTTGGCATGAATCAAGTTTAAATCCCTTGTTATTTGTAATGAAAGGTTTCTAGTCATGTTGTTTTCAAATGTTACTTGTAAGCATGTATTAGTTCCTTCTTGAATTGCTACAGTGAAACACTGGAGGCCGGGTGTGGTGGCTCATGCCTGTAATCCCAGCACTTGGGGAGGCCGAGGTGGGTGGATCACGAGGTCAGGAGATTGAGACCTCCTAGCTAACACGGTGAAACCCCATCTCTACTAAAAAATACAAAAAAATTAGCCAAACGTTGTGGCGGGCGCCTGTAGTCCCAGCTACTCGGATGGCTGAGGCAGGATAATCCTTGGAATCTGGGAGGCGGAGGTTGCAGTGAGCCTAGATTGCGGCACTGCACTCCAGCCTGGGCAACACAGCAAGACTCTGTCAAAGAAAGAAAGAGAGAGAGAGAGAGAGAGAGAGAGAGAAGGAGAGAGAGGGAGGGAGGGAGGAAGGAAGGACTGGAGACTCGGTAATTGGCTCATGATTTCACAGGCTGTATAGGAGGCAAGGTGGTTTCTGCTTCTGGGGAGCCCTCAGAAAACTTATGATCATGGCGGAAGATGCGGAGGGAAAGCAGACACCTTACATGGCTGGAGCAGAAGCAAGAGCTGGGGGTGGGGGAGGTACTACACACTTTTTTTTTTTTTTGAGACGGAGTCTCGCTCTGTCCCCCAGCCTGGAGTGCAGTGGTGCAATCTCGGCTCACTGCAAGCTCTGCCTCCCAGGTTCACGCCATTCTCCTGCCTCAGCCTCCCGAGTAGCTGAGACTACAGGCGCCCGCCACCACGCCTGGCTAATTTTTTGTATTTTTAGTAGAGACGGGGTTTCACCGTGTTAGCCAGGATGGTTTCTATTTCCTGACCTCATGAGACCCGCCTCGTCCTCCCAAAGTGCTGGGATTATAGGCGTGAGCCACCGCGCCCGGCCAGGTGCTACACACTTTTAAACAACTAAATCTCATGATAACTCACTGTCACAAGAAAAGCCCCGAGGGGATGGTGCTAAAGCATTCATGAGAAACTGCTCCCATAATCCAATCACCTCCTACCAGGTCCCACCTCCAACATTGGGGATTACAGTTGACATGAAATTTGGTCAGGGACACAGATTCAAACCTTATCAAAGCATACCCTTTCTTGTTTGTATAAGAAACAAGACATGCGGTTTCCCTCCAACTGGAGCCTTCTCAATCTCCTCATAAATAATCCAGATTTTCAGGGTTCAAAATACTCCAGAGCTATAAAGTAGGGACTGCTGAAAGGTGTATTAACTCCTCCAGGCCTCCAAGGTGCTGTTTAAAATGTTACTGCTTCATATCCCGTAATAGATGCTGAAACCTTATTGATGGTCTGTCTCCTGATTGTTTGTATGTGGAGGTTGAAGGTTTGGAAACAAAGAGTTGGTGAACTAGAGCAGGACACTGAATTAACTCTTTCAGCAAGGCTTAAAATAAAGGAGTTTAGTCATATAAACTCTAAAGCCTAAAAGATACTGAAGCTTCCAGAATGAATCAGTAGCTAAGACAGTGTTATTAGATGCAATAATTACTGGAGGGGTGAAAACCTTGTTGATGCTGACTGAGAACAGGTACATTTAATACTTCTTTTATAGCAACATTTCCAATACTGTACTAATATGAATATTAACCTAGTGTCTGTGTATTAAAATATGCATATTCTGGTTATATAGAAGAAACCTCAAACTGCCATCTTTTTATTATTAATAAAAGGTTAATCAGGTTTATGTTAACATCTTCAATTCATAGATTGATCTGTTTGCAATAGGGAAAGAAATGAGACCATCAGTGGCTAGTTTAAAAAATTCTACCTATAATAATAAACAAATATGCATGAATATAGAGGCAACCTGAATAGTAGGTATATTTTGGATCTGGTGTAACTAGATACATGGGAAGAAAGCCCTGATTTGTAGCATTTGCCAAGCTATATGGTGCAAATATTTCTACCGTGGCTGACTTCTAGCTACCCACATGGCATCTGATATTGCATTTGGAGCCATTCACGATATAAAATGTCTAGAGAATGAACCTCTATGCAGAGGAGCACCAAAGTGCCAGACATAAGCAAAGAAGCATCTTTACTTCAATCTCAGTCAAGCTTCCTAAGCACCCCAGACCCAGTCACCATCTGACCACAACCACAGGACAGACTCTTTTGTTGGTTCACCATCCAGAACATGTGACTTCTAGCTACTTGGGGCAGAGGAAAGAAATCCTGGGAAACTCATAGCTCTTCAGTACCTGTGGACCAGAACTAGTCATGTGCCCCCTCACTCCAGCTACAAGCAGGCTGAAAAATTGCGGGCAGCATGTGGGCATTTGGTGATTAGTAAATGTCTTGGTCATAATGTTATGTGGGATTCTTGGCCTCTTTTTTTCCTCCCTTCCCCTTATCTCATCCTCTGTAAGAAATTTAAAAGAAAGAAAGAGAGAGACAGAAGGAAGAAGGGAAAATAGGGAGGGAGGAAGAAAGGAAGGAATGAATGAGGCAGGAAGGGAGAAAAAATGGAAGGAAGAATACCAGAAGGAATTTGCTCTATAGGATGTAAAATGCAACCACTAAAACTACCAACAAAACAACACTCTCAGCAGATACTGCTAAATAAAAACTATTAACAAAGAACTGTAATAGCAGAGGCTTTCACTGTGTTTTTAACCTGTTTCATTTTTCTTTTTAATCAGCAATGATAAGGAAACTAAACTGGATTAAGTGCTATCATCTTGGAGGTGCAAAGGCAAACAAGGAGAAAGAAGTGATTGAAGAGCACTTCAGAAAGCCTGGTGCATTCAAATCAGCAGGGCTTGATTACTCGCATCCCAGGACACTTAAGGAATTGGCAAATATAATTGCAAGACCACCAGCCTTTATTTTAGAAAATGAAGGTTGGACAGAAGAAGGTCCTGACAAGTAGAATCAGCAGATGGAGTACCTGTTTTTTAAAACAGGGAAAAGGACAGCTGTAGTAATTATAGACTATTCAGCTTATCTTGGATACCTGGGAAGATACAAGAGCAAATCATCAAACAATCAATTTGCAACCACCTAGAAGAGCACAAGGTACTGGGTCGTAATCAACATGATTTTGTGAAGTGCAAATTATGCCACACCAATTTAATTTTATCTATGATAGAGTGATGAGCCTGGCAGAAGAGGGGAAAGAAATATCTACAGCCGGACTTCAATAAGGTTTTCTATTTTTCCATTTTTATTTAAAATATTCCATTTCCTGGCATTTTCAGTATCCACCTTCTGAGAGGATGCTATCTGAACAGCAGTTGGGTAGGTATGATGCTGGGTAAAACACTCAAAATGGTAAAAACAAGGATTCTACTCCAGGCTGACATAGTTAGTAGTAGTAGTTGTTATTATTATTTTAATCAATTGATGTAGACAAAAGTGACAGTAGTGAGGTGAAGATGGCATTCTCCATCACTGATGAGACATATGACAGAAAATAGGCGATGTAACAACCCATTGAAGAGGTCCAACAGCTAAGTAATATGAGATCCAGAAGTGGAGAACAGACAAAATGGCATAAGGGACATTACTAGAGAAATTATATAAGAAAATTTCCGAGAAAAGGACACATTTTTACATTACAATAACCCTCTAAGTGCCAACAGTGATAAATGGGGAAGATAACCCACTTGGACATAATTTTGTAAAGTTTTTAGAACTCTAAGAATAAACAAAAGTTTTAGAAAGCTTCCAGAAGGAAAAATTAGGCCAACTATAGAGGAATGTAAACTGAACAGCCAAATTCTCATTAACATCTCTGGCTGCTGGAAGATAATAGAGTAGTCCTTTCAGTTCTGGGGGAAATTAAGTTTGAAACTAATTTACATATCCAGCCTACCTATCAATCAACTGTGAGGGTAGAATGTAGGTATTTCATACAAACCAGGGCTTGTAAAATTTACTTGCAAGGACTCCTTTTTTAAGTTATTTGAGCATGTATTCCAGCAGGATGACGAAGTTATCCAAGAAAGATTAAGGCAAAGGATCTTTCTAACACAAGAAAGGAAAGTAGTGTGTGATTAAAAAAAAAAAAATCCATTTTAAAGTAGGAGGACAAAGAGTTCCGAAGAGAAGGACTCTGGGGCAGAAGTATTGCATGCAGTCCATAGTGTTACTAGGAGAACAACAACAAAAGTTTTAGTATAGGCCCGGCGTGGTGGCTCACGCCTGTAATCCCAGCACTTTGGGAGGCCAAGATGGGTGGATCACGAGGTAAGGAGATCGAGACCATCCTGGCTAACATGGTGAAACCCCGTCTCTACTAAAAACACAAAAAATTAGCCGGGTGCGGTGGCGGGCGCCTGTAGTCCCACCTACATGGGAGGCTGAAGCAGGAGAATGGCGTGAACCCGGGAGGTGGAGCTTGCAGTGAGCTGAGATGGCGCCACTGCACTCCAGCCTGGGCGACAGAGCAGAGACTCCGTCTCAAAAAAAAAAAAAAAGTTTTAGTATAAGATAAGCTATATATTTAGTCAATAAAAAGATAGGAAATTAATAATTCCAGAAAAACCAAAAGCTAATTGAGTATATGGCCCAATTTAGAAGAATAATGTATAATTTTCAGTAATTTAGGGGGTGTGAGAAAAAGACTAGTACATGGTGCTAAGACATTTTTCATTGAATATATGAAGGGTATGGTAAACATATGAAGGGTATGATAAATATATGAAGGGTATGATAAATATATGAAGGGTATGATAAATATATGAAGGATATGACAATGGCCCATAGAGAGGAAAATTGCATTCCTAATATGCTACCTAGTTCAGCAGTGCACAATATTGATGTAGTCTTACTAATGTAATTACTTTTTGTTGTCGTTGCTGTCTTAACTACAGTCACCATCCTGTACATTAGATCTCTAGAATGTATTCATCTTCTAAGTTAAAGTTCATCCTTTACACTCAACTTAAGGACAAAGTAAGGAAGATCTTGGTTATGTTGCAAAAAAAGGCAAGCATTATTCTTCATAATATAAAAGTATAGGTAACAAAAGGTGGGAAATGGAAAGTTAAGGAAATATGAAGAGAAGGATAGTATCATAGATACCTGCAACTTCTATAATCTGAAGTCAGGATACTGACTCAAGTTTTTGGAATGAAAAATTGAGGTGTAACATACTATTTAAAGTTAAAGGGTAACCACAACAAAACTTAAAAATAATGACATAACTACCTAACACTGAAGGAATTGGGAGGATGAAGAAAACATAAATGAGCTAAATTCTTATCTTTTATACCTGCAGGCCATTAGATAACCAAGAAATTGGAAAGAAGAGTGATTTTTCCAAACACTTCTTATATTCAAAGCATGCGTAAGTCATGAGTAGTTTTTTTGTAGGCAGATCTGTATGGTCGTGGGGGTATAATCTCAGAGCACAGGTGCAGACAATCTCTGTAGCATAGGGACACATTGTGTTAGGAATGATCTTGCAGCCATAGCATTTTTTCAGTTTCATTATCCATACCCAGTTATAAGATTGTATTTGCAAACTTAAAGATGTATTTGCTTTAATACTCTCTTAAATTTTCCTGGAATTATCTTTGATATTTCACAGAATACTGTCTCCAAAATTTAATAGCTTGGTACATGGCCATGTGGCTTTATCTAGTGTTTTATTGTCTCTGACTTCTGTTCCAAAAGAATATATTTTCAAGATTGGGTTATTGTTCTCACTGAATTAAATGCTCACTGGAACTTGCTCCTTAGATGACCTTGTTATAGAATAAAAACTATTTAAAAATTATAACTCTAAACATTAAAATAATAGGCCAGGGGTGGTGGCTCACGCCTGTAATCCCAGTACTTTTAGAAGTTGAGGTAGGAAGATCACTATAGCCCAGGAGCTTGAGACCAGCCTGGGCAACAAAGTAAGACCTCCTTTCTACAAAATATTATTATATTTTTTTAATTTGATGAACTTTTTTTTTTGAGACAAGTTTCGCTTTTGTTGCCCAGGCTGGAGGACAATGGCACGATCTCGCCTCACTGCAACCTCTGCCTCCCAGGTTCAAGGGATTCTCCTGCCTCAGCCTCCTGAGTAGCTGCCATTACAGGCATGCGCCACCATGCCTGGCTAATTTTTGTATTTTTAGTAGAAACGGGGTTTCACCACGTCGGTCAGGATAGTCTTGAACTCCTGACATCATGATCCACCTGCCTCAGTCTCCCAAAGTGCTGGGATTACAGGCATAAGCCACCCCACAGGGCCGATTTATTTATTTTTTGAGATAGAGTCTCGCTCCTGTCACCCAGGCTGGAGTGCAGTGGTGCGATCTTGGCTCACTGCAACCTCTGCCTCCCAGGTTCAAGCATTTCTCCTGACTCAGCCTCCCAAGTAGCTAGAACTACCGGTGCCCACCACCACGCCTGGTTAATTTTTGTATTTTCAGTAGAAACAAGGTTTCACCATGTTGTCCACCACGCCTGGTTGATTTTTGTATTTTCAGTAGAAACAAGATTTCACCATGTTGTCCAGGCTGGTCTTAAATTTCTGACCTCAGGTGATCTACCGGCCTCGGCCTCCCAAAGTGTTGGGATTACAGGCATGAGCCACCTCACCCGGCCTAAAAAATTACTCTTGACTGGAGTTAAATAATTTCAAATTTTGCACAAAACTGGGACTTTCTTATTTTTAAAACATATTTATTTATTTATTTATTTATTGAGATAGAGTCTTGCTCTGTCACCCAGGCTGGAGTGCAGTGGCATGATCTCGGCTCATTACAAACTCTGTCTCCTGGGTTCAAGCAAATCTCCTGCCACAGCCTCCCAAGTAACTGGGACTACAGGTATGTGCCACCACACCTGGCTAGTTTTTGTATTTTTAGTAAAGACGGGATTTCACCACGTTAGCCAGGCTGGTCTTGAAATACTGACCTCAGGTAATCTGCCCACCTCCACCTCCCAAAGTGCTGGGATTACAAGCATGAGCCACTGCGTCCGGCCAATTTTTTTTTTTTTTTTGACAGAGTCTCGCTCTGTTGCCAGGCTGGAGTGCAGTGGCATGATCTCAGCTCACTGCAACCTCTACCTCCCAGGTTCAAGAGATTCTCCTGCCTCAGCCTCCCAAGTAGCTGGGACTACAGGCACGCACCACTACGTTTGGCTAGTTTTTGTATTTTTAGTAGAGACGGGGTTTCACCATGTTGGCCAGGATGGTCTCGATCTCTTGACCTTGTGATCCGCCCGCCTTGGCCTCCCAAAATGCTGGGATTGTAGGTGTGTGCCACCATGCCCGGTCCATGTTTTTAATTTAAAAAAATTTTTTTTCAGAGATGGGGTCTCACCATGTTGCCCAGGCTGGTCTTAAACACCTGGGCTCAAGTGACCCTCCCACCTCAGCCTCCCAAAGTATTAGGATTACAGGTGTAAGTCACTGTGCCTGCCAAAGCTGGGACTTTCTTAATAGGCCGGTTATACTATTTCAAATATTCATTATTCTTTGTTTGTTTTTGAGACAGGGTCTTGCTCTTTTGCCCAGGCTGAGTGCAAGTGGTACGATCAGGGCTCACTGCAGCCTTGACCTCCCAGGCTCAAGTGATCCTCCCACCTCAGCCTTCCAAGTAGCTGGGACTACAAGCACACACCACCACGCCTAGCTAGTTTTGTTTGTTTGTTTGTTTGTTTGTTTTTTGTAGAGACAGTGTCCCTCTATGTTGCCCAGGCTGGTCTCGGACTCCTGCAGTCAAGCTATGCTCCCACCTCAGCCTCCCAAAATGCTGGGATTACAGGTGTGAGTCATACCACTCTTGAGAGCCTTGTTATTCCAACTTATGTAAAATATGAGCATATCATAAAAGAGCAGTATTTATTTTAAAAGTTTTGGGTAAGAGAGCCTCTTTACAACTAGAAAACTAAAAGCAGAAATGTTTAACAGAGCCCGGGCACAGTGGCTCATGCCTGTAATCCCAGCACTTTGGGAGGTTGAGGAGGGCAGATCACCTGAGGTTGGGAGTTCAAGACCAGCCTGGCCAACATGGTGAAGCCCTGTCTCTACTAAAAATACAAAAACTAGCCAGGTGTGGTCATGGGCACCTATAGTCCCAGCTACTTGGGAGGCTTAGGCAGGAGCATCACTTGAACCCAGGAGGCAGAGGTTGCAGTGAGCCAAGATGGTGCCACTGCACTCCAGCCTGGGTGACAGAGCAAGGCTCCATCCAAAGAAGAAAAAAAAAAAAGAAATGTTTAACAGAAAGTCTCACACAAACCCACAGCTAACATCATACTGTATGGGGAAAAGTTGAAACGTTTTCCTCTAAGATCTGGATCAAGACAAGGATGTCCACTTTCATCACTTTTATTCATCATAGTCCTAGAACTGCTAGCCAAAGTAATTAGGCAAGAGAAAGAAATAAAAGACAAACAAATTGGAAAGGAGGAAGTCAAAGTGTCCCTGTTTGCAGGTGACATGATATTATGTATAGAAAACCCTAATGACTCCACCAAAAAAATGGTTAGAACCGATAAACCAATATAGTAAAGTTGCAGGATGCAAAATCAACATACAAAAATCAGTAGTGTTTTTTTATACCAATAATGAACTATCCAAAAAAGAAATCAAGAAAATCCCATTTATAATAACTAATATATATATATATATATATATATATATATATATATAATCTAGGAATACATTTAACCAAGGAGGTAAAATATCTCTACAATGGAAACTATAAAACACTGATGAAAGAAATTGAAGAGGATACAAATAAATGGAAAGATATTCTGTGTTCATGGACTGAAATAATTAATATTCTTAAAATGTACATACTACTCAAAGTGATCTGCAGATTCACTGCAATCCCTGTCAAACTTTAAATGACATTCTTCACAAAAAATAGAAAAAAATCAATTCTAAAATTTGTATGGAACCACAAAAGTTCCCAAATAACCAAAGCATTCTTGAACAAAAAGAACAAAACTGGAGACATCACACTACCTGACTTCAAAATATACCATACAAAGCTATGATAACCAAAATAGCATGGTATTGGCATAAAAATAGACACATAAACTATAGACACACTATGCAAATGGCACTAAATAGGGAACACAGAAAGAAATCCACACACAGCCAGCTGATTTTCTGTGATGGTACTAAGAACATACATTGGAAAAAGGACAGTATCTTCAATAAATGATGTGGGGAGAACTGAATGTCCATATGCAGAAGAATGAAACTAGACACCTACCTCTCACCATATGCAAAAATCAGCTCAAAATGGATTAAAGACTTAAATGTAAGATCTGAAACTATAAAACTACTGAAAAAAAAAAAAAAACATAAGGGAAATACTTCATGACATCGATCTGGGGAAAGATTTTTTGGATGAGAACTCAAAAGCACAGCCAGGCGCGGTGGCTCGTGCCTGTAATCCCAGCACTCTGGGAGGCCAAGGCGGTGGGTCACCTGAGGTCAGGAGTTCAAGACCAGCCTGGCCAACATGGCGAAAACCCATCTCTACTAAAAATACAAAAAAATTAGCCAGGCATGGTGGTAAGTGCCTGTAATCCCAGCTACTCAGGAGGCTGAGGCACAAGAATCACTTGGATCTGGGAGGCAGAAGTTGCAGTTAGCCGAGATTGCACCACTGCACGCCAGCCTGGGTGACAGAGTGAGACTCCTTCTCAAAAAAAAAAAAAAAGAAAGAAAGGCCTGGCGCAATGACTCACGCCTGTAATCCTAGCACTCTGGGAGGCTGAGGCAGGCGGATCATGAGGTCAGGAGATTGAGACTATCCTGGCTAACATGGTGAAACCCCGCCTCTACTAAAAGTACAAAAAATTATCCGGGTGTGGTGGTGGGCGCCTTTGGTCCCAGCTACTCGGGAGGCTGAGGCAGGAGAATGGTGTGAACCCAGGAGGTGGAGCTTGCAGTTAGCTGAGATCACGCCACTGTACTCCATCCAGCCTGGGCGACAGAGTGAGACTCCCTCTCAGAAAAAAAGAAAACAAACAAACAAACAAAAAAAAACAAAAAAAGCACAAGCAATGAAAGTAAAAATGGACAAGTGGAATTACATCACACCAAAAACCTTCTGCACAGCAAAGGAAATAATCAGTAGAGTGAAAAGACAACCTACAGAATGGGAGAAAATATTTACGAACTGCATCTGAGAAGGAGTTAATATCCAAAATAGATAAGGAATTTAACTCAATAGCAAAAAATAAATAATCCAATTTAAAAATGGGCAAAAGACCTTAGTAGACGCTTTTCAAAAGAAGACACACAAATGGCCAATAGGAAAAATGTAAGCCAGGCGCGGTGGCTCACGCCTGTAATCCCTGCACTTCGGTAGGCCAAGGCAGGCGGATCATGAGGTCAAGAGATTAAGACAATCCTGGCCAACATGGTGAAACCCCATCTCTACTAAAAATACAAAAAGTTAGCTGGGCGTGGTGGCGGGCGCCTGTAGTCCCAGCTACTCAGGAGGCTGAGGCAGGAGAATGGCCTGAACCCAGGAGGCGGAGCTTGCAGTGAGCCGAGATCGCACTACTTACACTTTAACCTGGGCTCCATCTCAAAAAAAACAAAAACAAAAACAAAAATTAGCCGGGAGTGGTGGCAGGTGCCTGTAGTCCCTGCTACTCGGGAGGCTGAGGCAGGAGAATTGCTTGGACGCGGGAGGCAGAGGTTGCAGTGAGCCATGATCGCGCCACTGCACTCCAGCCTGGTGACAGAGCAAGACTCTATCCCCCCCCCCCAAAAAAAAGAAGAAGGAAAGAAAGAAAGAGAGAGAGAGAGAGAAAGGAAAGACTTCAAGGAAAATATTTGTTCTTGAGGAGCTAAGAAGATAACTAGATAAACATATGCAACTCTGTTTCTCTGTCTCTTGCATACCCTTCTGTGTAAGGGAACAACAATTCTTTTCAACATCCTTTAACGTATGCCACCTCTTGAACACACACTAGCTAAGAAAATCTGTTCAGTTTTAAAATTAATGACAATGAGTGGTTTCTTAATTATGTAGGGAGAAACATTTTGAGGCTGTCTTTGTATCTTGTTTTGGTGGTGATCATTTTTTTTCATTCCCATGACTGCAGGAATATTGATCTCAGCGTTACTTTGACCATTAATGAATTATGATGGCAATAAGCAAAGATGCGCACCTGTAGCCTCTGGGGAGCTTAATCTTCTGCTACAACGTTTGCATTTGTAAGTCAGCACCTGTGTAATCTATATTCTATTTGTTATTCTCCTTTAATTACATATTGGTAGTGGTCCATTTGCAGGCTGGGAGCAACCAACTGGAGCATCAAAAAGATTATTAAAATATTGACTTTAAATTAAAAGGCCAAAAAGGAAACAAGACAGGGTTTGTTTCTACCCATTCCGTTATGATGGTTCAGGAACAACTATTTCCTTTCATCTCAAGTTTCAAGAATTGTGCAAGGAACTCCCAAATGCCCTTTACATTCGTTCATTCTTTATATCTTGCCCCACTCGCTGTGTTTCTTTGTATTATCTATGTAATCCATAGTTCAAATGTAAATTCAGATTTTCTCCATTGTTAAAATGATGTCCCAATAATTAATTATAAACGATTTTTTCCCCCAGATTAGGATCCAGTGTAGGATCCTGCCTTGTACTG